>NC_090443.1:29406884-29706884 GCF_031143425.1 Pleurodeles waltl
TGGGTCAGGTGGGATGGTATGTCACAAATGTGTGTAGTGAATGTAGGTTTCATTACTGGTAACTGGCAAGCTGCACAATTAAAATGCAGCTGATATATCAGAGTTGACGTTGTTAAGTTGTTGCTATGACAATATGAGAATGTGTACATGCACCAAAAACATTGGTATTCTGTGTACAGTGGCATCATTCCTTATCTGACACATGCTTGAAAACAGTTTGTCCTGCAAACTTCTAGTAAGTTAATGTGGGCAGTAGCAGGTGGACTCAAGTCCTTAGTCCCTCACATATGTGCATGTAAGCCAGTCTGTGATTACCAACATGTATTTGTAAGCCAAACTGTATTGATTCAACAGGCAAGAATGTGCCCACATTGGTGAGAGAGTTGTATGTCCCACAGACAACATTTTTCTCTACGTAATTCTGCCAGAGGAGAAATTGATGATGGAGAGCAATGTGATACTGAAAGGGATATTTGCATATGAAAAGTTACATCACATAGATGTTGTGGTGTCCCATCAGACAATTTCAATCGCAAAAACTTGCCCTTTAGGAGAAGTGAATCAATTTTAGCTCTGTACTGCAGTGGTTCAGAGCTTGTCTCCAGGCCTATGTGTTTACTCATGCTGTTGGAACCCTTTGTCATGGAGTGAACTACAAGTGTATAAGTGAAAAAGGCATACATGCTATGGAAGCAGAGATAGGAGATTACTGAACTTGTTGCAAATGTTATGTGTGTGATGTATATTGATGTTTAATAGTTTTCTCACAGATACCCTAAAACTTTTCTATCTGTTTTTTCAGCATCAACTGGGCAAGGCAAAGATGACAGTGGCCACATCAGCGGGGATGAAGCTGGCCACGGGGAATCGGGTGTGGATACCCCCCAACACCGAGGGACCCTGTTGCATGGAGGGTGAGGGGACAGGCCAGGAGGCAACAAGTGATTCTACATCTTCCACCGAGGTCTCCAATGAAGACCAGTTCCTAGAGGGGGCAGACTCTGGAGAGACTGTAACAACTGCCTCTTCGTCCGCACCCCCATTCCAATCTCCAGCTTCTTTTTTGCTCCCTCCCCAGTTGGCCGTAGCCACTCCCCTAATAGGGGCGGCATCTCCTTTGTTGCAGGCACCTCTGCCCCTGCCCCAGTGTCCCAGGCTGCACTCACTGAGGAGGCTGTAGACTTATTACAGACGACTGCTATAGGCTAGACTGCACTTCTGAATGCCATCCAGAGGCTAGCTGGCCAGAACATCCAGATGCTGGTTTACCTGAATGGCATTCACAGTGCCCTGCCTGGCTTACAGCAGTCATTCTAGGGTCTGGCCTTCTCGCTGGCCGCAGACTCCCTCCCACCCCAACCTCCTGCCCATACTCCCATTCCAAATCCCTCAACCCACCCCTATCCAAAGCACACGCAAACATATGCACGCACCCACAACAATAACCACAAGCAGCACACTATTACACTGACACAGCAAGAAACACAGACACACACATGCAGACACCACCACAGCATACCCACAGGCATCATACCCACCATGACACAACCACACACCACCAGTACAGACACACACACAGATACAATACCCACCATTACACCAGCATCCACACACACCACAATCACATTCTCCGTCAGTGCACCAATCATGACACAACCACATCCTCACACCACCAGCTCACCCACAGACACAACACACACCACTACACCAACACCCACTCACACCAGAAGCATATCCCCAGTCAGTGGACTCACCACCACACACGCATACAACAGCACACCTACAGACACCACACCAACACATACCACATCCACTACACACACATCCACACACACACACTGAACACAAATGCTGACACTCACCCACCCAACAGACAATCAGTAAGAGACACAAATCTAAAGATACAGCATATAAACCAGACCCTCAAGCACCCACACCTTCAACACACACGCACAACAGACACAGACATTCCCTCTACCTCCCAAACCCAACTCCATAAAGGTCAGCCTACCCTTTTTCCAATGGAGGACCTACTTTTTTCCTTGGCCATCACCCCTTCCAAACCAAAAACCACCCCTCCCAACGGTCTTTCCAGCCCTTCCACCTCCCCTTCCAAACATAAATGCACCCCTTTCAAATCCCATATCGCCACTACCAAACCCACCCCTCCCAAACACACACCTGCCCCTCCCAAACCCAAGCCCACACCTCCCAAACCCAAGGACCCACCCTCCCCAGTAACATCATTTGGGTGCCCACTCTCTGCCCCTTAAGTGCCCCTTCCAGGGGAGGTTTATTCTGGCAGTGAATTTAGGAGGCAAGTGATGGGCCTGAAAGCCATTGTGACTCACATGGGCTGACCGCTTGCTGTATTTATTATGAAGGACTTTTCATTACCATTAAGTGACTTAACTCTACCATATAGACAGACTTTTATTTTAAGAATACCTTTGTCCTGGCATTATTTCTTAATTGTTACTAAGTGTTTGCTGATTATGTTATTTCTCCGTATGTGTGAGACATGCACTTACTCTCATTTGGGACACAGACGAACACAGGTTGTATATTTTAGTTCTTTTTTTAATTGCATACATTAGGGTTGTACATTAGTGATGGACTTATTCATTTTGGTGCAATTATTCATGTTGTTACTGGACACGTACACCAACATTATATGTGTTTCTGTTATTGTGACTGGAGAATATACGGGTGTTTAATTTGACATGATGTGTCAATAATATGCACATATGCATTACACAGGAAATCTGGCATTTTACAGTTGTATGGGATCTTATGTTTATGATATATTTCACACATTAAGGGGGCATGAGCCCTCCATACATCTCTGCCTTGTTTCCAGCTCACCACTAAAAATAGGTAATACATTCTGTGTACATCCACCTGTAGCATGTTGTAGTGTAGTTGCTACATTATCATGAGATTGTTTGGTTCAGATTGGATACACTTTTTCAGTTGATACTTTTGATATTTTGGGTACATTGGTGCACACACCTGTGTGGACACGTTTCTGTTTGTGATTGTTGAGCCTTTTTGTGTAGGTGTCTATTGCCATGAATGCAGTTCATACCAGATTCGTGGGTGCTACTCATATCTCGAGGTCTGTTCTGATACATTTTGTGACTCCTCCAACATTACACACTTCAGAATTGCGCAGCATTATGGTGGTGTTTGCACAAATGATTGAGCCAGGCATGAGTCCAGTATTACTGTGAAGCTACAATCCAAGAACACAATGCCTGCGACTTATCTTTTGTTCCTGAGACAAGGTGGTTAATTTCCATCTCGGACCTGACCCAGGAGCCACAAGACGACTGGTAGAGTGGGTTCATGGTGGCAGGAAATGTGGAAAGCCTCAAAAAGGTGAGTTTTGTCCTTATATAGCTCATAATTTGTCAACTCGGGTGTGGAGGTTTAGCCGCCACAGTTGCGTCAGCGGGAATGCACATCATGATTGGCTTGGTGGTAAAAGGGGCTGTCATCCTGCAGCCAGCCACTTTTGCCTATGAGGCAGTAAACACAGGTGAAGTTTCTTGGCAGTGACAGTGGACCATTGCGGTCTTTCTCCTATGCTCCCACTGACATCCAGATACGGTGGGCAGCCCATGACGGCAGCGGGTGGGTTTCCAGTCAAAAAGTCGACACAGACCTGTTACCCCCAACATCTAAATTGGGCTCTAAATCATAATTTGAAAAATAATATTGAAAACTACCCTGTCTATAAAACATACTCAACAAGAGACTACAGGAAACTCCATATGTCAAAAGAATGCAGTGGTAAGTGATGCCTTCTGAAACGGAAGCAGGTAATTCTGTACAAACATAGCAATCCCTTGCATCCATGATGTTGATGTACTCATAAAGCAATCTATAATATACATGTGCAAAATAATCTCCTCTAGAATAATCTCTGCCCAAAGTCTTATCATCTAATCGATATAAGGCACTATCTCTAGGACTCAGTTTTTGAGAGGGAACAATAGATGGTAACTCATTTATTACAAAAGGTGTAGGGGACAAATGCTCCTGTCAATAAAAAAAATAATACTGTAAGGAAAACAAGCAACACTTCACTTAATATGGATCTTCTTTTATGGGTTCAGTTAGCTTCCATGACTTTCCTAAAATCAAATCTTTAGTATGGAACCCATCAGCAACAGAGTATTCGCCATCCATTTCCACCTGTGCAAAGTGACAAAACAAAGTTTAAGTGATGAACAGCAACAGATTTATTTACAAGTCTTCCATAGGACGACTCCGTGTTCTTCTAAAGAACAACCCTATATGAAATCGAGAGAGATGATCCTTTAGCCGTTTCCGAGGAGACCCGTGCTTTAGTTAACAAGAAGGAGCGTGGTTGTCAGAACGTGATGACTAATCCAGGGAGGCTGGCACTAGTAGCTGTTGCTTCAGACATTAATTGACTGCTTTTGCCTCGAACTGACCGGGAGAGTAGTGGATCCTCTTGTATTGCTAATTTGCAGGTAGAAGGGGTGTCAGATTCAGAGTTCTCGTCCCTTAGGAGTAGGGTCTCGGCATCTGATGCTTCTGATGCATTTATGGTCAAATTATCACCTAGGAAGAATCATGATAGACCTTGTATTTTGTCATCCCTCCAAAAGGACCCTACAACCTGGGAGACTTTAACCCCAAAGCTCCTGACATGGAATTTGGCTGGAATTTGCAATAAATTAGATGACCCACATTGGGGGGAGTTTATCGATAAATTTGACATTTGCTTGTTCCAGGAAACTTGCTCAACTATTTTTAGACAAGGGTTTAACTCATTTTGCAAAGAAGCCAGACCGTCCCTGGCGGGGAGAGCGGTGTGGGGTCTTATTATATGGACAAGGAGCTCAGATCTGGGCAACATTAGAGAAATTTATGTGGCCTCAGATGATATACTGGCCTTATCTCTCCAGCAAAAGCAAGGTTTTCCCCTGTTGTGCGTCAATGTTTATAACAGCCCAGGTCCTTTTAACCAATTGTCAAAAACTATTAAGGTATTGAATGCTTTGCTGTTAGATTATATAACATTAAATTTTATTTTTGTTGCTGGGGATTTAAATGTGTCACTTGAGCCGAACTCTGTACTTTCCGAAATTACGCACCTAGAAGATGCATCATGGAATATTCCTCCTTTTTCTTCTTTGAAGAAGTAGTCCAAATCTAGTAGTAGGGCCTTGCAGATTATAGACTTTATGATAACACATGGTCTTCGCCCAGGAAATTGGCGTTTTCCTTTGGACTCTCCTGCAAAACCCACGTTCTTCAGAAGGTCTTATAGTTGTATATTAGATTATGTGGTCATTGATGTGAGGATATGGCACACTATCCAAGATATCTGCGTAGGAAATAAATACAACAGCGATCATGCCCCAATTTTAGTTACATATGATGGGCTTATTTCCAAAAGAACAGATATGCAAAATAGCAACAAAACTATTCCCTCCCTAGTAGTCTCTTCTAACAAGCGTGCCCTGAAATGGGATTGTTTTAAAAGTTCAAGAAAACTGTGGGGGAAAATGTTTGATTTAGTATCAACTCACCAATTAGTGGATGGTCTTTGTTCATATTCCCCCAATGAGGTCATGGCCTTACATATAGATATTTTTTCTACTTTGAAGGATCTTTTCTATAGAACTGATAGGAAAAATAACCGTTCAGTAGCTGGACCCATCATAGGTGGTTCGGTAAAGCTGTCACGGTTTCGGGCAGGTCTGATCAGGACTCTGGTTGGGCCACCCCTTGAGGTCACTGAATATCCTAAAGAGGTAGTATACTGGGGCAGAAGAGCAGCCAAAGGCATACACGGAAAGGACAGCAATGGACAGGCACAGGAAAGTAAAAGCAGAGCAACCCTTGTGTGAACAAGCAGGAATCAGATTACTAATGGACAAACACACTGGGGTTGTACACAGAGTAAGGCGCAGAACCTCCCAAAGTGACAGGGAATGTCAATGCCTCTGTGCAGTTTGCTCTTACAGATAGTCACCTTGTCAGCCCCATAGAAAGGAGGCAGCAGAAGTGATTCTGTCTCTGGACCCTAGACCACAAACAAGGATAGTACTTACATACACAATACACGCTCTTGTGGGTCCAGCTGGAAACACAGTGGTGATTCCTGAGAAAACAGCAATAGCACACTGTCACTGTTAGGCACAAAAGACAACGTATAAGAGTAGACAAGGATGCGGGCTGGAATTGCCTCCTGAAAACAAGGAGCCAACCCCAGTACAAAGAAGGACACTTATACACTGGTGAAGACTGATAGAACTCTTACCAGACACAAATAACCAAGAAGAAACAGAAACAGAAGGGAACAAACTAAGAGGCAGAGGCAAGAACTGGGAACAGGCTCAGGCTGAAGCAAAGGCAGGACTAGGACTTGAAAACAGGGCACAAACTTCTGGCTGGAACAAACAGAGATAGGACTGGGAAACTGAGAGCAGACTCTAGCTGGAACAGGCAAGGACAGGGCTGGAATACAGGATGTAGAAATAAGTAGTAAACAGGACTGGGAAACAGAGAGCAGGTTCAGGCTCATACAAGGCAGGAGCAGGACAGAGAAACAGGGAGCAGGCTCTGGAAGAAACAGACAGGTACAAGGCTAAGAGATAGGGAGCAGACTCTGGCTGGAACAATCAGGAACAGGGCAGAGAAACAGGAAACATGATCAAGCTGGAAACAGATCAGGAACAGGAACAAAACTAGAACACCATCCAATAAGGGGTCTGTAACACAAAGGAATCGAACTCCAATGCATGACGGGTATCTTGAGGAAATGGCTGCTTATAAGCAGTTCCAAGCTGGGCTGCACAGGAGAGGTCTCAGGTGTATGTAGTTTCAGACACTTGCAAGTCCTGGAGGAGAGGATCCAGTGAAAAGGAGCAATTGGACTTCTCCCATAGAAAACAATGGGTAACAGAATCCGGGCTTTCCTGACTACCAGGCTGTGCATTATGGGATTTGCAGTCCCAGGAAGCAAATGTAGTACTACACAAGTATACCATGGCCAAAAGAGAAACAAACCGGAGTCAGTAAAGGACTCTAGAGAACTGTTCAAGGTGATTCCCAGGCTTCCGACAGTCCCCGTACAGCGCCCCCTAGAGATGGGACAACCGAGTCATAACAAAAGCATGTAGGGAGTCCAAGTGTAGCTTGTTAAAGGCAATTAAATCTAAAGATAGACATCTGATAACTAGCGCTAGGCGTGAGTACACATTTGCAATAAAAACCTCCAAAAATAATTGGGAAGAAGAGTCATGGCAGGATTTGCTGATAGCAGCTAAGGAGAAACATCTGAAACGTTTTTGGTCTTTGGTGGCTTCCAACGGGCGAAATGATAATTTTAGACCAGATTGTCATATTTCCCTGGAAAATTGGGTGGCTCACTTTACGAAGTTGTATGACGTTGAAATCGACGTTTTTTCTAATAGCAGCACTGTATTTGGATCAAACTCCTCTCCCGTTGAAAGCCTGACTCCATTTACTTTGAATGAAACTAGGATGGCCATTAAGGCCCAAAAATCAGGAAAAGCCCCCAGGTTAGATGGTATACCTGCTGATTTATTTAGATCTGACCTTGACATGTGGGGCCTCTATGTTAATAATGTATCAAATGACGTCCTGGCTAGTGGAAACTATCCCCGCTCCTGGAAGGGAGCAATTATTGTACCTATCTATAAAAAGGGTGATAGGGCCGCTCCCGTGAATTACAGACCAATTAGCCTTCTGGATAATCTCCCAAAAATATTTTGCCGTCAGATTCTGATGTTAAAGAATGGCTAGAAGAGACTCAAGCCCTCAGCGATCTCCAAGCAGGTTTTAGACAGAAAATCAGTACAATTGACAAGATATTTAGGTTTCTCACAATCAAATGGAAGACTGTAGACCTGGATGCAGGGAATATTTTTGTGGCCTTTGTGAATCTCAAATCCACATTTGATCTGGTCCTGTGCTGCAAATTGTGGGAGGTACTGGACAGAGCCGGCTTCCCGAGTCCCCTATTAAACTTAATTAAAAGTTTATATACTAAGAGTTTTGCGAAAATTTAATGGGGATTAAATGGGGAGGTAACAAGAGAGATTCCTATTAAAAGAGGGGTGAGGCAGGGATGTGTGCTGGCTCCTACACTTTTTAAAAAATGTTTATCAACGCATGTATCCCTTACTTACTGGACTGTGATAATGATGCACCAAATCTAGGCGGGACAAAGATTCCGTGTCTGTTTTTCGCGGATGGTACTTTGTTACTATCCCAAACTGCCCCGGGCCTTGCCAATTTACTTGTCCTTGAAGTTAATACCCTAAAAACCAAATATATGATCTTTGGGGATAAATAACATAAAATAAGGAGGACGATTTTACTGGATGGGGAGCATTAGAGAGAGTCAGTGATTTTGATTATTTGGGAGTCAGACTAGAAGATACGCACAAATGTCAGGCCTATTTATCAAAGGCATATATGAGACTGAAACAGAACTCGGGGGCATCTTGAGATTTGCTAACCGATCTCCCAGATTTGAAATCTCCCCCGCAATAGAAATATATAAAGTACAACCTAGAGGGGGGCTCTATACAGAGCAGAGCTATGGGGGCATGGCAATCTGAGGGACTTAGAGCTAGCTGAAAATTCATTCATAAAAGTCTTGCTAAAAATATCTACCAGTTCCCCCACTTTGCCTATTAGGATGGACCTAAATTTAGATTCCATCGCCCACAGAGCCGCTTTAAGACCAATATTGTATTGAATTAGGATTTGGTCCATGGATATTTTCAGCCCACACAGAACGTGGTTGAATGCCCTGCTGAGTACACACATACCAAGAAAAATCCCATGGTGTAATCATGTCGAAAACAGCTTGACCAAACTAGGGTTGGGCTTGTATTGGACAGACCCCCATCGTCTCCCCAAAAATGCGGCACAAGTTGTCAAGGATGCATATTGGTTAAACTTAAAAATAGGAAAGCTAGCTGAGGTGTCTTCGTTCAGTTTGACAGATAGATTCATATCAGCCAAATGTCACTATGAATTTGAAAATTATATGGACTTGAGTTTATCCCCCGAGCACGTGCACTTTACATTAGGTTCAGGTTGGGGTCGTTACCACTACACACTTTTACTTGCAGGTGGTCACAACGGGATAACCAACAAGATCTATGCCCAATGGGGTGTGAGTCATCTGAATGTATCGCTCATGTGTTATACCATTGCCTCGCATATGCCAAACAGCGGACTCAATGGATTATACCTCTTTGCAGATCCATGGGCATTAACAACCAGCTCCTTGCTCTCAGGATCTGCAAAACGAACACCCATGGCATTGTGGCATGTGCTCTGGCTAGATTCTTAGACGCAATTTGGCTCATAAGACTAAGGGGGTCATTACAACCCTGGCGGACGGTGTTAAAGCGGCGGTAAGACCGCAAACAGGCTGGCGGACAAAAAAAGGGAATCAGGACCCTGGCGGAAACTGCAAACAAAGACAGCCACTTTAACACACTGCCCGTCACGGCGGTACAGACAAGCAGCGCGGCGGTCATCGCCAACAGACAGGCGGAAGACAATGTACCGCCCATAGTATCACAACCTACCAATCCACCACCTTTTCCGGGGCGGATTCACCGTGGATAAAAACACGGCGGAAACAGTTACTGCAAAGGGAAAACGCTCACCTGAACACATCCCACAAGGAAGGAGGACTCCATGGAGCCGGAATTACAAATCCTACCGGCCCTTGTATTCCTACTCAACTACGAAGAGCAACGCCTGCACCGGCGAAGACAACAGTGAGTACTGCACCTAAGACATAGGGGAGGGGGGAGGCAAAAGTTAGGGGGACACACACGAAACACCCCCACCCTCGCGTATTACAACACACACACCAATGCATTCACAAAAATCACAGTAACAACCCACAACCCCCCCGGAAGAATGCAAAGACAAAACGAAATCTGTTCAAACATTGTAATGTATCAATATACATGTCTCAAAAATATACAGATGTATTATAAAATCAGTCAAAAGTATATACATTATGAGAAGTAGTGCAGATATGCACATCTCAATGTCCGTGCACCACTAGTCCAAAAATGCATGGGCGAGGCCCACAAAAGATACCTGTCCACAATCGGAGAGAACACTGCCCGGGCATCAGATAGAAATACAACAGGCACCTCAGGGGGAAGGGAAGGGGGGGGCACCTCAGCCGGATGACTGCAAAGCCAGATCCACGACGGGGCTCCATGCCCATTGATGTATCCTGGGGAGTGCAAAGCCACAGTCTCTCAAGTCTCTACAGTGGGTGGGTTGCCCACTATACCATCCTGGGGAGTGCAAAGCCACAGTCTCTCAAGTCTCTACAGTGGGTGGTTTGCCCACTATACCATCCTGGGGAGTGCAAAGCCACAGTCTCTCAAGTCTCTACAGTGGGTGGGTTGCTCACTGTACCATCCTGGGGAGTGCAAAGCCACAGTCTCTCAAGTCTCTACAGTGGGTGGGTTGCCCACTATACCATCCTGGGGAGTGCAAAGCCACAGTCTCTCAAGTCTCTACAGTGGGTGGGTTGCCCACTGGACCATCCTGGGGAGTGCAAAGGCACAGTTTCGCAAGTAGATAACAGCCTCCACTGGCTCTGGAGGGGGACTGGTGCCCAGACTGGATTAGTCTCCCTGTGAAAGTTCCTGTCCCGTCGCTGTCCCTGCTTCCCATGGGATAACGATGCTTGATGTGGCGGCCTTTTCATTCTTCCCCGGTGCATGTCCTGTTCAGTGGTGCTTTGCCATGGCGGTTCTGGACTGTTCAGCGGTACTTTGCCATGGTGGTCTCTGGACTGTTCAGCGGTGCTTTGCCATGGCGGTTCTGGACTGTTCAGCGGTGCTTTGCCATGGCGGTTCTGGACTGTTCAGCGGTGCTTTGCCATTGCGGTGTCTGGACTGTTCAGCGGTGCTTTGCCATGGCGGTGTCTGGACTGTTCAGCGGTGCTTTGCCATGGCGGTCTCTGGACTGTTCAGCGGTGCTTTGCCATGGCGGTCTCTGGACTGTTCAGCGGTGCTTTGCCATGGCGGTCTCTGGACTGTTCAGCGGTGCTTTGCCATGGCGGTTCTGGACTGTTCAGCGGTGCTTTGCCATGGCAGTCTCTGGACTGTTCAGCAGTGCTTTGCCATGGCGGTTCTGGACTGTTCAGCGGTGCTTTGCCATGGCGCTTCTGGACTGGGCATTGGTGTGTGGCATGACGTTCCCTCATTGCCCAGCGGGGCTGTGGCAGCCGGTGCCCTCCTGGGCACTGACTCCGGCGGTGGTCTCCTGACCAGTGACGATACCTGGGCCCTCTTGGGCACTGACTCCGGCGGTGGCGGTGGTCTCCTGACCAGTGACGATACTTGGGCCCTCCTGGGCACTGACTCCGGCGGTGGCGGTGGTCTCCGGACCAGTGACGATACTTGTGCTCTCCTGGGCAATGACTCTGGCGGTGGTCTCCTGACCAGTGACGATACTTGGGCCCTCCTGGGCAATGACTCTGGCGGTGGTCCCCTGACCAGTGACTATACTTGGGCCCTCCTGGGCACTGACTCCGGTGGTGGCCTCCTGACCAGTGACAATACTTGGGCCCTCCTGGGCACTGACTCTGGCGGTGGTCTCCTGACCAGTGATGATACTTGTGCCCTCCTGGGCAATGACTCTGGCAGTGGTCTCTCTTGACCAGTGACGATACTTGGGCCCTCCTGGGCACTGACTCCGGCGGTGGCGGTGGTCTCCTAACCAGTGACAATACTTGGGCCCTCCTGGGCAATGACTCTGGCAGTGGTCTCCGGACCAGTGACGATACTTGTGCCCTCCTGGGCAATGACTGTGGCGGTGGTCTCCTGACCAGTGACGATACTTGGGCCCTCCTGGGCAATGACTCTGTCGGTCGGTGGTCTCCGGACCAGTGATGGCGGTGCTGGCGGTGGCGTCCCGACGGCCGGGAAGGATGCCACCCTTCTCCGCTGTGATGCTCACACCAGGCTGTGCAGACTTCCTCTGGCCCTTCCCTACCTTTGGAGGAGTCACAGCTGACTCTGCAATCCCCCTGGGAACCCTGTGAGTTGTTTTGCCTCCAGGTGTCCCGTCGGCCCCTTTCTAATTTCAGAGCCTTTACAGGGAGTGGGCTGCCAGTGCCTTGGCTCCGGGTCACACTGCCTGCCCTGGTGGCCGGTGCACTCCACACACCTTGAACAGGCACCACTGGTATTGGAGGCTTTTTGGCTGAGGCGCTACGACGGGACTGATGAATTGGAGGGGGGGGGGGGTGGTGGCAAAAAGGTCAACTTTACAAAGGGACAGTTTCTGACGAACATTGGGATGGGTAGTTGGAGGGGGTCTGGGAGTGGAGGAAGAGGAGGTGGTTGTAGGAGGTGTCACTTTAGGTGTTTTGGGTGCAGGTACTGGAAGCTGTCAGGAGGTGGATGGATGTTGGGTGTGTGGGTGCCTGCGTTTGTGTACTTTGGGAGGGGGCGTCACGGACACACTGGAAGAGGACACAGGGGACGTGTAAATGGCAGTGGTGGTGGTGAGTGCAGGTGAGCGGGGTGTGGTGCTGGGTGTTCTGGTGCGAGTTCTGGTGCCTGTAGATGTAGTGCATGCAGGTGAGAGTGTAGACGAGACTGGGAGGGAGGAGGGAGACGACAAGGAGGGGGACA
The DNA here is from genome assembly GCF_031143425.1 of Pleurodeles waltl. Taxonomy (NCBI): domain Eukaryota; kingdom Metazoa; phylum Chordata; class Amphibia; order Caudata; family Salamandridae; genus Pleurodeles; species Pleurodeles waltl. Next base: position 29,419,586 of record NC_090443.1, read on the forward strand.
CAGTGGAGGCAGTGGATGTTGCTGTGTCTGCATGTGGGTGATGCTTGTGTGTGTGCCTGTGGGTTGTGTGGTGCCTATGTTTGCCTGAGCTTCCCTTGTGTGTCGACATGTGTGCATGCTGGTCTGTAGGTGTGCTTGGGATGGGCTGGGGTACAGGGGATTGGGTTTGGGTGGAGGAGGTTGGAGTGGGGAGGCTAGACACAGGGACAATGGCTGCCATCAGTGCTGAGGCCAGAGATTGCAGGGTTCGCTGAAGGACAGCCTGACCAGAATGAATGCCCTCCAGGAATGCATTACTGTGTTGCAACTCCCTTTCTACACCCTGGATAGCATTCACAATGGTAGACTGCCCAACAGTGAGTGGCCTGAGGAGGTCAATGGCCTCCTCACGGAGGGCAGCAGGGGTGACTGAGGCAGGGCCTGAGGTGCCTGGGTCGAATTTGATGCCCACCCTCCTGGGTGAGCGGGCACGGGGCGAACGCTCAGGGGCTGCTGGGAGGGCGGTGCTGGTAGGGGAGGTGGCAGCTGTACCTGTAGAAGTGGGGTGCACAGATGGTGCCGCCACCACAAGGGAGCTCCCATCGGCGGACGAGTCTGTGACGCTGCTTGGTGATCCGGTGGCCGACGTGAAGCTCCCCTCGCCCTCCATCCAACTGGTGCATTCCGAGTCCGTGGTGTGGCCCTCCATGGCCATGTGGGATGCAGCTCCCTCGTGCTCCGGTGCCTCTGTACCTCTGCCTGATGATGCTGATGCACACAAGAACAGGGAGAGCACTAAAAGGGGGGGGGAGACAGAAGAAAGACAGGTTGAGTGCATGGCATACCGCTACCGTTGGCGGACAATACAGACACAGCAGCCCCCTGCACTACGCCGTGCTCCTGGCCTCTGCAGATGCAATTTCTGGCATCTGGCCTACATGGCTATGGTGGACATCTGCACACATGGATGCCACAGGGGCATCTATACCTGTAGTTGGCACTCTACTGTGGTGGGGTAGAGTGCCACATGGCCTGCATTACGGAGGGGCCTAGTCTAAGTATTTCTGCCTGGCCTAGGTACACCCACAGGCCTCCTCCCCCACCCAGACCCCTCCACTGCACGCAAAGTCAGCAGAATGAGAGAGTACTCACCCCCTTGTGTCTGCTGTGATGCCCTCAAGCGCCCATCCAACTCAGGGTAGGTCACTGCCAGGATCCTGAACATCAGGGGGGTCATGGGGCGATGGGCACCCCTCCCACGTTGGGAGGCCATCCCCAGCTGAGCCTCCGCCGTCTTCTTGCTCCAGCGGCGAATGTCCTCCCATCTTTTACGGCAGTGGGTGCCCCGTCTCTGGTGGACCCCCAGGGTCCGGTCGTCCTTGGCGATGGCACGCCAAATGTCCCTCTTCTGGTGGGCGCTGACCTACATGACATGCACAAGGGAAGAAGCAAAGTCATTAACAACTGCACCGTCGATGTGAGTGGCCCACCTCCCTAACCTAGCCATGCGGCCCATTCATTCACATGCATTCATGTTCCCCGAACTCTGCCCCCTTCCCTCTTACAACCAGCACTCTCCACCCAGGCCTAGCCCATACAACGTGCTCCCTGTGTACTAACCTGTTGGTCTGGAGGACCGTAGAGTAGCGTGTACTGGGAGAGGACCCCGTCTACCAGTTTCTCCAATTCCTGAGCAGTGAAGGCAGGGGCCCTTTCCCCAGACGCAGCAGCCATCGTCGCTTCCAGACCGAGGTCACAGCAGCACTTGCAGTGTAGGTCCTCTCCTGTCGAAGATCAGGTATCTAGTGACTGAACAGATAGAAAATGGCGGTGACGTCCGCGGCGGTGCGTATCATCACCGCCGGCGCACCTGTTCATTGGCTCCTGGGACCCATAGGGTCCAATGTTAACCAATGCAGCATTGCGCCGCGGTCTACGACCGCCTACCGCAACAGTGTGCAACGCCAACGCAGTTACCCCACAATCCCATTGTCTCAGTTTAGAGGTCAGACAGCCGCCATTTCAGGGGCCCACAAGGCTTCATTTACTTCTGCGTCACACATAACTAGGCCTACACTCAACACACATACAGGAAGGGTTTTGTGTTTGGTGTCGTCTTCTGTGTAACTGTGGGTACATACCTGGAAACAAATTGACTCGATCGTCGCTGTTGTCCTTCCTAGGCACCGTCAGCTGGGACATTTGAGAAGATGGCGGAATCCTCCGGTGTACCGACCGCTGGTGGACCTGTTGACAATGGAGGAGCGACATTTAATCGTCATCCACAGGTTTGACCGTGCCACAATCCAGGAACTATGTACCCAGTTGGAGCCAGACCTGATGTCACCAATCCGCCATCCCACTGGAATCCCCCCTGACGTGCAGGTGCTGTCAGTGCTCCATTTCCTTGCAAGTGGGTGTTTTCAGACAACAGTGGCCATGGCATCAGGGATGTCCCAGCCTATGTTTTCCAACGTGCTGTCCAAAGTGTTGTCTGCCCTGCTGAAACACGTAAGGAGATACATCATTTTCCCTGAGGTGGAAGATTTGGCTACAGTGAAAGGTGACTTCTATGCCCTTGGACATATCCCCAACATCATAGGTGCTATTGATGGGACCCATGTAGCTCTGGTCCCCCCCCACAGGAGTGAACAGGTGTACAGGAACAGGAAGAGTTATCATTCGATGAATGTACAGATGGTATGTTTGGCAGACCAGTACATCTCGCAGGTTAATGCTATGTTCCCTGGCTTAGTGCATGACGCCTACATCCTGCGGAATAGCAGCATCCCTGATATGATGGGTCAACTCCAGAGGCACGTGTGTGGCTATTAGGGGATTCTGGTTACCCCAACCTGTCATGGCTATTGACCCCAGTGAGGAATCCCAGGACCAGGGCAGAGGAACGGTACAATGAGGCCCATGGGTGGACTAGGAGGGTGATCGAACGCACCTTCGGCCTCCTTAAGGCCAGGTTCAGGTGCCTCCATATGACAGGTGGTTCCCTATTCTACTCACTGAAGAAGGTGTGCCAGATCATCATCGCCTGCTCCATGCTTCACAATCTTGCTTTGCGACGCCAGGTGTCTTTCGCAGGAGGATGGTCCAGATGGCGGTGTTGTGGCAGCTGTGGAGTCTGTGGAGCCTGTGGACAGTGATGAGGAGGAAGCTGAGGAAGAAGACAACGACAACAGGGAGTCAGTCATACAGCAATATTTCCAGTGACACACAGGTGAGAACATTTTCATTTTTACCATTACATTCTCTGTCACACGTCTTCCTCTATCCTGTGTGTAATTTCATGGGATTATTTGGGTACTGAGTTGTTTCTTTCCATTACGGTTTCACAGGTGTGGTTACCAACGTGTGTCATCTGCATGCATCCTTCAAGGACTTGTGATGTGTGACATTGGTATGTTGCCTTTACAATTAAAAAAGCTTTTTGATACTGTCATTGATTATACATTTTACCAAATCATAGACTGACTCCAGATTGTTTTGTGGTTCAAGGGTGTTTATTTAAGTGCTCAAAAATGGAGGGGGCTTGAAAAATGGTGATGGGTGATGGTGGAGGAATGTCCATGGCAGAGTCCAGTCTATTAGTCTCACAGGTGTAATGCCCATATGGGCATAGGAAGTGGAGCTGGGGCAGTTTAAGTTTGGACAGGGTAACAAAGTGGGACAGTGGGGGGACAATCAGGGTGGTCTAATTTCCTGGCGGGGGTCTTGGCATCTTGCTCTGTCCTGTTCCTGGATCTCAGGGACCGCTTGCGTGGTGGTTCTCCGTCTGCAGGGGGTGGGGTGCTGGTGTGGTGGTCCTGTGGCGGGGCGTCCTGTCCACTAGCGTCGTCGCTCATGCTAGTGTCAGGGGCCCCTTGGAGTGCCACGGTGTCCCTCATGGTCTGCTGTATGTCCTTCAGCACCCCTACGATGGTGCCCAAGGCGGAGCTGATGCTCCTGAGCTCCTCCCTGAACCCCAAATACTGGTCCTCCTGCAGGCGCTGGATCTCCTGAAACTTGACCAGGACCGTCGCCATCGTCTCCTGGGAGTGGTGGTATGCTCCCTTGATGGAGGAGAGGGCCTCGTGGAGAGTGGGTTTCCTTGGCCTGTCTGCCCCCTGTCGCACAGCAGCCCTCCCAGTTCCCCTGTGTTCCTGTGCCTCCGTCCCCTGGACCGTGTGCCCACTACCACTGCCCCCAGGTCCCTGTTGCTGTTGGGGTGGTGGGTTATCCTGGGTTCCCTGAAGTGGTGGACACACAGCTGATTGACCTGTCCTGGGTACGGAGGTATGGGCCCGCTGGGTGGGTGCTGTACTGGTGTTACCAGAGGGTGGAAGGTCAGTGTTGGGCTGTGCCTGTGCAAGGGGAACCGACTGTCCCGAGGCCCACAATGGTCCGGGCTGGTCATCAGGCTCCAGTAGGGCAGAGCTGCTATCATCACTGTGGGCCTCTTCTGTGGGTGGAGTGGAGATGTCTGGACCCTCCGGTGTGGTGACGGTCCTTCGTGATCCTGCAGGGGCATAAGAGCATGATTATTGCATGTGTGTGTGTCATGGTGTGCAATGGGTGGGTGTTTGTGTACCCCAGTGCAAGCATTCCTGTGTGGGGGCTTGAGTGATGATAGTTAGGGGGTTGTTAGGGGTATGTGCAGTGGCTATGCTTTTGTGATGGGTGTCCATGCTTAGTTGTGTCATGCAGGGCTTGGTGTTGGGATGTGCGGTTTGTGTTATTAGTACATTAGTGAGGAGTTGGAGTGATAGGTGAGGGTGGGGGGGTGTGATAGCATGCAGGTAGGGTGGCGGATATGATAGTTAAGATTTGACTTACCAGTGTCCATTCCTCCACCGACTCCTCCAAGGCCCTCTGGATGCATGATGGTCAAGACTTGCTCCTCCCATGTTGTTAGTTGTGGGGGAGGAGGTGGCGGTCCGCCGCCAGTCCGCTGAACCGCGATGTTGTGCCTGGAGACTGTTGAACGCACCTTCCCCCGTAGGTCGTTCCACCTCTTCCCGATGTCCTCCCGATTTCTTGGATGCTGTCCCACAGCGTTGACCCTGTCGACTATTCTGCGCCATAGCTCCATCTTTCTGGCTATGGATGTGTGCTGCACCTGTGAGCCAAATAGCTATGGCTCTACCCGTAGGATTTCCTCCACCATGACCCTGAGCTCCTCCTCGGAAAAGCGGGGGTGTCTTTGGCGTGACATGGGGTGGTGTGTGTGATGTGTGGGGCGGTGTGAGTGTCGATGTGTGTGGTGATGTGTAGTGGTGTGTGGTGTTTTGTGCTCGGATGTTGTGTGGGTGATGGTGTTGTGTGCCTCTGTGTGGTGGGATTGTCAAATCAGTGCTGTCTCTCTGACCTTCGTCTCGAATTTTTGGTTGTAGGGGTTTGTGGGTGATGTGGGTGTGTGTTTTATATAGTGTTGGGTGTGTGGGAGTGTTGTTTGTATGTGTATCAGGTGTGTGTATTTGGAATTGTTCAATGTGGCGGTGTTTTGGAGATGTGTGTGTATTTTGAGCGCGGCGGTGTGTACCGCCAATGGAATACCGCGGTTGAAAGACCGCAGCGTGGATTCGTGGGTCGTAATAGCATGGGCGTGTTTCTGTTGGCGTGGAGGTGGAGGATTTGTTTTCGACAGTTTTACACTGACCTTTGGTGTGGCGGACTTTTTGTGGGTGTCTGAATTTCAGCGGATTCCGAAATGTGGGTCATAATAGCTGTGGCGGAATTCCACGGCCGCGGCGGTGTATTGGCGGTCTTCTGCACGGCGGTAAGCGGCTTTTACTGCCAATGTTGTAATGACCACCTAAGTCTGTAGATAAAATTGGATGTGTCACTCTTACAGGGAATATTTGATTTTAATTTTAAAGTTGCCATATTGTATTTTAAGCTAGGGTGAAGGATTTTATATAACTGTCTTTTTATATTGGTGATCTTTTATAATTTTTGACTATGTTTTAGAATCTTATATTTAGTATTTTAATAGCTCATTTTCGATCATTATCCAGTTAGAGAGTTTTATATTATTGCTCTTTTATATTTTTAATGTGTGTATTGTATGATGAGCTTTTATGGTACTTTTATTACCGAAATAAAGCTTAATGATGATGACAACCCTATATTCCTTCACCTACGCCCCGGGCTTCTGTACTCTCCTCAGTTCTACTGAAGTCAATGCAAAGTCTCTAAATAACGCGCAGTTCACAGTCACTAATAATCACGTCCAGAATAACATTTCTCAGTCTATCCAACAGCACAGGAAACTAAAAATAAAATTCAAACACAATGTTCAGTTCAAGGAGGTTCAGTTGGATATGCAGCATTATCCCAAAACTGCAAAAAAAATCTCTCTCCGTCATCTGCAACAAAGTATGCCCATCCAGGTGAAGAGTACCTCCAACAGGGCATAGTAGTTCTTTTAGATCTACTCAGTGACATCCCTTCTTTCTTACTTCACCTAGATCAGAGTTCTCAGTGTCCTCTGGAGTTGTCTGAGGCACACGTTCTTTAAGCAGGTTCATTTTTTCCCTTTCTTGTCTTCTGGACTAATGGTCTCTAGCTTTCACATGCTTTGTCGCAGTATTAGGTCCTTCCTCGGGGTCTGAATCTGAATTTGACTCATTCATTACTACAGGACTAGACTCTTCCATCTCAGCTTCAACTGTGGATCTCTCCAGACCCCTATCAGACCAAACATGTGTTGTTTCAAGTGTGTTTGATTCCCAACAGCTTGACTAACCTGCTCCTGTTGACTCTCTGTTATCACTGGTACTTCTGGAATAGGTTTTGTCACATCAAGGGGACACTCAGCTCGGTGAGTATGGGAAGCGTGTATCCAGTTAGGGAGACCTCCACATTTAACTGCTGTCATATTGACCAAGACGACTTGATATGACCCATGCCAAATAGGCTCCAAACATGTTTTTCTCATGTTTTTCTTCAGCAGGGCCCATTCCCTATGACTGAGATCATGGCACTTCCTGATGCGAAAGGGCTGTGACTGCTCGGACCTGATGAGACACAGAAAACACCACGTCAGTTAGCCCATTGCAGTAATCAAGAATCATATAATCTGTAATGTTCACAAGTACCTGCACAGTAATATCTGGTAATCTCATAGCTCTGCCCATGATGATCTTGTGGGGAGATGGTCCCGTTTTCCGGTGAGGTATATTGTGAAGAATCATCAACACAAGAGGCAAAGCATCAAGACAAAGATGTTAAAGCAAACACTTTTGCCACTTTGGACTTCAGCATCCCATTTACCTGTTCTTAAGACCCGAATCCTCAGGTCTATAGCTGCAATGTAGTCTCTGTTCCACTTGCACTGCTGTGCACAACAATCTCAGGACCTCATTATTAAATGAGTCCCGCAATCTGGTTCCAGAGAAGTCGGAAAGGCAAACCTGGGTATGAGTTCTCTTAACAACAGTTTTGCTACAATGATACTATCATTTCTTCTGGTCAGGTAAGTTTCAACCCAGCAGGAGAAGATGCATACAATCATCAGGACATTTCTCAGCCTGTTACATGCAGGTATCTCTATAAGGTCCAACTGCATCCTGCTAAAAGGTGCTCCTGATGTTCCTTTGTGACTGTTACTGCAGTTCTCTTTCGAACATTGTTCTTCTGGTACACAACACATCTGTGACACAGTGTTTCAGCCATCAACCTGAATTTAGGTTAAATCAGTTTTGCCTAAACAATCGCACAGTTGCATCTCTACCAACATGAGCTGGACCATGGAAATGCCTAGCCATTGGTGGCAAAAAGCTATTGAGCAACACCGGTCTTCCATCCATTGAAATCCAAAGGTCAACATCTTTTCTCTTAACACAACATGCTCTGACTCAACTCTGCTGTTATTCCGCTGACACTTCTCCCTGAAGCCTCTTTACATCTTCCCATGTGTCTGCAGTTGTAACCAAAAGGTTGTGGCTGGTCTTATCCATTCCCTCATTTGTATATTCTCCATTAAAGGTACAGACATTGTAAGCACAGTATTTTACAACCTCATAAGCATATTTGTTGCCCCATGTCACATGTTCATTCCCACTTGAGCCGCGCACTTGACCACTGCAACCTGTTCAGGCAACTGTAACGTTTCAAGGGGGTTTCTCACTTGTTTGCTATTCCGGTTTGGGGATACGGAAAACATCATGAACCCCCTCTGGGACCATAACTGTCCAAAGTCATGCACAACACCAAAGCTGAACCTACTATCGGTAAAAATATCACTTTTGGCTGGTCTGAAATGCAGCATGCCTTTGTGAGATTAATAAACTAGCCACTTGTGCAGAAAATATTCCTTTAAGCCAGGAAGCTTCAACAACTCCTGAAATGATGCAGACTGCATAGGCAGCCCTCAGACCTCCTCCAATGTCTTGTATGCGTGAGTCATCAATATATAGCACAAAATCTGATTCAGATATTGGCTCATCCCATATATCGGGTCTCGGCTTAGTGCATAGTTCAGTGACATCAAGGTAGTCATCCTCCACTTAACAATCATAATTTTCATTATTAGGTACAGGTAACAGGGTGCCAGGATTTAGAACAGCACATCGCTTGACAGTCACATTATCTGTTCAGATTTAGTAATCTGTCCACTTGTCAAATGCTGGGTTCCACTGAATGGGGAACATAAACAGTTAGTGTGTGACCCATGACTATGGCCCTCATTCTGACCTTGGCGGGCGGCGGAGGCCGCCCGCCAAAGTCCCGCCGTCAGGTTACCGTTCCGCGGTCGAAAGACCGCGGCGGTAATTCTGACTTTCCCGCTGGGCTGGCGGGCGGTCGCCTTCAGACCGCCAGCCAGCCCAGCGGGAAAGAGGCTTCCACGATGAAGCCGGCTCGGAATCGAGCCGGCGGAGTGGAAGCTGTGCGACGGGTGCAGTTGCACCCGTCGCGTATTTCACTGTCTGCGCAGCAGACAGTGAAATACATGTAGGGGCCCTCTTACGGGGGCCCCTGCAATGCCCATGCCAGTGGCATGGGCACTGCAGGGGCCCCCAGGGGCCCCGCGACCCCCCCTACCGCCATCCGGATCTCGGCGGTCCGACCGCCGGGATCTGGATGGCGGTAGGGGGGGTCGGAATCCCCGCGGCGGTGCAGCAAGCTGCGCCGCCGCGGAGGATTCAATGGGGCGGCGGTACACTGGCGGGACCCCGCCAGTGGTGCCGGTCCGACCGCGGCTTTACCGCCGCGGTCGGAATCCCCATTGGAGCACCGCCGGCCTGTCGGCGGTGCTCCCGCAGTCCTCCGCCCTGGCGGTCAAAGACCGCCAGGGTCAGAATGACCACCTATGTTTCCACACCTCTCTATGCTGACACTGATGGCTGCCACTGCTTTAAGGCAATATGGCAGCGCAGAAGCTACAGGATCGAGAGTAACAGCAAAGTAGGCCACAGGCCTTCTAGTGTTTCTGTGTAACTGTGTAAGCACTGAGAGAGCGCAGCCCTCTCTCTCACTGCAGAAAAGTGCAAATGACTTATTGTGAGATGACACAGTTTAATTTACAAAAGAGATCTCTTGCTAAGAGACTCACTGGATTACAATCACACACCACAAATCGCTGATTCACTTCAAAAGGATCCTATTCTCACAGGCATTTATGTTGTTTCTTGGGTTATCATTTGTTTATTTGCAACTCCAATAAATTGGATCATTTTTCCGGAGAGGGGCAGGTTTGGGACTTCTACTGTTCTCAGAGTAGAACAGATAGCACCAGAGTCAACCAAAAATGACACAGGGTGGCCATTCACCTCACCATCTACAAATGGACCAATCTGGCCTACCTCCAAGTCTGCACCAAGTATGCAATCTTCCTTCCGCATCAGGCTCCATCAGGCTGAGTGATCAGAGCCATAGTTTTCAAATGTCTCAAACACTGGAAACTGGTGGAAGGGATTGTTGTCTTAAAATGCATTCAAATTTATATTTGGAACTTGGTTAGAATTCAATCTGGGGCCATTCGCATTTTGGTGTGGCATCAGGGGTTGTAGAACCTACATCACTGAAGCTTGTGGCACCTTGAAATTCTGCCATTTCTGTCTCTGCATATTTTGCATCTGTACAGGGTTGTTATTCTAGGGTTATACAAACCCTGAATTGTGGAGCTGATTGGCTGGGTTAAGACGACATTCCCTCTTCCAATGTCACAACTTGTTGCAAAAATGACAAGGGGTTGTCTTCTGCAGACTATCCACATCCATTCCTGTACTCGGGTCAATGGGGACTCCTCAACATCCACCCTGCTTCACAGTAACTCACTGCTGATACAAAACTTGCATAGCACCAACATTCCCTACAAATGGCTGGATGTGACTATTCCTCTGAGCAGCCTTCATCTGGGCAGCCATTAACTTCTCCTTCAGCTTCTTCTGTTTCATCTCTATTTCATCACTGCAGTACTTCACATACCTCAAGATCTTATCAACTGATTTATTCTGCCAACAAATCAAATGCTGTTGAATCATCATGCTAATTTCAGGTCTCAATCCTGCCACAAACATCAACACAAAATGTCCCATTTACTTGGGTTCAAGCGTCTCCATTCAACTATACTGATTTAATGCTTACAACAATCTTTCATAAAAAGCATGAATTGACTCTTTAGGTTCCTGAGTTATTCTATCAATTTTAATCCAATTAAAATCTTTGAGCAATACCTTCAACTTTAGGAATGTGATCACTTGCTGATACTTTTTCATCACCAATGGTGAAGGGCCTTTCATCACTAGGCTCCTTGGCAGTTCTTACTCAAGCCATTCAACAGCTATCATACTGTCTGCCCACAAGTTACTCAGAACCATAATGTCAAAAAGAGTGTTCAAATTGACCACACATATTCTTCACAAATCACTCAACATGCGTGTACCACTCCACTGGCTTTTCCCTCAGCTTTGGAAAATGAATGATGGAAGATCACTTCTGCTCAAAGGCACATGAACATAACCTCTACCAGGCACTTCTCTCAATGGGAAATGTGATGTAATCGCCTCTCTCACAAGAGAAGGTGGTTCTTCTGTCTGTTTTTTTAGTTCTTTCTTTCTCGCCCATCGACCTTCCCACTTATCTAGCTCATTCCATTTTCAAATGCTCTGAATTAGACCTATGATTAGTATTTTCATCCCTGAAATTATTCTCATACAGGCTATGTCTTCTTCATTAAAGCATACACAATAACTCTTCTGCAAGGCTCTGGTCTTGTTCAAGTCTATCTCATATCTTTGAGCTAACTCAGATAATTTGTCACAAACATGTCCTGCATGTCCGGTAACATCCTTAGACATGGATACAAGCTCTTTTTCTTGGTAAGAGTCTTAACGAGTTATTTCAAGATTAATCATCTCATCCAGTTCTAATTTCAGTTTAGCCACATCCACCAGGTTCCCTCTCACAGATGACTGAATCATTCCCTGACTCAACTCAGATCTCCCGCTATCACTCGAAGGAGTATCATCATTAAAGCCTTCATCCACTCATCTGTTTCCTTACCGCGGAGACTCATTGACACTACAGGGACCTTACTGATATTCTCACCTCCATGGGCCCCACCACTGGAATTGCGGCTCCCATATGGGTGTGCCAGAAGTTGGCATTATCTTATATGTGCCTATGGAACTGCACCCTTAAAGATTCAAGGTCGAATCAGCTCTTGCCTCACATGAAGAACTTGCATGTGTCAAGACTAGAGGAACAAATCCTCTCATATTAGGACTTGCTGTAGCATTGCCTGAAGCCCCAGCTGCACCAGGGACAGTCAAATTATAAGTTGCCTTTCCTGGGAAATTAGGTTTATACATGGGGACCAGAGGGCCAAAGGTAACTGGGAAAGTAAGAATATCTGCAGTGTTTGGAATAGTAGGGTTAGCAGGAACTCAATTTTCTGAAATTTCTCCCATTGGTTCTCGATGTACATTCACCGGAGAAACCCCATTGAATCAGGATTCACATTTATTGGGGCAGAAGCAAATTCACTATTTCCACCATCATTAGTGTTACCTCCACCCTCCACTTGGGTCTCATTATACGGAGGTGGATGTTCTGACAATAATATATCTAAAAAGCTATCCCAAGAATCACTGTCACTGTTCTCACTCATATCATCTGCCGCTTTTTGCTTTCCATCCCTTGCTTTCATATCCTTTTTTTTCCTTCTCTCTCTTGAATGCTTTGCTTGTACAATCTAACTTCCTCTATAATATCCATCCACCATTTCCTTTGTTCAGCATCCTACCTAGCATCAGCGTTAGGGTACACTGATTTTTGAGCTCTTCCCTGATACTTTTCTTTCTCTCTAGCATAAGCAGCATGTTCCCAAGCATTAAGCGCCTCATACTGCGCAGGTCTAGGAGGTGGTTTCATCTCATACAACAATCTCTTCAAATTTTCAATGATCCTCAAATCAAGTGTGCCATTAATGTGGAAACTTCAATGCACCTTCCTTTTTTCTCATCTTGTGCCATTGATTAAGCCAAATACATCTATGAAGCCCTACGTTCATTACCATTTTATGACCTGGGGTATCTTTGGGAGGTGCCTCTTTTCCCTTTCTACTAGGTAAAAGCACATCTCCTCTAAACAGATCTCGTATTACCTCGAAACAATTATTTTTTCAATCTAATAACAATAATCACAGATAGAACTTTGTTTCGGACCAGGAACTCCTTTCTTGTTCAGCAGCAACAACCAATCGCAGTGCAATCCTTTGTGACATAGGCAACCAATACAAGCACGGCTCTACACCAACTGACCAATGCCAGTGCAGCACACAGTGATGTCAATCTCGCTCCTTGCAGCGGCTCACCCTCCCTTACAATCTGCATGCACACACTCTCCTCAGCATCAAACACACGTAACAAAATACAATACAATAACCTTTGTCTGCTCCGCCTAAAGAATTGACAATATTCAGTCACAAAGAGTCAAAATAATCAGGCATTTCAAACGAAACCTCGATCTGCGGGGTGTCCTTCAGATTAGGACAGATTCACCCTGCGCATTAGGATCCACTATACCAACCGTCTCACATTCATGTATAGATATGCCCCTATATCAATTGTGCTGTTGATGATGTTTCACAACAAGCACCATCAAACCACCACCAACCTTAGCAGACAATTACAAAATAGGTGGTCATTACAACCCTGGCGTTTGCTGTAAAGCGGCGGTAAGACCGCCAACAGGCCGGCGGTAAAAGAATTGGAATTACGACCGTGGCGGAAACCGCCAACAAAGACAGCCACTTCAACACACCACCCGCCACGGCGGTACAGACAAGCAGCGCAGCGGTCACCGCCAGACAGGGGGAAGACAATGTACCGCCCATAGTATCACAACCTACCAATCCGCCACCTTTTCCGGGACGGATTCACCACGAACAAAAACACGGCGGAAACAGGACTTCGAAGGGAAAACACTCACCTCTACACACCCCACGAGGAATCTGGATGCCATGGAACCTGAGCTCCAGATCCTGCCAGCCCTTATCTTCTTGCTCCTCTACCAGGAGCACGAACGCCGGTGGCGAAGACAACGGTGAGTACTGCACCTACGACACAGGGGAGGTGGGAGGGAAAAAACAGGGACACACACACGCAACACCCCCACCCTCACTCACTACAACACACACACAAATACAGCATGATACATTACAGTTACACTCCCCCAAACCCCCTGGAAGAATGCAAAGACAAAAGGAAATGAGTGTAACCATTGTAATATATTAAAATCCAGGACGCTAAAATATATATACACTATTAACAAATATATACACCAAGAATAGTAGTCCAGGTAGTGCTCCATTGAAGTCCGTAGAACACTGGGCCCACACAGCATGGGCGAGGTCCACGCTCAATCCCCGAACATGACGGAGAGAACACTGCAGGGGCATCAGATAGCAATAAAACAGGCACCTCAGGGGGAAGGGAAAGGGGGGGCACATCAGCTGGTTGAGTGCACGACGCCACGACTCAGTAGCGTCAGTGCCCTTTGCACTCATGGGGCAGCGGTGCTTGTTGCAGCGGTGTCCGTGTCAGCGGTGCTTGTGGCGGCAGTGTCCTGTTCAGTGGTGCTTGTTGATGCAGTGTCCTTGGCAGCGGTGCTTGTGGCGGCAGTGTCCTGTTCAGCGGTGCTTGTTGCGGCAGTGTCCTCGGCAGCGGTGCTTGTGGCGGTGGTGTCCTTGGCAGCGGTGCTTGTGGCGGCGGGGCCTTTGGCAGTGACTCAGCTGCTGGCGGCCCTGTCGGGCCCAGCGGGGCTGGTGCTGGCGGTCCTTTATGGCCCAGCGGTGCTGGCGGTCCCTTATGGCCCAGCAGGGCTGGTGCTGGCGGTCCCTTATGGCCCAGCGGGGCTGGTGCTGGCGGTCCCTTATGGCCCAGCGGGGCTGGTGCTGGCGGTCCCTTATGGCCCAGCGGGGCTGGTGCTGGCGGTCCTGTCCTGGGTAGCAGGGCTGGTCCTGGCGGTCATGTCCTGGGCAGCAGGACTGGTCTTGGCGGTCCTGTCCTGGGCAGCAGGGCTGGTCCTGGCAGTCCTGTCCTGGGCAGCAGGGCTGGTGCTGGCCTCCTGGGCAGTGGGGATGATGGTGGTGGCCTCCTGGGCAGCTGGGATGATGGCGGTGGCCTCCTGGGCAGCGGGGCTGGTGGTGGCCTCCTGGGCAGCTGGGCTGGTGCTGGCGGTGGCCTCCTGGGCAGCTGGGCTGGTGCTGGCGGTGGCCTCCTGGGCAGTGGGGATGATGGCAGTGGCCTCCTGGGCTGCGGGGATGATGGCGGTGGCCTCCTGGGCTGCGGGGATGATGGCGGTGGCCTCCTGGGCACCTGGGCTGGTGCTGGCCTCCTGGGCAGCGGGGATGATGGCGGTGGCCACCTGGGCAGTTGGGCTGGTGCTGGCCTCCTGGGAAGTGGGGATGATGGCGGTGGCCTCCTGGGCTGCGGGGATGATGGCGGTGGCCTCCTGGACAGCGGGGATATGGGCGGTGGCCTCCTGGGCAGCGGGGATGAGGGCTGTGGCCTCCTGGGCAGCGGGGATGAGGGCGGTCTTCTCCGCCGTGCTGCTCTTCCCAGATTTGCTGAGTTTCTTGTCCCCCTTCCCCACCTTGGAAGGTGTCGCAGCTGAATCCACACTCCCACCTGTACCCCTGGGAGCGGCTTTGGTGGCTGGAGTCTTCCCCCTCTCCCGCCAGGTACTGGCCAACTTTTGATGCTTGATGGGTGGGGGACTGTCCATGCTGTGGCTCCGTGCCACACTGGCTGCCCTGGTGGCCGGTGCACTCCAGATTCCGGTGACTACAGGCACCACTGGTCCCGGAGATGTTGTGGCTGAGGTGCTAGGTTGGGACCTGGAGAGTCGGGCCCTAGGAGACTGACGGGGTGGGGGAGGTGAGGGAAAGAGGTCAAGGGTGGACAGGAAAAGTTTTTTGGGAACACTGGGACGGGTAGCTAGAGGGGGTTTGGGAGTGGAGGAGGAGGTTGTGGTTGTAGGAGGTGTTCGTTTGGTGACTTTGGGTGAAGGTGCATGCGCTGTAGGCTGTCATGAGTGGATGGCTGTTGGGTGGGTGTGTGGCTGCGTTTGTGTATCTTGGGAGGTGGCGTCACAGACACCCTGGGAGAGGACACAGGGGACGTGTGAATGGTAGTGGGGGTGGTGAGTGCACGTGAGCGGGGTGTGGTGGTGTGTGTGCTGGTGATGGAAGTAGTGGCTGTAGATGTAGTGCATGCAGGTGTGAGTGGAGATGAGACTGGGAGGGAGGAGGGAGACGAGGAGGAGGGGGACACAGTGGAGGCAGTGGATGTTGGTGTGTCTGCATTTGTGTGATGCTTGCGTGAGTACCTGTTTGATGTGTGGTGCTTATGTTTGCCAGAGCTTCCCTTGTGTGTTGGTGTGTGTGCATGCTGGTCTGAAGGTGTGCTTGGGATAGGCTGAGGTAGAGGGGATTGGGTCTGGGTGGAGGAAGTTTGAGGGGGGAGGCTAGAGACAGGGACAATAGCTGCCATCAGTGCTGAGGCCAGAGTCTGAAAAGCTCGCTGAAGGGCAGCCTGACCAGAATAAATGCCCTCCAGGAATGCATTTGTTTGTTGCAACAGCCTTTCCACACCCTGGATGGCATTCAAAATGGTAGACTGCCCAACAGTGAGGGACCTGAGGAGGTCATTGGGCTCCTCACTGAGGGCAGCAGGGGTGACTGGGGCTGGGCCTGAGGTGTCTGGGGCGAAGGTGATGCCCACCCTCCTGGGTGAGCGGGCACGGGGCAAAGGCTGAGGAGCTGCTGGGAGGGCGGTGCTGGTAGGGGGGGTGGCGGCTGTACCTGTAGATGCGGGGGCACAGATGTGGCCACCACCACAAGGGAGCTCCCATCAGAGGACAAGTCCGTATCACTGGTGTCAGCTCCTGTCCCCGCCGTGGAGCTCCCCTCGCCCTCCGTCCCACTGGTGAATTCAGAGTCTGTAGGGTCGCCTTCCAGGGCCATGTGGGATGCAGCTCCCTCCTGCTCCAGTGCCACTGCTCCTCCGCCTGATGATGCTAATGCACACAAGAACAGGGAGACCACAAAAAGGGGGGGGGGATGACAGAAGAAAGACATGTTGAGTGCATGCATTACCGATACCGTTGGCGGACACGACAGACACAGAAGCCCCCTGCACTACGCCGCGCACTTGGGCTCCACTGTTCAATCCCTGGGACATGGCCACAAGGATATGGCCGACATCTGCACACATGGATGTCACAGGAGCCTGACTAGGTGTACACAGGTGGGGTGCCACAGGGTCTGCCAGAACAAGGGGACCTAACTAGCACACTCGCCCTGGCCTAGGGAAACCCACAGCCCATCTCCCCCACCCAGACACCTCCACTGCGCGCAAAATCAGCAGAATGAGAGTGTACTCACCCCCTTGTGGCTGCTGTGATGCCCTCAAGCGCCCATCCAACTCCGGGTACGCCACCACCGCCAGGATCCTGAACATCAGTGGGGTCATGGTGCGACGGGCACCCCTCCCACGTTGGGAGGCCATCCCCAGCTGGGCCTCCGCCGTCTTCTTGCTCCAGCGGCGAATGTCCTCCCATCTTTTACGGCAGTGGGTGCTCCGTCTGTGGTAGACCCCCAGGGTCCGGACTTCCTTGGCAATGGCACGCCAAATATCCTTCTTCTGGTGGGCACTGACCTACAGGAATAGTACAGGGGAAAAGGAGAAGATATAACCATCCGCACCGTCACAGTCATTGGCCCCCTTCCCTACCCTTGCCATGTGGCACATGCAGTCACCGTCGTTTCATGCACGCCTCAATCTCCCACCCCCCAATCTTTCATCCACCCCACTCCACACAGGCATAGCCCATACAGCATGCTCCCAGTGTACTTACCTGTTTGTCTGGAGGACCGTAGAGTAGCGTGTACTGGGGGAGGACCCCATCCACGAGTTTCACCAACTCCTCCGATGTGAAGGCAGGGGCCCTTTCCCCAGACGCACGAGCCATGGTCTCTTCCAGACCACGGTCACAGCAGCACTTGCAGTGTAGGTCCTCTCCTGTCGAAGATCAGGTATCGAGTGATTGAACAAATAGGAAATGACGGTCACGTCTGCGGCTGTGCATACCGTCACCGCCGGCATACATTGTCATTGGCTCCTGGAACCCATAGGGTCCAACGTTAACCAATGCAGAATTGCGTCGCGGTCTTCTACCGCCTACCGCAACGGTGTACAACGCCAGCGCAGTTACCTCACATCCCATTGTCCCACTTTACACGTCAGGCAGCCGCCATTTCAGGGGCCCACATGGCTTAATTTTTCACTGCATCACACATACCTAGGCCTTGCCTCAACACTCATACAGGCCAAATTTCGGATTATGATTTGTGTTCTGTGTAAACTGTGGGTACGTACCTCTGAGTTGGTTGATTGTGTGCTCGCTGTTGTCCTTCATAGGCACCGTCCGCTGGGACATGAGAGGAGATGGCGCCATCCTCCGGTGTACAGACCGCTGGTGGACCTGTCGACAATGGAGGAAAGACATGTGATCATCACCTACAGGCTTGATCGTGCCACAATCCTGGAACTGTGCGACCAGCTGGAGCCAGACCTGATGTCAGCTATTCACCATCCCACAGGAATCCACCCTCTAGTGCAGCTGCTGTCAGTACTCCATTTCCTTGCAAGTTGGTCATTTCAAACAACAGTGGCCATAGCATCAGGGATGTTCCAGCCTATGTTTTCCAACGTGTTGTCCAGAGTGTTGTCTGCCCTGCTGAAACACATGCGGTGCTACATCATTTTCCCTCAGGTGGAGGATTTGCCTACAGTGAAAGGTGACTTCTATGCCCTGGGACATATCCCCAACATCATAGGTGCCATTGATGGGACACATGGGGCTTTGGCACCCCCCGCCCGCAGGAGTGAACAGGTGTACAGAAACCGGAAGAGTTATCATTCCATGAATGTGCAGATGGTGTGTTTGGCCGACCAGTACATCTCCCATGTTAATGTCAAATTCCCTGGCTCAGTGCATGACACTTACATCCTGCGGAATAGCAGCATCCCTAATGTGATGGGTCAACTCCAGAGGCACCGTGTGTGGCTATTAGGTGAGCACCTGGAAGCAAGTCAGTGGGAATGGTTTTCTGGGTCTGGGGATATCCCTACAGGTTAATGTGTGTCTAACAGTTGTCCTTCGCCATTTGCAGGTGACTCTGGTTACCCCAACCTGTCATGGCTACTGACCCCAGTGAGGAATCCCAGGATAAGGGCAGAGGAACGCTACAATGAGGCCCATGGGGGAACTCGGCGGATTATAAAGCGGGCCTTCGGCCTCCTGAAGACCAGGTTCAGGTGCCTCCATATGACAGGTGGATCCCTATTCTACTCACCAAAGAAGGTGTGCCAGATCATCGTGGCCTGCTGTATGCTTCACAACTTACCTTTGCGACGACAGGTGCCTTTTCTGCAGGAGGATGGTCCAGATGGCAGTGTTGTGGCAGCTGTGGAGCCTGTGGACAGTGAAGATGAGGAAGCAGAAGAAGAGGACATCGACAACAGGAACTCGGTGATCTTGCAATATTTTCAGTGAGACACAGGTAGGAATACAAACCTGCCTACTACATGTACTTTAACACTACTACCTCTCAACTGTCTGCCGTTTTCACCCAGTGCATGGTCACTGAGTTGTCACTTTCCCTTACGATTTCACAGATGTGGGTCCCACTGTGTGACATCTGCTTTGTTTCCTCATGGACTAGAGCTGTGTGACATAGGTATGTTGACATTACATTTAAAAGAGCATTTTGACACTAATTGCTAATACACTATTTCGAAATAACAGACTGACTCCAGATTGTTTTGTGCTTTAAGGGTTCAATATTGGAGGGGGTTGTAAAATGGTGAGGGGTGATGGTGGAGGAATGTCAATGGCAGAGTCCAGTCTATTAGTTTCACAGGTGATTGCCCAAATGGGCATAGGAAGTGGAGCTGGGGCAGTTTGAGGATGGACAGGGTGATAAAGTGGGACAGAAGGATGACATTCAGGGTGGTCTCATTTCTTGGCGGGGGTCTTGGCATCGTTCTCTGTCTTTGTCCTGGATCTCAGGGACCGTTTGCGGGGTGGTTCACCCTCTGCAGGGGGTGGGGGGCTGGTGTGGTGGTCCTGTGGCGGTGCCTCCTGTCCACTAGCGCCGGCGGAGGTGGTGGGCAGTTCAACGTCCAGGCTAGTGTCAGTGGCCCCTTGTTGTGCCACAGTGTCCCTCCTGGTGTTGAGGACTTCCTTCAGCACCCCTACGATGGTGCCCAGGGTGGAATTGATGGATCTGAGTTCCTCTCTGAAGCCCAAATACTGTTCCTCCTGCAGGCGCTGGGTCCCCTGAAACTTGGCCAGTACTGTTGCCATCGTCTCCTGGGAATGGTGGTAGGCTCCCATGATGTTGGAGAGGGCCTTGTGGAGAGTTGGTTCCCTTGGCCTGTCCTCCCCCTGTCGCACAGCAGCCCTCCCACTTCCCCTGTGTTCCTGTGCCTCCGTCCCCTGGACCGTGTGCCCACTGCCACTGCCCCCAGGTCCCTGTTGTTGTTGGGTTGGTGGGTTAGCCTGGGTTCCCTGTAGTGGTGGACACACTGCTGATTGACGTGTCCTGGGGACAGAGGTATGGGCCCGCTGGGTGGGTGCTGTGCTGGTGTTTCCAGAGGGGTAAGCTGTGGTGGCCTGTGACTGTGTCAGGGGAACCGACTGTCCAGAGGTCCCCGATGGGCTGGGCTGGTCATCTAGATCCAGTTGGACAGAGCTGCTGTCCTCTTCTGTTGGTGGTGTGGACATGTGTGGACCCTCCTGTCCGGTGACGTTGGGAAGGGGTCCTGCAGGGGTATAAAAGGATGTATATTACATCTGTGTGTGCCATAGTGTGCAATGGGTGGGTGACCGTGTACCCCAGTGCCTGCATTCCTGTATGGGTCCTTGTGTGATGGTGGTTTAGGGGGGTGTATGGGTATGTGCAGTGGCCATGCTTTGGTGATGGGTGTCCATGCTTTGTTGTTGCATGCAGGGCTTGGTGTTAGGATGTGTGGTTTGTGATGTTGGGTCATTTGTGAGGAGTTGGAGTTATGGGGGTGAGGGTATGTGATAGCATGCAAGTAGGGTGGGGGATGTAATAGTTAAGATTTGACTTACCAGAGTCCATTCCTCCATCTACTCCTGCGAGGCCCTCAGGATGCAGAATCGCCAAAACCTGCTCCTCCCATGTTGTTAGTTGTGGGGGAGGAGGTGGGGATCCGCCGCCAGTCCACTGAACCGCAAGGTGGTGTCTTGAGACCACGGAACGCACCTTCCCCCGTAGGTCATTCCACCTCTTCCTGAAGTCATCCCTATTTCTTGGGTGCTGTCCCACTGCATTGTCCCTGTCCACTATTCTGCGCCATAGCTCCATCTTCCTAGCTATGGAGGTGTGCTGCACCTGTGATCCAAATAGCTGTGGGTCTACCCGGACGATTTCCTCCACCATGACCCTGAGCTCCTCCTCAGAGAACCTGGGGTATCTTTGCCATGCCATGGGGTGATGTGGGTGATATGTGGGGTGGTGTGTGTAGTGATAAGTTGGGTGATATTTAGTGGTGTGTTGTGTGAGGTACGTGGAAGTGATGTGGGTGATGGTATTGTGTGCCTGTGGATGCTTGGTAGTTCTTTGTAGTGTCTCTCTCTGGCCTTCTCTCAGTAATTTTGTCATAGGGGTTTGTGGGTGATGTGGGTGTGTGTTTTATATTGTAACGGGTGTGTGGGAGTGGTGTGTGTATGTGTATCAGGTGTGTGTATTTATAATTGTCCAATGTGGTAGTGTTTTGTAAATGTGTGTGTATTTTGAGCGCGGCGGTGTGTACAGCCAATGGGATACCGCGGCTGAAAGACCAGCGCGTGGATTCGTGTGTCGTGATAGTGTGGACGTATTTCTGTTGGCGTGACGGTGGAGGTTTTGTTTTCGCCAGTTTATCACTGACCTTTGGTGTGGGGGTCTGAATTTTGGCATATTCCGAGCAGTGGGTCATATTGACTGCGGCTGAATTCCGCTGCCGTGGCGGTGTGTTGGCGGTCTTGTGCACGGCGATAAGCGGCTTTTACCGCCAATGTTGTAATGAGGGCCATAGTGTCTTCTATACTTTTTAATTCTATCCTGGGATCTTAGGTCACATCGAACCTGATAACAATTTCAACTTCTTTTACTGAACACCACACACAACATTCAAAACAACTCTGCAAAACACCATCCAAACTCCACAACACCTCATGATCACCTGAGACTACCAATGAGTGCCTTTGAAAACTAGACCATCATTTTGCAATAGCTTAATCATAACCATCCAGTAAGGCCTCAGAGTCATTCCTAAACATCTTTGTGCCAGATGTCCTTGGTTGATGCCTGGAAGCAAGAAACCAGCTCCATTGGTGAACAAATTCACTCCTCCAATTTTTCTCTAAGATAGCACCTCCTATCAACCCACAGACACTTTTTCTTACCCACACTTCATCCTCCACAAAAATAGTATTACCCTCCTCCTTCGTCACAATCCCGGAGAGGCAGTCAGCTGCGCTGCTCTTGACACCAGGAATATACTCCACATTTAAGGTATATTCCTGCAACTCTGCAGCCCATTTCCTGATCCTTAATGAGACCAGGTCTCAAGCTTTCTTTACATATGTCTTCTGCAACCCAAATAAAGCTTCTGAGTCACTTGATGGCCCAACAGCCTCCAAAAGCCTCCTTCTCAATGATGGAGTAGTTGACTTCCACCCCCTTCAATGCACTAGCGTTACATACAATAGTCTTCTCCTCACTACCGTTGAGTTAAATCGACACAGCTCCTAAGCCTTTGCTACTTGCATCCTTGACCACTCTTGCCTCACTAGTTGGCACAAAAGCCTGAAAATTGAGAGTTTATTTTACCTAGACTTGACCCATTGAAATTGCATTCCTTAATTCAATAGAAATGTACACCTTTTCTACACAGCTTCAACAATTGCTTAATTTCCTCAGATAACGTACGCCAGAAGCACCTATAGAATCCCAACATACAGAGAAACAATACAACTTCCTCCCTATTGCTAGAAGCATTCAAGTCACACATGGTATTCCCCACTACTGCTCGAATTCCACATCCTATATAGTCACTATGTGGCCAATATGAGAAAGATTTCTTTTCCTAGCAAGCATTTTTTTCACAACCAATGTCAAGCCAGCCTTCTTTAATCTCTCCAGTACCACACAAACTCACTCACTGTTCTCCTCCACAAATACGCCAAACACAAGAGCATCATCTTTGAAACAATGAACACCCTTCATTTTGCCCATGACAAAATGCCTTACTCTCTGAAAGCAGCAGGCAACTAAAACAAAACCAAAATGTGTCCTAAGAAACGTGTACATCCCATCTACATCACAAATGCAACCAACCAGGTCTTTAGAATTAGGATATCATTTCATCTGATAGCAAGCAGATGCAAGATCCAGTGTGGTAAAGTAACTTGCATCTGCCATGGTGGACAGCATTTCAAATATGTAGGGCAGGGGGCAACTTTCTTGCTTAAGGATGTTGGTTGGCAACAGAGGCATATCACCCCCACTGGCCTTCTTTGCAATGACCAAAGTAGCCAATTACTCAGTGGCTTCATTGGGAAAAATCACTCCTGTAGAGTACAGACTTTCCATCTCCTTGGGCACAGGGAGCTAAATGCCCAAAGGCATCCTCCTGACCTTAGAAACACAAGGCACCACCCCTTCTTTGAGTATGATATGGCAAACCTCCTTTTCAGACAGCACACTTTTTTGTGAACATATCAGGACACACACAGCCAAAACGAGCACATCCTTCCAACATCTGTTGCACACAGATTTGCTGTTGCTAATTGGGATTTATGAAAATGTTAGACCTGTCAGCTCTTGGCTTGGTTTCCCCTATCTTTCTGCTTCTGACCTCCCATTATTGATCCTTGCTGAATTTCGTTTTTTTGTTGGCTCCAGGACTGCTGACCAGTGCTAAAGTGCAAGTGCCCCCATGTCTACATTGATTGGTTTATCCATGATTGGCATATTTGATTTACTAGTAAGCCCCCATCAAAGTGCACAATGTGTGCCCAGGGCCTGGAAATCAAATGCCACTAGTGGGACTGCAGTACTGACTGTGCCACCCAAATGAGTAGTCCGGCAAGCATGTCTAAGACCTGCCACTGTAGTATCTGTGTGTGCAGTTTTAAATGGCCATTTCGACTTAGCAAGTGCACCCACATGCCAGGCCCAAACCTTCCCTTCTACTACATGTAAGCCACCCCTAAAGTAGCCCAGGCAGCCTCCTGGGCAGGGTGCATAGTATTCAAAAGGTAGGACATGTACTAGTGTGTTTGACATGTCCTGATAGTGAAATACTGATACATTCATTTTTCACTATTGCAAGGCCTATCTCTCCCATAGGGTAGCATGGGTGTTGCCTTGAAATCTCTTTTAAGTGTATTTTCCCATTGGGAGCAGATAGAGATAAGTAGTTTGAGTCTTTGAACTCACAATTCAAAAATACATTGTTTGGTGAAGTTGGTTTTTGAATTGTGAGTTTAAAAATGCCACTTTTAAAAAGTGGGCATCTTCTTGCTTAACCATTCTTTGCCTCAGCCTGTCTGCTGAATACACGTCTGGGTCAGGATGAGAGTTGGGCTGTCTGTGCATTCACTCTAGACAGTCACACAAATGGAGCTGAGGTGTGTCCTGCATATCCTGATAGCCCATCACCAGGTTGATGGGTCTTCCTGAGCTACAGGGGTGGGAGGAGCTGACACTTGCACCTGAATAGGACTGTGCCAGGCTTCACACAAAACAGTCTCACACCCCCTGGAGTGTTTCTGGGGCCAGGGCAGGAGAAGGCAGGGTATTGTGCACTACAAAGACTCCTCTTTTAAGTTTGCCTACTTCAAAGACAGAAATGGGTATAAGTACTGGACCTCTGACACCACATAGGATGCTTCTGGACTGAGGAAATTCTACCCGGAAGAAGAGCTGGATGCAATAGGAGGGACTGCCACTCTGCCTGTTGCTTTGCTGTGCTGGCCTGCTGCTGCTGCTTCTGTCCTGGGAGTGAAAGGACTGGACTTGGTTTTCTACATCCTGCTTCCAAAGGTTCTCCAAGGGCTTGATTTTAGGTTGCCTCCTGTTAAGAAGTCTCAGGGAAATCAAAGACTTCATCTGCCAGTGCCGGGCTCTTCTGCTAGGAGTCCTAACTTGCCAAGTGGTGCCAACTCCAGTCCTTGCAACATTGTAAGTGCGAGCTGGTGATCTATAAGGGAAAATCAATGCATCAACGCACCGCACTGGACAAATCAACGCATCGCCTGTCTCACGGCTGAAAATGTACGCAGCGCCAGTCTCGCAGCTGCAGAATTGATGCACTGCCTGTTTTACCGCAGCCCCTTCAACACATCGCATCTGGATTTTCCACACATCATCCCTGAGTGCCAATTTTTCATCAATTTTGCACCGCAGTAAGGAACCGAGGCTGCGTGTCTGGAAATTGAAGCATCCCCTTTCCTGAGAGGAAGGAATCAATGCATCTCCTCCCCTGAGCAGTAAGGAACCGATGGATCCCTTTGCTTTTCCGGTGCCTCACTACCCCTGTGACCTGCATTATCTTTGTGTTTGACAGCAATTTTAAGAATGTCCTCTGCGGCCCCTCTTTGGTACAGACAGCACGTAATGCTGGGCAGTCATTACTATTTGCCCACATCTATAGCACTACCATTTGCTCCCTTCCCTCATATTAACCTTAACCACTTCATCCTTCACAGCTTTCTCTCTTCTGAATTCATCATGTGCTCCTCCCTTTTCGCAGTTCAGATATCATCCACAAGTGTCTCATCCTTGAGCCAAAGTGCCACACCAATTCTGTCACTTCTACAGTCCAAGGGAAATTGGACTCTAATGTGCTCTTATACTAGCGTTCTGAACTAACAAGTTGATGCCAACTTCCCTATTCCCACGATGTACTCTTCAATAGACTCATTGTCTATCTTGGCTCTGCATCCAAGATAATATGTTTCTGTAATAGTGATTAGTGGCTGCAGGTACTGCAAAACAAGCTAGAGGCCATTTCCACAGCATTAGCAGGAACCATTGTCATGGCAGTTGCTGTCAATGCTTTTTTAAATTTGGTGCACAGCACTATCAACGTGAAAAATTCGTCCATGAAACTGTTTTCTTTTTCTACTTTCAAATGAAAATCTTGAAGTGTGATTTTCCTTTTGAAATTACAAAAGAAAATGCTCCCCTGGCCATTGGAGTTAGCTCCTATGGCTAGGGGAGCATTTAGCAACTTTCACTGCCCATTGCTGCCTGGGTTTTCCTGGCAGTGATGGGCAATGAAAACTTGAAAACTGACCTCTAATTTCGCCTACCTAAATAAGGCGGAATTAGAGGTCTGCCTCTGAGGATCCTTACTCCCTAGGGTTCATGGAGGGATATAATCATGGTGGAAATGGTGTAGTGTCCACCGTGATTAAATCAAAGATCCGTCTGCATATAATTCTGGTGGGCGAACCACAGTCTTGGCGGCATGGATACTTCACTGCAGTTGCAATGCATATCCATACAACCAAGATCTAAATCATGCACTAAGGGCCTGATTTAGAAGTCGGTGGACAGATTACTTCATCACAATAGTGCCGGATATCCTGTCCGCCAACCTCTAAATCCCATTTTATTCCATGCCGTTATGACGGAGTAACCCATCCGTCGAGTTCTAAATCAGGTCCTAAGTCTTTTGAGTTCCATTCTACCACAAAACTACACATCTAAATGCCCCCATGACTTCAGGGAAGGCACTTATTACAGACTCACATGGTGTCAGGGAGAAACCAAAGCAGAGTCCATTCCAGGTCCAGTTGCTACTGGTCAGCTGAGCAATTGCAGGAAAGGCCTCTTGCAGCTTGTTGTATCCCTATAGCTTGAACAGGAAGCCAGCCTTATGACCTGCGGAATCCACTTCTTTGTCCTGAGTATAAGAGGGAACAGGCCCAGTCATTCAGGGCACCTATCCAGTCACAGACAGCAGGTCCAGTCTTCTGATATCACATTTATGCTTCAGTGAGCTAGTGGGTGGGAATGGCTCCTGGCATCTCCCTAACCAATGATGTAAATGTCCCTGGGCTAACCCTGCAAATGTTGGGCATTT
This sequence comes from Pleurodeles waltl, assembly GCF_031143425.1. Taxonomy (NCBI): domain Eukaryota; kingdom Metazoa; phylum Chordata; class Amphibia; order Caudata; family Salamandridae; genus Pleurodeles; species Pleurodeles waltl. The sequence goes on from NC_090443.1 coordinate 29,446,237, forward strand.
TCAAGAGGGGAAAGACTTACTTCACACTACAAGTGGGCTTGCAGGACTGGGGTATGTGTGAGAAGTGTTCTAGCGTAATTCTAGTATGCTCACACATTTAACACCAATATCAAGTTTGACACAGCCGCTGTACCCCAGTAACAGAAGTAGAGCAAAGCAGGGTTTTCTGGCAACCAGACAGTTGATACACAATTGTCTTGGCATCCTGATCCCGTCCTATCAAGTGTACCCCTACTGTTATATGTAAACTCAGCAGATTTAACACCACAGCAGGATTAGACACTGCAGTGCCAAATAGGACACCCACAGCCCCTATCATGCATACTATGTGAGGTTCAGAGGAGCCATCTCTGCCTATTCAGGTCAGCTTGAGGCATTTCACACCTTTCTTACACCTATCCGAATGCTAATCACTGGCATGCAGAAGTTGGAGAGTAAATGCAGATTAGCCTCCAGGAACTTCAGGCAGGGGAAAGTAACTTCATAAAAAATACTTTTCATTAACATACATTAAAAATCTAACTTCACATTGAACTGGTTGTTTAATTATTTTTTTAGCTAGTCTCATTTCCGAAATACAGTATTAGGATTTTAATCTGTACTCTGGTTTTCTACCTAGGATAGCTAGGTTCTGACATCACACACTCTGCATCAGGTCGGCTCAAGTGCCCTCCCAGGAATGCAGATAAGTTACACCTGCAGCTGTTCATGATGTCCACCTCCTCAGAACCACCACCCTCAAGAGCCGACACATTTGGGGTAAATCAAATAGACAAAGATGGAGAAGATCTTTCAATCCACAGAGAATGCTCCAGTATTATCTTGAGATATGAGACTGCCAATACCAGGTAACTGGCAGTTCCTTGGCCAGCCAATTCTTCCAGACCAGTGTACTGTTTTGGGGTTCCACAAGTGAAAAAATAGCACACAAGGACAAAATGGCAAAAGCAAACTTTTTTTAATCCACTGGTAAACCAACAACTGCCACCTATGGAACCCCAACACCCAGGCTACTTCAGAACCCGAAGAAAGAGTTGAGGTTGCTTACACAAAGGACAGGTTGGGACAGGAGAAATGTCTAGAAGGTAAGAGATTCTCCCGGCAGTCATTCCCAGGTTCATCTTGTCACTTCCAAGCAATGTGAAAGGTCCAAAAGCAATAAAGAACCGGCAGGGTGTAATGAATGGACAAGGATGAGTAGGATTAAGACTAATGAAGATTATCAGTAAGTAATTAGTCTATTAGCTCTTTGTCCCTCTTCTCAATTATTACTTTTGAGGTATACCACAAAAGAAGGCCTTTGACCATCGAAAGATATCAAATCACCTAAATGCAGCTAACCATGAAATGCAATGCATAAATGGTGAACTAAAATAGAAACATGAAACTAAATAATAAACACAAATTATGTATATATGATTTTACAGAACTTAGAACTCCATAAGTAAAATTTTCATCAACATTCATAATTCTGGGTAAATGGTAATGCTTAATAAAGGTATGTGCCGAAGCCCATGTTTCATTTCTGCATACTTCACTCAATAAAACTGCGAAATTCTGAATGGATGGATAGATGAGTGGAAGTAAAGGTAAAAGAAACTGTTATAGGCTTACTTTCTTCGCTAACTCAGTGTCATTAGATGTTTGGTTCAAAGTGGGGGGGTGGTTTTTAATTTTATGGCTACTCCCTTGGCTGAGGTAATTGGTAAGGTATAGCTTCACAGCATGAAATCTGATTATCACATTATAATGCGCAGCTGATGCTCTCTCTCCAGTGGTGTAACGAAACTTGAGGCCCCCCCTGCAAAGTACATGGGGGGGCACCCAGTCAGGAGCTCTCAGCCAGGGCTCCCCACCCATACACAGTGCCGGCTGTGCTGAGGAGGCCCCCTGGAGCTCGCCACCTTCCCCCCTCCCCACCCCCACCCAACACCGCAAGGGCTGCACGGGCTAACGTTCTCGTTCTCTCTCTCTCGTTCTCACTCTCTCTCGTTTACTCTCTCTCTCTCGTTTTCTCTCTCTCTGTCTCTCTCCTCTTGTGCTGGGAAGACAGAGAGAATACCTACTGAGAAATGCAATAAGACTGGCTCTTTTGTATTGAAAAGCTTGTGCTGAGCATGGATATTTCTTGTGTACATTTTCTTCAAGCTACACAATGCAGGTTGACAGTCCCTTCTTTCAAAATGTATTACATTACATGGACCTAACTGCTTTATTTTAATTTCTGATAATATGTCACTTAAGTGTCACACTAAACATCTGAAAATATAACACCTAAGCACACTAATAATATTAAAATGCCTCACATTACCAAACTGAAAACTTGACAGCTATGGCATATGTTATTCATCTTTTTATAGTAACTGAATTGAAGATAGCTTTTTAGCTTGATCAGAAGCCAAAAGTCACAAACAAGCAGTCTGAAAGCAACCCTTGCACAACTTTCATACCAACCCGCTCCAGTCCTTCTCTCTTGTCTTTCTCTTTCCTCCTCTCTCTTGCTTCACACAGTATCCTCTTTAACTTTCCTTCTCTCCCGCAAAGCATTGGCTTTACCTGCTGAATTATATGAAGCAGCTGGAGAAAGTGAAAGAGGTGGCAGCAGTGTCCTGTTCCCTTGATAACTGGCATGCAGAGGCCCCAGCCCACTGGGGAAAGCCTGATAGAATAAACAGGCAGTATGGCCCTGTCCTTAATCACATGAAACTGCCATGAAAAATGTTCAAAGCTCGGTCAACATCAACAAAATTAATATGTTTTCTTCTTCAGATGAAGGATAAGAGAGGAACGTTGGTAAGTACTTCCTGTGACATATGAAAAGACAAACTTAGTTTACCAAGAAATGAAAGATCATGTCTTATCACCTTATCCTCAAATAAAATCTCGAAATGGGAGCACAGCACAATAAAGCATTAACCTCAACAAACCTTCCACTGAACAAATAGCCACCAATAAGAACACTGTATAAGAAAGAAACTATAAGTCAACAAAACCTAGTGGCCCAAAAGGATGTGCCGGAAGAGATTTGAGAACCACACATAAATTTCACACAGGTGACATACAATGAAAAGAAGTTTGAGAAAGAGAAAAAGATTTATAAAACCTGGATACAAGCACATCACCATCTTGGAGCTTGTTATCGGATCGACAAAAAAACCTTAATAGCAAACCACTGAGACTTCAAGGCGAAAAAAGGGAATGATTTAGATGGAAATTATCCCATAAGAACTATTATACAGTAGGAAGAGAACAAGAGAAAACATATGCTGAATGAGTAATAAATCACAAGAAGGCAAGAGTCTAAAGTATGACTTCAAAGTAGGCTTTACATTTTTGGATAGCCTTTGCTATATGGAATGGAAGGCCTTTGCTATGTAAACCAGTCCTCAACTTCCAAATCAAAAGAGAGTGTCTGATTGGAAGAGGCAGAGTCGAAGACCCGAGAGGTGACGGAGACAACAGAGGAATCCAAGAAGGAAGAACAGCAAGAGATTAAATATAGGGGAACCAAGACCTGCGTAGCCATTAGGGAATTGCTACTACGACGTCTGCCTTCTCCACTTGAACTTTGCTCAGAAGTTCTGGAGTCAAAGGAAGTGTGAGAAAGCATGTAGTAATCTCATGGGCAGCAGCATATCAACCCTCCAAACTCCTGGTTCTGAGCAATTGGAGTAGAATCTGGTGAGTTCAGCATTGCACGTGCCAGCAAATACGTCCAGAAATTCAGTGTCAAACGTCTTACACACATTCTAAAATGTCAATGGAAACAAGGACAGTTTCTATGATGATGGAGAAATTCTGTTCGGTTTATCTGCTTGAACCTTGTCCTGTCCATTGATGTGAACTGCAGAAACCTACACAAGGTGTAACTCTACCAAAACCCCCAATCTTTAATAGTTTAGCGACATGAAATGTGTGGTTACTTTGTGAATTTTATATGCTACAGAACTGTGTTCAATCTCACCAATAATTGCACTGTTGAACCAGAAAATATTTTAATGCATGATATACCGTTATGAGCTTTATCGATTCAATGAGTTCTGCCTTTCCTTCATAGAAAATCTGGCTTAAATAGGACTGGAGTACAACATCACTCCCTATCCTAGGAAGCTGGCATTTGTTGAAAGAATCAACTGTGCTTCCAGATAAATAGTCATATTCTTGAAGAGGTTTACTGGACCCAATCACTACTAAAGCACCACCTTGGTACAGGGACAATGGACTTTAAAGACTGGTACTGGTACACTATTAACCAATGTTTTTGAAGATGCCACAGTAATGGACAAAGATGAAGTCTGCCTTACTGAACTCAGAACACAGAGACTGACATACCCGCTGGAATTTCTGGTTATTTTCTTGCTGAGGCTTCTAAGGAGTTAGCAGAAAAAGAGTATGACTCGAAGAGAAGAATAATTTATAGTCAAGCTAAAAAAAACTATAAAAAACAAGCTTGATCTATTTACTACACTTGAGGCCACATGTACGAGGCATTTTCCACGTTGCAAACGGCGAATCGGGCTGTTTGCGACGTGGAAAATGCTTTTTGGGATGTACAGACCCATTTTTACGATTCGGTAATCTATTTACTGAATCGCAAAAAGGGTTTGCGAGTCTCAATTAGGAAGGGGTGTTCCCTTCCTAATTGCGAGTTGCAGTGCCATGTATGATTGTTTTGTGACCGCAAATGCGTTTGCAAAACAATCGCAGTTAGCACCAGTTTCAAACTGGTGCTAACCCGTTCGCAAACGGGAAGGGGTCCCCAGGGGACGCCTTCCCCTTTGTGAATTGCAGCAAAAATATTTTTTCAGAGCAGGCAGTGGTCCTACGAGCCATTGCTTGTTCTGAAAAAATGAAAAGAAAACCTTTAATTTTTTGTTTTTGAAATGCATCTCATTTTCTGTTAAGGAAAACAGGCTGCATTAAAAAAAATGCTTTATTTAAAAGCAGTCACAGACATGGTGGTCCGCTGTCTCTTCATGAGGTAGGTCATTTGCGACCCCATTGGGAATCGCAAACAGTGTCATTGACACTGTTGTGCATCAGGGTTTGCGACTCACAAATTGCGAGTCGCTATGACTCGCAATTTGCGAGTCGCAAAACCTGAAGTTCGTACATGTGGTCCTTGGTGTATAATATCATGCACAAACACAACTAAAGAAGTATTTAAAATTGTCATGAATCTCTCATCCAGTGTCTGGTGATAACACTATTGTTCCTTCACTGGATTTATGTGATTCCATCTCTTCTTTTTTTCTCCTCTAAAATTCAAGCTATTTATTCAGAGTTTGACTCTCAGACATCTACGCATTCTTTAGTTAGCTACTGGTCAGAACATACACAATTTTCTGACCAAAGGCAATCCATCATTGCTCAATTTGCCCAGGTTAATGTTAAGGATGTCATAGCCACACTTTTGACTATCAAGTTGGGATCCCTCCTGGATAATTTCACAGCACATTTCTTTATCTGATGATCAATACCGTTGCACCTGTTCTGACTTTACTGATCAATATGTCTTTCCCTACTGCCAATGTCCAAGCTGTTGTGTATCCACTGCTTAAGACACCTAAAGTAAACCCAAGCATTCTAAGTCTTTATTGTCTTTTATGGCAAAAATAGTTGAAAGAGAAGTCAATGAACAGTTAACAAGCTTCTGTGAAACACAAACATTTCTAGATATGGCATAAACTGGCTTACAGATATCTCATGGAACTGAAATGTCACGTGTCAGTTATGGATCTACTGCACATGATCATGAATAAGGGGGTGTTACAGCACATATTTTACTCAATTTTTCAGACACATTTGACACAATGTTCTACTATTGCTTTCTAGTGTCAGGGACAAGGCTAATGGCTGGATGAAATTCTTTGTATCTGGAATGGCCTAGGTGCTCACTATTCCTCCTTTCGGTTGAATATTCTGAGACTTGAAAAACAGCTGAGACCACAGCACTCAAAGCACAAATATGTACTCACATGAATACAAAGTCTGATGTAAGAAGTCCATTAGTACAGTAATCTTCTTTGTGTTCCAGTAAGAGATTTATTTGGATCAACAAATACTTTGTATAGTTGGATCAATCATAGGCAATATATAGTGATAGCCTTTGGAATATATATGTATTCATACACAGCCAATACGTGTTTTGTCACACAGTGACTTTTTCAAGGCTGTAAAAGATATAACATACTTAAGTATATATCAGTATTAGTACATAGAGATGGACATAAAGAGATTGGTATAAAAAGACTCTGACATGACAGAGGTGAATAGACTTGTAGTAGTGGAATGGTGTACAGAAGAGAAATGTGAAAAATAGCGTATGTAGAGAGCAGTAGGCAAGGTAAAAGATTAAGATACTTCAGGAATACTTAGATGATAAATACCAAACACACCCAAGGTATAAGAAAGAGCAATATAAAAGTGAATTAGGTAGGGATAGGTGTAAAACCCATATTTGTGTTGAAACAGAGGAATCATGTGGAAGCAGAAAAGCACCTGACAATTTGGAACCTACCTAAACTGTAGACAAAATAGAACCATGTCTGACTAGATATATGATGTGAAACAACTGTAACGGGAACATAGAGAAAAAAACAACTAAGATGGAAATCTTGGTAGATATTGCTTGTCGTAAAGTTTGTAGAGTAGACAGTTGCTGGTATAAATAGCTGTATCCAAGTAAGGTGAGCGAAGAAGTTTGATGTACCGGTAATTCAGAATGATTGTAATCAGGGGAATGTATCATCGGTGAATAATGGAGAGAGTCATCAAAGAAAGAGAAATTGTTGGACCATGGTAAGTCCTATATTTAGAAAAAGGAGACACAATCAGTACTGGGACAACTCGTGAAGTAACAAGAGTAAAAAGGTGTAAGGTTGGGAGTAGCACATGATATGGGTTTAACTAACTGTGTATTACCTTCACTGGTTCTTATATGTTCTAGATTCAATTAAACTTAAGAGAACTAAGTTAGTAAAAAAAAGGGGACCATAGGTTATCACATTAAGAAAATTAGTGTTTCCGAATTAGAGATAGTGAGTATTGTTTAATTTACTATATCAATGGTCAGAAATGTATTCCTATAAGAAAAGGAGCTCGGCGGAACTGATGTGAATTAGGAAACTGAGGAGGGGACCGTTGAATATAAGTCATGCTGTCTTAGAGAGTAGCGCATTCATGGCAGAGAGTACGCATGTAATGTGGAAAGGTAGAATCGAGCAAACGCTAGTGCCGAAATCGGTAAGCATTTTATGCAAATTATTGAGGCAGTTTCGATAAAAATAACCAAATCAACACACCACAAGCAGTGCCTTACCTGTGGAGCTGTGCAGTCGGTATACGAAATGTCAGAAGTATTGTTAGAAGCGCGAAAGCTGCGTGGTGCATATAACGCACCTGTAGTAAAAATAAACAGAGGACTGGTTACGATTAATGTTACATCGAAACAATGACATATGATTAGATGATCCCTTGCGTAAAAATAGAGAAAGGACCAACAGAAAAAAGAATAGCTAGTTGTGGAAAATGTAAAAAGGGGCGGCCATATACGGAGCACCTATATCAGATATAGTAAATGAAATAAGAATTATTATGCTTGATCCGAATGTCCTGGTTAATGTAGATTTTCCTAGTAGTTTACGACAGAAAGTCTTAATTTTATTAAAGACACGGAGGCGAGTATTATGCTTCTCTTACTTGCTTTAATTTTCAACAGCAGCAGTCAAGAAAACTACAACTCCCAAAAGGCTTACAACATAGAAGCCAATGGGAGAGAAAAACGTAATAACAAATACACCAATCAGAAACCATGGAAGCTATGCATACACCAAGCTTGACTGCGACCAGCGTCTCTTTCTTGATGCGAGAAGGCTAGGAATTACGAGAAAACAGTGGAAAAATGGCAAAGATTACAGCAATTGCTAAAGTTAGAGAACAAAAGTCCTGGATCAATACTAGACAAAACTGTAGCGAAGCAGGTATCCTGTAGGGAGAAGAAGGAGTGCTTCGGAAGGAATCCGACCGACCAGCCGATATGTTGGTGTTTGGCAAAACCATATTCTGATCATGTAGAAGTTTGAGCTGGAGTGGAGGTAGCTGCAAGGGAGGGAAGAAACAAGATAAATCAGAAATATCTCCTTTTTGAGGCGGGATAATACTCGCCTCTGTGTCTTTAATAAAATTAAGACTTTCCGTCATAAACTACTAGGAAAATCTACATTCGATGTCAAGAACGGAGGCTCCTATTATGCTATTTTAAAGCATATTAATCACTATTGATGTAGCAGTATGAACTGGTTTACAATAGAATGTCCTAAACACGTTATCATTGGACCAATCAGCAGATCTCAGAATGTCCTCTAACCTGAATCCAACCCAGAAGGCCTTGGAAGCCATGGCACCTCTAACTGAGTGAGCTCCAAATATGGAGGTATCAATACCCGCAAGGGACATCACCCAATGAACCCATCTGGCAAGAGTTTTAGCAGATACAGGATTGTGTGGTTTTTGGAAAGAAATTAACAGTTGGGAAACAGAGGACTTTCTGAGATCAGCTGTACGTTCTTCGTAACATTTGAGACATTGTCCCACACAGAGCTTAGGTTGATCTGGAAAATATGGATAAAAGACTGTACGTAAGTTGGTTTTTGTGCGCTTGTTAATGGAAAATAGTACCCCTGTGGGGGCAAACTGTCGGGAAGTAACATCAAGTGCTCTAACATCAGATAATCGCTTAATAGAAACTAAACAAAGTAACATAGTAAGTTTTGCTGAAAGCATTTTCAAAGACAAGTCAGCATTGTCAAGACAAGAACAAGTTCAGGACCAAATTGACATCCCATAACTTTGAATATTTAGGTAATGGGGAATTGAAAATCTTACTCCCTTCAACAGCCGACAAAGTAGAGGGTGTTCACCTGCCGGTTTCCCGTTGACATGGGCGTGATGCATGGAAATAGCAGATCTATATAAATTAATTGTCCTGTAAGACTTACCTGCACTAGCTTGCGCCGCCAGAAAGTTGATTACATAATTTAAATCTGCTGAAATGGGATTGAGGTCCCTTCCCATACACCAGCTAGACCAAAGAGACCAGGTGGAAGAATATGCTTTCCTGGTGCCGGGGGCCCAAGCCTTATTGATGAAGTCAGTAGCCTCTTCCGAAATTGGGATGGTAGATGAGGCATTCCTGAAACCTTCCATCCTGAAAGGGTGAGTGTCTTGTTGAGTAACAACAGATGGGGATTCCCAAAGGGATCTAGCAAAAGGAAAGGAAAAGAGGGGAGAAGGACGGGAAAGTCGATTGCCAGTTCCAGAAGAGGGGGAACCCAAATTTTAGATTGCCAAAAAGGTACCACGAGGACCAGAGTTGCTTCCTGACGCCTGACTTAGGCCAGCACTCTGGTGATCATAATAAAAGGAGGAAAAGCGTAGTTGGTTGATTGGGACCAATCCTGAAGGAACGCATCGGAAGCCAACGCTGAAGGATCTGGACACCAACTGAAAAAGAGAGGGAGTTGGGCGTTGAGGCGGGAGGCAAAGAGGTCTATACTGAAGGGGCCCCACTTGTGTAGGATAGATTGAAATGCTGAGGGGTGAAGTTTCCAATCGCTGTAGTCCCTGAGGAAGCGAGAATGCCAGTCCGCCGTCTGATTGAGGGAACCGGGGAGATATTCAGCTGTGAGCGATATTTCGTTGCTCAAACAATATTCCCACAGGCTTTTTGCCAGGTCTGCTAACGGCTTTGATCTGGTACCTCCTAGATGATTTATGTATCGGACAGCCGAAACATTGTCCATGCGGAGGAGGATGGTACACTGAACCCTGCCTTTTGCCAGACTCTTTATTGCAAAGGAGCCTGCAAGCATCTCTAAATAGTTGATGTGCAATCTGGACTCCCTTAACGACCATGTACCGCCAGTCGAGATTGGTCCACAGCGGGCGCCCCAGCCCGTCAGGCTTGCATCGGACTCTAACACAAGATCTGGGGCTGATGGAAAGATAGTTCTGCCATTCCAGGCATTTAAATGGTCTATCCACCATTGGAGTTCTAGGCGGGATTCTTGATCCAGAAAGACCATATCTGAATAGGCTAGACCTTTTCTGAGATGACGGATTTTTCATCTTTGAAAAGCCCGATAATGTAAAGGGCCGGGAAATATGGCTTGAATTGAAGAGGACAAGAGGTCTACAATCCTGGCTAGGGATCTTAGAGAGATCTGAGTTTTCCGGAGCGTTCTCAGAATCTCCGATTTGATGGAGTTCACTTTTTGAAGGGGGAGATGAAGGGTGGAGGAAGAAGAATCTATTTCAAACCCCAAAAACTGGATTCTTTGCAAAGGAACCATGCTTGATTTCTCCTCGTTGACTAGAAACCCCAGTTGGGAGAGAAGAGAACAAGTCAATTGTAGATGGGAAAGAAGAGTCTCGCGATTCTGATGTAAGATAAGGATATCGTTGAGATAAATCAGTAACCTGATGCCCAAAGATCTGAGATGCGCCGTTATTGGTTTCATCAGTTTTGTGAAGCACCAGGGTGCTGACGAGAGACCGAACGGAAGGGAAGAAAACTGGCACGTTAGACCGAGCCACTGAAACTGAAGGTACTTGCGGTGATCCCAGTGAATGGGAACCGAAAGGTACGCATCCTGAAGATCTAATCGTACCATAAAGTCCAATGGGAGGAGACTATCCCGTGAATTAAGAATTGTTTCCATTTTGAAATGTCGGTAACGACAAACTGGTTGAAATACTTTAAGTTTATAACTGGCCTGAACTTTTTGTTTTTCTTCTGAACCAGGAATAATGAACTGAGGAAACCTGAGGGATCTGGAGAAGAGATTTGAATGGCGTTTTTGGAAAGGAGAGACTTTACCTCTTCTGAAATAAGAAGAGACATTTCCGTGGAGAAAACTGGAGGAGGGGGAAAATAAACTTGGTGAGGCTGTGAATAAAACTCTATTTGGTATCCCTGAATAGTATTCAGAACCCATGGATCGGTGGTTAAAGAGCGCCATTTTTTAATGAAAAAATGTAGTCTGCCCCCTATTGGAGGAGGGCCAGAGGTAAGGCTTACCTTGGGTCTTGTTGGATCTGAATCCGCGTTGTCCACGGCCCCTGTATCCTCTGCCTCTCTGAGGGTAGAACCGGGGCTTGTAGGATTGATATCCATAGTTCGAATATGAGAATGAGGAGCCTCTGAATCCTTGTAGATGAGTGAATCGGCCGGTAGAGCGGCTCCTGCCTGTACCGGCCCTGGCAAAAACCCGTTGTTTAAACACTTTTTTGATGTTCTGCTGGGCCTTGTCGATAGAGGAAAAAGTTGCGACAAACTTTCCCAAGTCCTTAATAAACGAGTCACCAAAGAGACGACCCTCAGCTTTCATGCCAGGATCCATGGACGCTAGATTAGACAATTTAGGATCTAATTTAAGTAACAATCCCTTCCTTCTTTCGTGGATAATGGCAGCATTGGCGTTGCCCAACAAACAGAATGCTCTCTGAGTCCAGAGGGAGAGTTCTGAAGGATCGATGTCCACATTGTCTGATTTGGCTGATTCTGCCAGATCCAAAATACGAGCTAGAGGACCCACCAGATCAAGGAGCTTGTCCTGGCAATTCGACCAGGCCTTATCCACCCCTTTCCGGGGGTCCTTGCCAAATTTAGAAAAGAAAGTCAAAAGTGATTCATCAATCACTGGGGTAGTAGTGATGTTGGAGGAGAGAGAGGGTCTGGGGCATTTTGACCTTAACTTAGCTCTCATTTTCTTGTCCAGGGGAAGCCTTAACCTGGAAGCTATATATTGACTCACATGACCCGCAGGAGACCACTCCGTGGAGTTAGGGTGATGGAGGTAGGAGGGATCGAACATGGGATTACCCTCTGAATCTAGAATGATTTTTGCGGAAAAAGGGTTAGAAGTTTCTAATTTAGGCTTTTTCGGGGGAGAAACTTGCGAGAGCGAGCCCCATACATAAGAATCATCGTCATCATCATCCATGTCACCGATATCATCATCGGTATCCGAAATATGTGTAATTATAACTTGTTTTGGCGCTGAAAGAGTGTTTTTTTACTTTGGACTTACGTTTTCCAGAAACGTTATTAGCATTCCCCTCCTGAGCAGGGGGCCTGGGAGGCATTTCATCCTCAGTCAAGGGTGAAGAAACTTCACCAATCAAAGCACCATCTTTTTGTTTGACAAATCCTTGTTTTTTTCTCTTTCTGCTATCCCCGCAGATTGGGCCGAAAAGGATTTGAGAACCATATTTTGTACTGAACTTTCAATGTTCTTTGACATTTTGTTCATAGTGGCTGACACAGCCTTGGTCACAGCCTCATTAATAAAGGCTCCAATTCCATTATTATTGGCTAATTCAGAAAAAGGGTCTTGCCCTTCCATGATATAGAGTAATAGGGAACAAGGGAAAAGAAAAAACCTGGTTCTAAGGGGTTAAAAATATATACAAGGCTGAAGGAGAGGATAAACACGCCCTAAGAGGCGTGGCCCGGCATACAACAGCAGGGGAGTAGACCGGAAACTCTTCACCTCTTAAGGCGAGGTCCGGAGAGGAAAACGGTGAGCCGGCACACCAAGAGAGAGAAAAACGGCCGGCCGGAGGTAAGCGCTGTACTTCAATTGAGCTTCACTGTTCAACGGACGTGTCTTCAGTGAAGCGCGTCCGTTAGAACGTTCGAGGCAGAGAAGCTGCCTCAGACGCGCGCGAGCGCGCTAAACCAAAAACGGGTCCCGAAACCCGAATAAAACACTGAGCGCTGACAGGAAAGCGATAATGACACGCCGGTATACTTGTAAACAATGCAAATACCGAAATGTTGTCAAACAAACATAATAAACATGCACCTTAAATACAAATATATGTAAGCTAAAAAGAACGTGACTTATCTTGACTGCGAGCAGCAAGAAAGAGGGCTGGTCGCAGTCAAGCTTGGTGTATGCATAGCTTCCATGGTTTCTGATTGGTGTATTTGTTATTACGTTTTTCTCTCCCATTGGCTTCTATGTTGTAAGCCTTTTGGGAGTTGTAGTTTTCTTGACTGCTGCTGTTGAAAATTAAAGCAAGTAAGAGAAGCATAATAGGAGCCTCCGTTCTTGACATAAAATTTTAATCAGTAAACAGTCATCAAACGTACTTATACGATGCAACAGATAGATAAAATATAAGGAAATAAGAGGATGTAAAACGAGTACCGTGTCCTATGGTGGCGAGTAAGATGGCATATATTAATGTAATCATTAATCAAGTATGGCTCTTAGTGGTCAAAAACCTAGAAGATTCCCTTTTCTTGACTGAGCAGGGTGTGGAGACGCAAAGCGACGGTGCAGCCAGGTATGAGGTGAGGCACAGGAAAGGTGATGACCTAAAATAAATGAAGCTAAACACCAACGAATAGGCAGATCCAAGGAGCATGTTAAGGAGGCTAGACGAGTTTCTAAGGTATAGTCTATGGATGTGTATGAATCCAGGAGCAGAGAGACTGATCATGAAATAAGTGTTTGGGAAGTCATATTGGGAAAAAATTGGTGTCAGAATGATAGTATATAAGAGTAACAGCAGGTATATTTGAAAGTATTAGGTACATAGATAAAAAACGTAAGGGCATGAGATAACAGTGGGTTAATATACAAAAGTCAGTGGGTCATGCATCATACAGCAATGTTTACATACCACAACAGCAGCAATATGAGAGTAATTTACAGCAAATCATGGCCATTTGGCTTAACAATGTTAAAGTTTCTTAGTCCTGTCACCTAGTCTAAGGTGGTTGAGGAATTTGGGTAATGCCATGAAGTCCGATATTTAAAATGACTGGTTCTGCATATCTAAATAATTACAACGTGCTGCTATAGGATGGTTAGAATGGCAATCTCAAAGGGTCATCTATTAAGAGGCAATGCATATATCCCCACACAAGCAGAAAACATACAGGTGTCGATTTGGATAAAGTAATGCCTGTGTCAAAACCTCTGTTGCATAAGGGACCATATCTGGGTCAGAAACACATGTAGTTCCCTATCGATGTTCAAACCTTTTTCCACAGCCCGCAGTTTGAGTATCCATTTAGCTTCACACTTTCTCAGTTCTTTAGTCCTGTCACCTAATCTAGGGTGGCAGATAACTTGGGTTATACCATGGAATCTGATATTAATAATGACTGATTCATCATGTTGTAAGTTAAAGTGTACAGCTAGAGGATAATTCAAATTATAGTTCCTGATGGATCTGCTATGTTCCTGGATGCGTTCCTTCAGTGGACGAATGGTTCTTCTCACATATATTAATCCACAGACACATACTATACAGTAGACTGTATATTTTGTATTGCAATTAATTTAATAAATTGTCTGATGTGATAGGTTACACACGTATTGTATGAGAAAGTCAGGGTTCTGTTAATTGCAAATTGAGATGTAATGCAGCCTCCACATTTGTGAAAACCTTTAGGTTTGGTGGGTAACCACATCTGGGAATCAATTTGTGTGAGAGGTGCAATGTAACTAGGGCATAAAATATTTATCCACGTACGTTGTCTACTGTGAGTGATTGACGGTGTTTTGCCTAAAATTGTGCCAAGACCAGTATCTAAAAGTAACAGATGCCAATGTTTCTTATGTATTTGATAGACTAATGTGCTAGCTGGACTAAATCTGTTGATAAAAGGGATGTTCTTCCTTTGACTATTTTTGGATTTTTTACTTCCCCTTATAAGTAGGGTACTACGTTGCTTTGATGTTATACGTTTCCTGGCCACAGAAATTATTTGGTCAGAGTATCATCTGTTTAGGAAACGTTGTGCCATTTCTTGTGAGAAAATCTCATTTTCACAACAGTTACGTCTAGTTCTTATCATTTCCCCATATTGGATGGTCTTGATCTGAGCACTTGGATGTGCGCTATGCGCATGAAAAATCGAGTTGCACGCAGTAGGTTTCCTATATATTCTCGAAAGAATCTTGTTGTTAGCTGCATATAGTATATCATCTAGGAACTCATTTTGGTCACTGCCCACCTTGTGTGTAAAAAAAAAATTGTAATTATTTGTGTTCAAGTGGTCAATAAGAATAACCAAGTCCTGTCTAGTACCAGTCCAGATGACAAGTATGTCATCAATGAATCTCCCCCAAAAAAGGATGTGTTGTGAGACGGCGGCGGGACAATCCACCCATAAATGTTGTTTCTCAAATTGTCCCATGTAAAGATTTTCATAAGACGGCAAGACTTTTTCTCCCATTGAAACTCCCTGGGCTTGTTTGTACCAGTTACCATCATGTAGAAACACATTGTTTTCTAGGACTAATCGTGTGAGGTCTTATAACATGTAGGTATGTTCATATAGTGTTGCATCCCTACTAGAAAGTGTGATGGATAATGTCTCTAAGCCTCGTTCTAGTGGGATGGACGTATAAAGTGAGTTCATGTCAAGGCTCACAAAACAGCAGTCCAGTCAATATCCTCTAGTTGGCATAATAAGTCTTTTGTGTCTTGGATAAATGAAGGTAAGTTGCGTACCAAGGGTTGTAAGAAAGAATCAATGTATTCAGAAATGTGTTTTGTGGGCGACCCGATGCCTGAGATAATCGGTCTACCTGGGGAAAATATCCCTGGTTTGTGGACTTTGGGTAGTATGACAACACGCTCAGTTTCACACAATCAGGGAACATGAGTTCAAGTTTCTTCTTTTACTTACTGATTTCATAACAGCCTCCTAGAGCACTTTGATCAAGTATGCAAGGACTACTGGTGCTACCAAAATCAACAGGGTTAGAGCTGGTGGACAAACGTTTTTATTTTCTGCTCCTAGTGTATAGAACTTGCTCCCTTGTCACTGCCGTTGACTTCTGACATTCTTACATTCAGAAAACTGTTGAAGGCATATCTGTTTAAACTTTAACTTTTATAATGTGGCCTATGTCCACAGTGTTTTAGCAACAGGACACCCATGTGGGTAGTAGCATGTCATACAAAACTAATAAGTAAATAACGAAACACCAGCATAAAGAAATGGATCTCCAATGAGACTGCAAAATCGAAGAAAGAAAGGAAGTGCAGCCAACAACAGCAGAATAAGAAAAGAAAAAGCAAACGTTCGAGGCTAACATATCAAAACAAACCAGGAATCAAAGAGAAGCTTAAGAGCAGAAAAGCAGAGACTAATTGGTGGTCTTGCCACACAAGCCCAGGAAGCAGCAAGCCATGGAAACTTGAAAGAACAACATAACAAGGAAACTCACTGGCATATACAGCAAGCCAGAAAGACCTGCTAAAGACTGACCTGGGAAGACAATCATAGGTAACAAAGGCTAACAACGAAGTTGAGTGAAGCACTTTGAAGAACTGCTGAACCAGCATGTGCCACAGTCTCCACCAGACATACAGACAGCTGCCAAGGACTTGACAATCAACTGCAGCAGACCAAACAAGGACAAAATACTGCTAGCTATAAAACATATGAGAAATGGGAAGGCAGCAGGACCTGACATCATTCCTTCAGAGGCCTTGAAGGCAGACATTGATACATCAATAGACATGCTCTATCCCATGTTCGGAATGCTCTGAGAAGACAAAAAGGTGCCATCAGACTGGAAGGATGGATATCTCTTCAAGATACCCAATAAAGGTGACCTGAGTAACTGTGCAGTCTATGGAGAGATAACTCTTCTATCAACCCCAGGTAAAGTGTTCAACAGAGTCATCCTGAAGAGAATGAAGGAACAAGTTGATGTTCAGTTATAAGACCAGCAAGATGGCTTCCTTAAAGATAGATCCTGCACAAACCACACTGTAATACTGTCAATCATCATTGAGCAGTCGATGGAATGGAACTCCCCCCCAGCTCAACTTTATTTACTATGAGAAGGCATCTGACATTGTGGACAGAAAGTCCCTTTGGAAACTGCTCCATGACTATAGAGTGCCAGATAAACTTGTAAGAATCATCAGGAACTCTTACAAGCAAATGAACTGCAAGATAGTCCGTGGACAACAACTCACAGAAGCCTTCCAATTGAGGACCGGAGTCCACCAGGGTTGTTTGATCCTGCCTTTTCTCTTTCTGCTGGCCATAGACTGGATCATAAAGACATGCACAGCAAGGAAAAGAAATGTGATCCCGTGGACACTTTTAGAACTTGGGTTGTTGGTTGACAGGGATGTGAGCCTTGGTCTAACAGTAACCACAATCCTAGTCAGGGTAAGGAACAAGCAACCCTAAATCAACCTGTGTTCACCTCCTGGTAGCTTGGCACAGAGCAGTCAGGCTTAACTTAGAGGCAATGTGTAAAGTATTTGTGCAACACTCCAAACAGTAAAACAGTGAAACACCACACAAAAAGGATCTCACATGAGGTTAGAAAAATATAAATCATTTTAATAAATAAACAAGACCAAAATGACAAAAAAACAATAAACGGAACTCGAGTTATGAAGTTTTAAAGATTAAATTGTAAAATAGCGCTTAGACGATAGAAGTGTCAACCGGGATATCCGGTTGCACTGAACTGAGACAAAATCAAGAGTTCAGGCTGACCACAATGGAGTGTGGGGCAGCTACAGGGACACAGTTGGGCCAGCTGAACTAAAGTACCTCAAATCTGGGTTGTGGAGCAATATGTCAGTTCCAAACAACGCAGCAGAAGGGATGCATTGCTTTTCTCCATGCAACAGTGGTGATGCGCCAGTTCCGAGATGCCGTGAGGCTGCGGTGCAAGTTCCCAGTGCATCAACGTTGAGGATGCTTTGGGTAGTTGAGGCGACGCATGGGTTTCAATTAATGCAGGGGCTGTGATGTGTATTTGCAGCGTCTTCATCAAGGCTGTAGTCGATAGGGATGTGAGGACCTTGCACAGAGAAAAACATCTCACTGTCAGTTCCAAAGGTGGTGCACTGGTTTTGAGAAGTGAGGTACAGCAGCAATGTGATTCTGGTTGCACTAGTTCTGACCCACACAGTAGAGGTGATACATTGATTTTCTCCACACACCAGTGGCAATGTGCCGGTTATGCTCCCACAGGAGAGAATGCGTTGGTTCCACTGGAGCAAAGCAGCTCAGGTCCAATTTCAAGGATCTAGGACTGGAGTGGCACCACTTGGCAGAGCAGGCTCACAGTGAGCAGAGTCCAGATGGGGGAGCAGGGAAGTCTTTTCTGACCCTGAGACTTTAGATCAGGAGGCTAGCCAACTAGCCTTTGGAGTCACTCTTTGATCTAGAATGGAGAGATGCAGGTTCAGTCCTTCTCCCTCCTAGGCAGGATAGCAGCAAGCACAGGTTTGCCCAACAAAGCAGGGGTCCCACAAAACAGCAGTCCAGCAGAGTGGCATGCCTTCAGCAGCACAGCAGTCTGTGATCCAGTATTTATACTTTGGTGCCTTGGTTCTCGAAGGTGGGAGAAGCTTCTAGACAGTGGCTTTGAAGTGCAAGGAATCCTCTTTCCCCACTGCCCTGGCTCCAAGCTGGCTGGAGTGAAAATACAGGGTTGCTAATCCCTTTGTGTGTGGATGGGACACAACATATTCAAGTGTGAGGCTGTATCCAGCTCCTCCCTCCCATCCTGCCCAGGATGATCCATCAAGTCACACCTAAGCTCCCATTATGTGTGTCTGTCTAGGAGGAATACATAAAGTCTAACTGCCAACTACACCCTGTCATGTGACTGGAGACAGGCTGCAGGCACCAAATGGCTCAGGTAAGAAAATGCCAACTTTCTAAAAGTGGCATTTTCAGAATTACAATTTAGAATCCAACTTCACCATAAGTTAGGATTTTAAAGTGTGATTCCAGAAACACCAAACATGAAGAGGTCATCTCTTCCCATTTGGAAGCTATACATATGAGATGTAATAAGGCAACTCCAATGTTATCCTATGAGAGAGATAGACCTTGCAGTAGTGAAAAGTGAATTAAAGAGTTTTTCACTACCAGGGCATGTAAAACTAAAATGTACATGCTCTACGCATTGAATACATTGCACCCTGCCTTTGGGCTCTCCAGGGCATACCCTAGGGGTGGCTTATATATATGTATTAAAGAGGAAGGTTTGGGCCTGACAAAAGGTTTATTTTGCCGGGTCGGCATAGCGGTGTAAACTGCACACACACACAGGCTCTGCAGTGGCAGGCCTGAGACATGCTCTAAAGGAGTACTTAAGTGGGAGGCACAATCAGTGCTGCAGGACCACTACCAGCATTTAATTTACAGGCCCTAGGCACTTTACTAGAGACTTATAAGTAAATCAAATACACCCATTGGAAAATAAGCCAATATTACCATGTTTTAAGGAGTGGGCACACACACTTCAGCACTGATTTGCAGTGGTGAAGTACTCAGCGTCCTAAGGCCAACAAAAATAGGTACAGGGAAACGGAGGAGGAGAGGCAACAAATCTGGGGGAAGACCACCCTAAGGCTGACAGATCTAACAGATACCTTGGGTGCAGCTCCAAGATCTGGAATTTGCAGAGGACCAGGCCCTATTCTCTCATACCCATATCCATACCCATCTGCAGATGCAAGAGAAGAGCCACAATGTGGTAGCCATATCAGCATAACTTGGCCTCAACATGCACAGGGAAAAAACAATATCCTGATGGCTAACTTGGCCAGCACAACTGCAGTCACTCTTGCAGGCGAAGCACTAGAAGAGGTTGAAGCCTTCACCTTCCTGGGCAGTGCCATAGACAAGCAGTGAGGGGCACAGATACCAACGTCAAGGCAGTAATCGGCGAAGCAAGGGCTTCCTTCATTCAGCAAAAGAAGATATGGAGCTCCAAGAACCAAATGCTACAAACCAAGATCAGGCGTTTTAACACTCGCATAAAATCGGTCCTTCTGTATGGAGCAGAAACTTGGAGGACAACAGCGACCACCACCAACAAAGTCCAGACCTTCATCAACACCTATCTGAAGAAAATCCTCCAAATCCATTGACCAAACACCATCAGCAACAATGACCTATGGCAGGAGACTTTTCAACTCCCTACTCATGAAGAAATCATGAAAAGATGCTGAGGCTGATTGATCACACCCTTGGCAAGACAGCATCAAACACCACCAGTCAAGCCCTAAACTAGAACCCTCAAGGGAAAAGGAAAAGAGGAAGGCCAAGAAACACATGGTGCCAAAGTCTCGAGGCTGAATGTAAGGAGATGGGTTGCACCTGGAATCAGACTTAAGAAGGCTAAAGAGTCCTGAATGATGGCCTATTTCCTAGGAGGGGTAGCCAACGTAAGTATGAATAAATAAATGAACTTAACAGGAAATTAAGAGGAGATCCTCTCAACTCGGGAAGGAAGATCTTGTTTAAGTCTGCCACTAACCTGGGATTCATTGTTGCTGGAAGGGACTTTATAGACTCACCAAGGTCTTCTTGGTAGCAGCATAAAATAAGAGCAGCACTCCAGCAGCATGGGATACATTGATGCTTCATGGGATAGTTTTTTTACAGATGCACTGATGTCCTCCTGTAAGAGGATAGGGACTACAAAGTCCACAATCCTTGGTGCCACCAAACTCTGCTTGATGACCAGCATGCAACGTCAAATTAGGGTGGAGCTCTTACAGCATGGTATACATTGCTGCAGGAGGAGACTTTACAGTCGCACGGAAGTCCTCCTGGAAGCATTTGGGGACCTCAAGGTCCACAATCCTTGGTGCCACCAAACTTTGTCTATTGACCAGCTTGCAACACAACATGAGGTGGCACTCCAGTAGCACAGGATACATTGTTGCAGGAGGGCACTTTATGGAAGGACTGAGGTCCTTTCGGAAGCCTTTGGAGACCACAAAGTCCAAAGTCCTTGAGGACACCAGACTCCACCTACAGACCAGCATGCAACATGGATTTCAATTAAGAAAGATCGTACACAAGAGAATACCGATAATATTTCTTTTGGGCGGATCTGCTGTAGATGAGCAGGTATTCATAATAGTTCCTGATTATAGGTGGATAAGGAAGGACGGTATTCCGTAAGTATTATACAGTAATAAGTGTTCGATTCCTAAGGACTATGGGCCTAACCTATTCCTACCCACCACCCACTTCCCTCACGACATTACCCCCTTATAATCACATCCTTAAGAACAACAAGTATATAAAGAGTCTATAAGCCCACCATGAACACAGGGGCATAGCTCCAGGGGAGTGTTTGGGATCTTACACCTCCCTAAAAAAAAATATTCTGTAGTAAATAGCTGGGTATGAGTCCTTTTAGTCGGGTGTGTGAAGTGTCTTTTGGATTTCGCCTGGGATTTTTACCTGAAAGCACTGACAAAAACACACACTCTTGTCTGTGTTTTAAAGATCTTAAAAAATGTATCAGTTTGAATTGCGTTTTAAGTACCCTTCACAATCTGCACTCCTCTCTCTTTCCACTACTTTTTAAACCTCTCTGACGGCCGATGGTGTAAGGGCTGTGGGATAAATGGGTACATGTCTCCTGAATCTGGGTGGGCAGAAATACATTTTTTTTTACTGTCTGTCATCTCCAAGAGGTACAGTAAAAACCATATAATACTCCCTAGATGACTCTCATGGTGAGGGGGGTGTTACTTTTTTATTTTCAAAAAGGAAATCATATTTTGGGATTGTCTTTTTGAACATTTTAAAAATAATACTGTTTGGTGCAGAATTGTGTCATGCTGACACAGCCCCACAGAAAACAGCAAACTGCATTGTCAGGAAACGCCCTAATGGCAGTTCCTGGCAATGCTTTATAAATGACCACCAGCTTTGGCAGTCATATACAAGTTTGGCGGTCAGGACCTCCACTAGGACAATAGAGGAATTTGCCGCCGATATATAAATGAAGTCATATCTTTGAAGTTTATGGGTTTCCCACTTTGAGGTGCCCACTCCTTTAGCTTATCCTTCCTCCAGAAAGCAGTCTCTCATAGAACAAGTGTCTCTAAACTCGATAGTCCTAAAACACAGGCAATGGGATTGAGATGAGGTTCAAACCTGGATGTCAGCTTTGCTGATAAATGTTTATCAAAAGGTTACAAAGGTCCCAAGCCCTATGCTTTATGATTCTCTTATCATACCCATTGGCTTGCTTACATGTGTCTAGCAGCCTTTACCAGTGAACTCTTTCAGCTACAAAGAGCCGTTTTGAAGTATACTGAAGAGCCTGACTCCTTCCCCAAGTGTGTGTCCCACCCAGATCTCAGGAAAGCAGCAAAACTACAAATATTGTTTGGAGGCTCCTATACCTCCAGATGCTTCTCCAACCTCCCTTGGTACTCCTAAAATGGAACCCGGAGTCATCCATGTATTGTGCCCTTTATATGCATATAAACATCCCTGCATGCACATGTAATACACGCGTGGGCTTCCATGTACTGCACCACTTCACAGGCAGCTCACGCAGACACATGCTGTCTTCCATGTATGGCACGATTCAAAGATACCCATACATCCCAACGTACTGATGAAGACAAGCGCTATCTTCCATGTATCCCTGTGTGCACATGCAGACATGGGTGCACTTTGCAGCGATACATTCATCCTCATGTAGGCCAAGGGAGGATTAAGCACACAGTAGCAGACTACAAGTGAGCCTGTAGGCCCCACTCCTGTGACACTGGTAAAAAGACCTGTTCACTCTACTGATCATAATTACATAAACACTGTATGCTGCCCCCACAGTGCTCTTGCTGCTTTTCTCTCAGTGCAGGTAGTAGCTTCCCGCCACACAAGGGTAGCACCTTGAGCACCGGTCCCAATCTAAGCAAGACTGCAACACATGAGACAGGCCCAGCTCATGACACATACATAAAATCTGTGCTTGTCCTTGAACAAAAAATAGTTACCAAGGATCCAGATATCATCACAGTTGGGGCACTCAGCAGAGGTACAAGTCGATTACGATGCACAAGACTTTTCCATTCGAAAAGTTTGGAAAAGCTGCATCTCCTGAATTAGTGCTATATAAGGGTTGGATTTTTTGAGAAACAATAATATTTCTTTGTGCTTTATGTAACGGGTGAGGCCATTCAAATTGAGTGAACGTACTACCATATTCTTCGTAGTATGCATATAGGCATTTTGTACAGGAGTCAGTGTAAAACGATTGGCATTTAGGCGGTCATTCTGACCGCAGCGGGCGGCGGTCGCCACCCGCCATGCGGTCACCGCCGAATGACCGCCCCGCGGTCAAAAGACCGCGGCGGCCATTCCAACTTTCCCGCTGGGCCGGCGGGCACCCTCCAAAAGAGCGCCCGCCGGCCCAGCGGGAAAGCCCCTGCAACAATGAAGCCGGCTCCGATTGGAGCCGGCGGAGTTGCAGAAAATCTTTGTGGGGCCAGTGGCATGGGCAGTGCAGGGGCCCCCAGGGGCCCCACGACACCCGTTCCCGCCAGCCTGGTTCTGGCGGTGAAAACCGCCAGAAACAGGCTGGCGGGAAGGGGGTCGGAATCCCCATGGAGGATTCCCTGGGCCAGGGGAAAACCGGCGGGAAACCGCCGGTTCCCCTTTTCTGACCGCGGCTTTACCGCCGCAGGTCAAAATAGCCCAGGAAGCACCGCCAGCCTGTTGGCGGTGCTTCCGCTGCCCTCCGCCCTGGCGGTCAGAGACCGCCAGGGTTGGAATGAGGGCCTTAGTATGGTGATAACAATGAAAGTTCTAATGGGTCGGGTAGAACTGATGTATTAAGTGAACGGTACTGGCACTAAGAAATATAGGCCCTCATTACAACCCTGGCGGTCGGTGTTAAAGCGGCGGTAAGACCGCCAACAGGCCGGCAATAAAAAAAATGGAATCACGACCATGGCAGAAACCGCAAACATAGACAGCCACTTTAACACTCCGACCGCCACGGCGGTAAAAACAAAAAGTGCGGCGGACACCGCCAACAGACAGGCGGAAGACAATGTACTGCCCACACTATTATGAGAGGCCAATCCACCACCTTTTCCGGGGCGGAACCAACACGAACAAAAACACGGCGGAAACAAGACTTGGAAGCGAAAACACTCACCTCTACACATTCCACGAGGAACCAGGACGCCATGGAGCCAGAACTCCAAATACTCCCTGCGATGGTATTCCTGCTCCTCTACCAGGAGCACGAAAGACGGCGGCGATGACCACAGTGAGTACTGCACCTACAACACAGGGGAGGGGGAGGGAAAAGAGAGTGACACCCACACGCAACACCCCCACCCCCACACTGGCCCACAATACCATACACACAAATACATGCTACAACATCACATTTACACCCCCCAACTCCCCCTGGAAGAGCGCAAGGACAAAAGGAAATGAGTTGAACGATTGTAATAAATAAAAATCCATTAGTCAAAACTTGAAATACAGTATAAACAATTATGTAGACCAACAACACAAGTCCGGATAGTGCACCATTCACAGTCCGTTGACCACTGGGCCCAAAATGCATAGGCGAGGCCCACATTCGATACCAGACTTCAAACGGAGAGAACACTGCAGGGGCATCAGATCGAAATGAAACAGGCACCTCAGGGGGAAGGGAAGGGGGGGCACCTCAGCCAGATGAGTGTACGACGCCAGCTCCACAAGGGGGCCCCATGCCCACTGCTGTATCCTGGGGAGTGCAAAGCCACAGTCTCTCAAGTGGGTGGGTTGCCCACTGCTTTATCCTGGGAAGTGCAAAGCCACAGTCTCTCAAGTATTTTCAGTGGGTGGTTGCCCACTGCTTTATCCTGGGGAGTGCAAAGCCATAGTCTCTCAAGTGGATAACAGTCTCCACTGGTTCTGGGCCAGAGTGCTTCATCCTGCCAAGGACTGAGGTAGTGCATGTCTTTCTCTGCTGGTTCTGGAGGGGGATTTGTGCCCAGAGTACTTTATCCTGTCAAGGACTGAGGTAGTGGATGTGATACTCCACTGGTTCTGGAGGGGGCTTGGTGCCCAGAGTGCTTCATCCTGCCAAGGACTGAGCTAGTGGATGCGATACTCCACTGGTTCTGGAGGGGGCTTTGTGCCCAGAGTGATTCATCCTGCCAAGGACTTAGGTAGTGGATGCCTTTCTCCACTGGTTCTGGAGGGGACTTGGTGCCCAGAGTGCTTCATCCTGCCAAGGACTGAGCTAGTGGATGCGATACTCCACTGGTTCTGGAGGGGGCTTTGTGCCCAGAGTGCTTCATCCTGCCAAGGACTGAGGCGGTGGATGCCTTTCTCCACTGGTTCTGGAGGGGGCTTGGTGCCCAGAGTGCTTCATCCTGCCAAGGACTTAGGTAGTGGATGCCTTTCTCCACTGGTTCTGGAGGGGGCTTGGTGCCCAGAGTGCTTCATCCTGCCAAGGACTGAGGTGGTGGATGCCTTTCTCCACCGGTTCTGGAGGGGGCTTGGTGCCCAGAGTGCTTCATCCTGCCAAGGACTGAGGTAGTGGATGCCTTTCTCCACTGGTTCTGGAGGGGTCTTTGTGCCCAGAGTGCTTCATCCTGCCAAGGACTGAGGTAGTGGATGTGATACTCCACTGGTTCTGGAGGGGGCTTGGTGCCTAGAGTGCTTTATCATGCCAAGGACAGAGGTAGTGGATGCCTTTCTCCACTGGTTCTGGAGGGGGCTTGGTGCCCAGAGTGCTTCATCCTGCCAAGGACTGAGGTAGTGGATGTGATACTCCACTGGTTCTGGAGGGGGCTTAGTGCCCAGAGTGCTTCATCCTGCCAAGGGCTGAGCTAGTGGATGCGATACTCCACTGGTTCTGGAGGGGGCTTTGTGCCCAGAGTGCTTTATCCTGCCAAGGACTGAGGTAGTGGATGCCTTTCTCCACTGGTTCTGGAGGGGGCTTGGTGCCCAGAGTGCTTCATCCTGCCAAGGACTGAGCTAGTGGATGCGATACTCCACTGGTTCTGGAGGGGGCTTTGTGCCCAGAGTGCTTTATCCTGCCAAGGACTGAGGTAGTGGATGCCTTTCTCCACTGGTTCTGGAGGGGGCTTGGTGCCCAGAGTGCTTCATCCTGCCAAGGACTGAGGTAGTGGATGCGATACTCCACTGGTTCTGGAGGGAGCTTTGTGCCCAGAGTGCTTCATCCTGCCAAGGACTGAGGTAGTGGATGCCTTTCTCTACTGATTCTGCAGGGGGCTTGGTGCCCAGAGTGCTTCATCCTGCCAAGGACTGAGGTAGTGGATGCCTTTCTCCACTGGTTCTGGAGGGGGCTTTGTGCCCAGAGTGCTTCATCCTGCCAAGGACTGAGGTAGTGGAAGTGATACTCCACTGGTTCTGGAGGGGGCTTGGTGCCTAGAGTGCTTCATCCTGCCAAGGACTGAGGTAGTGGAAGTGATACTCCACTGGTTCTGGAGGGGGCTTTATGCCCAGAGTGCTTCATCCTGCCAAGGACTGAGGTAGTGGATGCCTTTCTCCACTGGTTCTGGAGGGGGCTTGGTGCCCAGAGTGCTTCATCCTGCCAAGGACTGAGGTAGTGGATGCGATACTCCACTGGTTCTGGAGGGGGCTTTGTGCCCAGAGTGCTTCATCCTGCCAAGGACTGAGGTAGGGGATGCCTTTCTCCACTGATTCTGCAGGGGGCTTGGTGCCCAGAGTGCTTCATCCTGCCAAGGAGTGAGGTAGTGGATGCCTTTCTCCACTGGTTCTGGAGGGGGCTTTGTGCCCAGAGTGCTTCATCCTGCCAAGGACTGAGGTAGTGGATGTGATACTCCACTGGTTCTGGAGGGGGCTTTATGCCCAGAGTGCTTCATCCTGCCAAGGACAGAGGTAGTGGATGCCTTTCTCCACTGGTTCTGGAGGGGGCTTGGTGCCCGGAGTGCTTCATCCTGTCAAGGACAGAGGTAGTGGATGTGATACTCCACTGACGGTGGTGCAACATGCAAGCTGCCCTGGCTCCTGGAACTGACCACCAGCCTCGTACGACTGACCACTGGGGATGGCAGCCATATCTGCGGTGGTGCCGCTGGCTCAGGATGTCGCTGGGCCGCTGACGGTGCTGGCGGCGGGCTCTGTGGCATCGGTGCTGGCGGCGGGCTCTGTGGCATCGATGCTGGCAGCGGGCTCTGTGCCGGCGGTGCTGGCGGCGGTCTTTGTGGCTGCGGTGCTGGCGGCAGTCTTTGTGACTGCGGTGCTGGTGGCAGGCTCAGTGACTGCGGTGCTCGTGGCGGGCTCAGTGACTGCGGTGCTGGTGGCGGTGCAGGTAGCGGTGCTGGTGGCGGTCTTGTTCGCCGTGCAGGTTGGCGTCGACGTGGACCTGCGCTTGATTTTCTGGCCCTTCCCCACCTTGGATGGTGACGCAGCTGTCTTGCCACTATCCACTTTTGTTTTGCCTGAGCCCTTGGTGGCAGGTGTCTTCGCCTTCTCCCTCTGGGATGTGGGCAACTTTTTTACTTTTGGAGGTGGCGGAATGTTCTTGCCCTCGCTCCGTGGAACACTGGCAGCCCTGTTGCTTGGCGCACTCCAAAAGCCCACAGTTGCTGGCACCACTGTGCTCGGTGATGTGGTGGCTGAGGTGCTGGGTTGGGACCTGGAAAGGCGGGTCCTAGGGGACGGGCGGGGGAGGAGGTGTAGGAAAAAGGTCAATATTAGACAGGAAACGCTTTTTAGACACACTGGGACGGGTAGATGCAGGGGGTTTGGGAGTGGAGGAAGAGGTAGTGGTTGTGGGAGGTGTACGTTTGCTGACTTTGGGTGAAGGTGCATGGGCCGGTGGCTGTTGGGAGGTGGATGGCTGTTGGGTGGGTGGATGGCTGCATTTGTGTAGTTTGGGAGGAGGTCTCACAGACACACTGGTAGAGGACACAGGGGATGTGTAAATGCTAGTGGGGGTGGTGAGTGCACATGAGCGCTGTGTGGTGATGTGCGTGCTGGTGATGGAGGTAGTGGCTGAAGATGTAGTGCATGCAGGTGTGAGTGGAGACAAGACAGGGAGGGAGGAGGGAGACGTGGAGGAGGGGGACACAGTGGAGGCAGTGGATGCTGGTATGTGTGCATGGATATGATGCTTGAGTGAGTGCCTGTGGGATGTGTGGTGCTTATGTTTGCCAGAGCCACCCTTGTGTGTTGAGGTGTGTGCATGCTGGTCTGATGGTTTGTTTGGGATAGGCTGAGGTACAGGGGATTGGGTCTGGGTGGAGGAAGTTGGAGTGGGAGGCTGGACACAGGGACCATGGCTGCCATCAGTGCTGAGGCCAGAGCCTGAAATGCTCTCTGTTGGGCTGCCTGGCCAGAATGAATGCCCTCCAGGTATGCATTTGTTTGTTGCAACTGCCTCTCTACACCCTGTATGGCATTCAGAATGGTAGACTGCCCAACAGTGAGGGATCTCAGGAGGTCAAAAGCCTCCTCACTGTCACTGAGGGCAGCAGGGCTAACTGGAGCAGGGCCTGAGGTGCCTGGGGCGAAGGAGATGCCCACACTCCTGGGTGAGCAGCCACGGGACACACACTGAGGGGCTGCTGGGAGGGCGGTGCTGGTAGGGGGGGTGGCGGCTGTCCCTGTTGATGCAGGGGGCACATAGGGGCCCGCCACCGCAAGGGAGCTCCCATCAGAGGAAGAGTCGCTGTTGCTGATGTCACCTCCTGTCCCCGCCGTGGAGCTCCCCTCGCCCACCGTCCCACTGGTGGCTTCAGACTCCGTTGTCTCGCCCTCCAGGGCCATTTGGGATGCAGCTCCCTCCTGCTCCGGTGCCACTGCTCCTCCACCTGATGATGCTAATGCACAAAAGAACATGGAGACCACAAAAAGGGGGGGGGGGAGACAGAAGGAAGACATGTTCAGTGCATTCAATACCACTACCGTTGGCGAACACTACAGACACAGCAGCCCTTTGTACTACACCATGCACTTAGAGTTCCCTAATTAATCACAGGGACATGGGGTACAAGGCCTATGCCCGATTGCTGCACACATGGAAGTCACGGGAGCCTGACTAGGTGTAGTTGGCTTTTACCACTGGTGGGGTTGGGGTGCCACATAGCCTGCCTCACGAAGGGACCTTGCCTACAAAACTCGTCCTGGCCTAGGGGAACCCACAGACCACCTCCCCCACCGAGACACCTCGTAATGCGCGCAGAGTCAGATGGATGTGACTGTACTCACCCCCTTGTGGCTGCTGTGATGCCCTCAAGCGCCCATCCAACTCCGGAAAGGCCACCGCCAGGATCCAGGAAAATCAGGGGGGTCATGGTGCGACGGGTACCCCCCACACGTTGGGAGGCCATCCCCAGCTGGGCCTCGCCATCTTCTTGCTCCAGCGGCGGATGTCCTCCCATCTTTTACGGCAGTAGGTGCTCCGTCTGTGGTGGACTCCCAGGGTCCGGACGTCCTTGGCGATGGCATGTCAAATATCCTTCTTCTGGTGGGCGCTGACCTAGAGGAATAGTACAGCGGAAAATAAAAATCTTTAACCGTCCGGACCATCACAGTCATTGACCCGCGTTCCCACCCTTGTCCTGACGCACATACAATCACCGTCCGCTCATGCAGGCCTCAGTCCCCCACACCCCCTGTATCTTCCATCCACACCACTCCAAACAGGCATTGCCCATACAGCATGCTCACAGTATACTCACCTGTTTGTCTGGAGGACCGTAGAGTAGCGTGTACTGGGGAGGACCCCATCCACTAACTTCTCCAACTCCTCCGAAGTGAAGACAGGGGCCCTTTCACCAGACACATGAGCCATTGTCGCTTCCAGACTGAGGTCACAGCAGCACTTGCAGTGTAGGTCTTCTCCTGTCAAAGGTCAGGTATCAAGTGAGTGAACAGACAGAAAATGGCGGTCACACCCGCGGCGGCGCGTACCGCCACCGCCGGCGTACATCGTCATTGGCTCCTGGGACCCATAGGGTCCAATGTTAACCAATGCAGGATTGCGCCGCGGTCTTCGACCGCCTACCGCGACGGTGTACAACGCCAGCGCAGTTACCTCATATCCCCTTGTCCCACCTTACAGGTCAGGCAGCTGCCATTTCAGGGGGCCACATGCATTATTTTTAAATGCGTCACACCTATCTAGGCCTTGCATACACACAGTGACAGGCACATTGCGGATTGACAAATGTGTGCAATAATTAATTTTTTAATACCTCATTGTTGGCTGACTCTCTGCTCGCTGTTCTCGTCCATAGGGCACGTCCGCTGGGGCAGGTGAGGAGATGGCGGCATCCTCCGGTTTACAGACCGCTTGTGGACCTGTCGACAATGGAAGAGAGACACGTAATAGTCACCTACAGACTTGATCGTGCAACAATCCATGAACTGTGTGCCCAGTTGGAGCCAGACCTGATGTGAGCTATCCACCATCCCACAGGAATCCCCCCTCTAGTGCAGGTCCTGTCAGTACTCCATTTCCTGCCAAGTGGGTCTTTTCAATCAACAGTGGCCATTGCATCAGGGATGTCCCGGCCTATGTTCTCAAACATGTTGTCCAGAGTGTTGTCTGCCCTGCTGAAACACATGCGGTGCTACATCGTTTTCCCTCAGGTGGAGGATTTGCCCACAGTGAAAGGTGACTTCTAAGCCCTGGGACATATCCCCAACATCATAGGTGCCATTGATGGGACACATGTGGCATTGGTACCCCCCGCAGGAGTGAACAGGTGTGCAGAAACCAGAAGAGCTACCATTCAATGAATGTGCATATGGTGTGTTTGGCCGACCAGTACATCTTCCATGTGAATGCCAAGTTTCCAGGCTCAGTGCATAACGCTTATATTTTGAGGAATAGCAGCAACCCTTATGTGATGTGGCAACTCGAGAGGCACTGTGTGTGGCTAATAGGTGAGGACAAGGACCCTATACAGTGTGAATAGTTGTCTGGGTCTGGGGTTGTCCTTAAGGGTTAGTGTGTGTCTAACAGTTGTCCCTCCACATTTGCAGGTGACTCTGGTTACCCCAACCTGTCATGGCTACTGACCCCAGTGAGAAATCCCAGGACAAGGGCAGAGAAACGCTACAATGAGGAAAATGGGCGAACTAGGAGAGTGATCGAAAGGACCTTCGGCCTCCTGAAGGCCAGGTTCCGGTGCCTCCATATGACAGTTGGTTCTCTCTACTACTCACCAAAGAAGGTGTGCCAGATCATCGTGGCCTGCTGTATGCTGCACAACCTGGCTTTGCGACGATAGGTGCCTTTTTTGCAGGAGGATGGTCCAGAAGGAAGTCTTGTGGCAGCTGTGGAGCCTGTGGACAGTGAAGAAGATGAGGCAGAAGAAGAGGATATCGACAACAGAAACAACGTTATCCAGCAATACTTCCAGTGAGACACATGTAAGAAGATGTCACTGGCTCACGCATCTCATACAATTGTTAGACCTATCATATGTCTGTCACTTTCACCCAGTGTATGGACCCTGACTTGTCACTTTGGCTTTCCATTTCACAGATGTGGGTCCCACTGTGTGACCTTTGCTATATTACCTCATGGACTAGAGCTGTGTGATATAGGTATGTTGACAATACAATCAACATTGCTATTTTCCTTAATTATTGCAAATACACATTTGTGGAAGCACAGACTGGCTCCAGATTGTTTTGTGATTCAAGGGTGTTTATTTCAGTGCAAATTAGTGGAGGGGGTTGTAAAATGGGCAGGGGTGATGGTGGAGGATTGTCCATGGCAGAGTCCAGTCTATTTGTTTCACAGGTGCATTGTCCAAAGGGGCCTAGGAAGTGGAGCTAGGGCAGTTGATGGATGGACAGGGTGACGAAGTGGGACAGAATGATGACATTCAGGGGGGTCGCATTTCCTGGCGGGGGTCTTGGCATTGTTCTCTGTCTTTGTCCTGGATCTCAGGGACCATTTGCAGGGTGGTTCTCCATCTGCAGGATGTGGGGTGCTGGTGTCATGGTCCTGTTGCGGTACCTCCTGTCCACTAGCGCCGGCGGAGGTGTTGGGCTGTTCATCATCCAGGCTAGTGTCAGGGGCCCCTTGTTGTGCCACAGTGTCCCTCCTGGTGTTCACAAGGTCCTTCAGCACCCCTACAATGGAGACAAGGGTGGTGTTGATGGACTTGAATTCCTCCCTGATCCCCAAATACTGTTCCTCCTGCAGCCGCTGGGTCTACTGAAATTTGGCCAGTACTGTTGCCATCGGCTCCTGGGAATGATGGTACGCTCTCATGATGTTGGAGTGGGCCTCGTGGAGAGTGGGTTCCCTGGGCCTGTCCTCCCCCTGTCGCACAGCAGTCCTCCCAGTTCCCCTGTTTTCCTGTTCCTCTGTCCCCTGAATCGTGTGCCCACTGCCACTGCCCCCAGGTCCCTGATTTTCTTGGGGTGGTGGGTTTGCCTGGGTTTTCCTTAGTGGTGGACACACTGCTGCTTGGCATTTCCTGGGGACAGAGGGATGGGCCCGCTGGGTGGGTGCTGTGCTGGTGTTTCCTGAGGGGGGAGGCTCTGTGGTGGCATGTGCCAGTGTCATGGGAACCGACTGTCCCGAGGTCCCAGATGGGCCAGGCTAGTCATCACTGTGGGCCTCTTCTGTGGGGGGGAGTGGACATGTCTGGAACCCACTGTCCGGTGACGTTGGGTAGGGGTCCTGCAGGGGTGTAAAGGCATGATCATTGCATCTGTGTGTGCCATTGTGTGCAAAGGGTGGGTGACCCTGTACTCCAGGGCTTGCATTCTTGTGTAGGACCTTGTGTGATAGTTGGTTTGGGGATCTGTGTGGATATCTGTAGTGGACATGCTTTGGTGATGGGTGTCCATGCTTTGTTGTTGCATGCAGGGCTTGGTATTGGGATGTGTGGGTTGTGATAGTGGGGCATATGTGAGGTGTTGGAGTGATGGGGGTGAGGGCGGGGTATGTGATAGCATGCAGGTAGGGTGGGGGATGTAATAGTTAAGATTAGACTTACCAGAGTCCATTCCTCCTGCTACTCCTGCGAGGCCCTCAGGATGCAGTATAGCCAAGACCTGCTCCTCCCAAGTTGTTAGTTGTGGGGGAGGAGGTGGGGATCCGGCGCCAGTCCTCTGAACTGCAATCTGGTGTCTTGAGACCACGGAACGCACCTTCCCCCGAAGGTCGTTCCACCTCTTTCTGATGTCATCCCGTGTTCTTGGAGGCTGTCCCACTGCGTTGACCCTGTCTGCGATTCTGCGCCATAGCTCCATCTTCCTAGCTATGGAGGTGTGCTGCACCTGTGATCCGAATAGCTGTGGCTC
The DNA here is from genome assembly GCF_031143425.1 of Pleurodeles waltl. Lineage (NCBI taxonomy): Eukaryota > Metazoa > Chordata > Amphibia > Caudata > Salamandridae > Pleurodeles > Pleurodeles waltl. Next base: position 29,479,346 of record NC_090443.1, read on the forward strand.
TACCCGGACGATTTCCTCCACCATGACCCTGAGCTCCTCCTCAGAGAACCTGGGGTGTCTTTGCGGTGCCATGGTGTGGTGTGGGTGATGTGTGGGGTGGTGTGTGTTGTGATGTGTGAGGGGATGTGTGTGTGTGTGTTGTCTGAGGTGCGTGGATGTTGTGTGAGTGATGGTGTTGTGTGCCTGTGGATGCTAGTATTGTTGATGGTGGTGTCTCTCTCTGGGCTTCTCTCTTAATTCTTGTCGTAGGGGTTTATGGGTGATGTGGGTGGGTGTTTTATATTGTATTGAGTGTGTGGGAGTGGTGTGTGTATGTATATCAGGTGTGTGTAATTCCAATTGTCCAATGTGGTTGTCTTTTGTAAATGTGTGTGTATTTTGAGCGCGGCGGTGTGTACCGCCAATGGAATAACGCAGTTAAAAGACCGCCGCGTGGATTTGTGTGTTGTGATAGTGTGGGCGTATTCCTGTTGGCGTGACGGTGGAAGTTTTGTTATCGCCAGATGTAGGAAAGTACCATCTTCCATGGCATGTTACCCCCATTTTCACTGTATGTATGTACTTGGTGAAGGTTAGATGCCAAGATACTTAGTGTATGGGCACCCTGGCACTAGCCAAGGTGCCCCCACATTGTTCAGGGCAAATTCCCCGGACTTTGTGAGTGCGAAGACATCATTACACGCGTACACTACATATAGGTCACTACCTATATGTAGCATCACAATGGTAACTCTGAACATGCCCATGTAACATGTCTAGGATCATGGAATTGTCACCCCAATACAATTTCATGCATCCCCGGGTCTCTAGCACAGAACCCGGGTACTGACAAACTGTCTTTCTGGGGTCTCCACTGCAGCTGCTGCTGCTGCCAACCCCTCACACAGGTTTCTGCCCCCCTGGGACCTGGGCAGCCCAGTCCCAGGAAGGCAGAACAAAGGATTTCCTCTGAGAGAGGGTGTTACATCACTCCCCTGACATGCACCTCCCAGGGGAGGTGCCCACAGCTCCCCCAGTGTGTCCCAGACCTCTGCCATCTTGGATTCAGAGGTGTTGGGGCACAATGGACAGCTCTGAGTGGCCAGTGCCAGCAGGTGAAGTCAGAGACCCCTCCTGATAGGTGCTTACCTCTTTCAGTAGCCAAGCCTCCTTTCTTAGTAGCCAAACCCCCTTTTTTGGCTATTTAGGGTCTCTCCTCTGGGCTGTTCCTCAGATAACGAATGCAAGAGCTCACCAGAGTTCCTCTGCACTTCCCTCTTTGACTTCTGCCAAGGATCGATTGCTGACTGCTCCAGGACGTCTGCAAAACCGCAACAAAGTAGCAAGACGACTACCAGCAACATTGTAGTGCCTCATCCTGCCGGCTTTCTCGGGTTTCCTGGTGGTGCATGCTCTGAGGGCTGTCTGCCTTCATACTGCACTGGAAGCCAAGAAGAAATCTCCTGTGGGTCGACGGAATCTTCCCCCTGCTAACACAGGCACCAAACTTCTGCATCACCGGTCCTCTGGGTCCCCTCTCATCTTGACGAGCGTGGTCCCTGGAACACAGTAGCTGGGTCCAAGTATCTCCCACAGTCCAGTGGCCCTTCTGTCCAAATTTGGTGGAGGTAAGTCCTTGCCTCCCCACGCCAGACAGCAAACCTGTGTACTGCGTGATTTGCAGCTGCTCCTGCTTCTGTGCTCTTTTCCAGGACTTCCTTTGTGCACAGCCTAGCCTTGGTCCCCAGCACTCCGTCCTGCAGTGCCCAACTTGCTGAATTGGACTCCGACGCCGTGGGACCCTCCTTTGTAACTCTGAGTCGACCGCTGTCCTCAGATCTTCTAAGTGCCTGTTCCGGTACTTCTGTGGGTGCTGCCTGCTTCTGTGGGGGCTCTCTGGGTTGCTGAGCGCCCCCTCTGTCTCCTCCTCTAAGGGGCGACATTCTGGTCCTTCCTGGTCCCCAGCAGCACCCAAAATCCTCAACGCGACTCTTGCAACTAGCAAGGCTTGTTTGCAGTATTTCTGCATGGAAACACTTCTGCAACCTCCAGCACGCCGTGGGACATCTTCTCACCAAAGGGGAAGTTCCTGGCACCATCCGATGTTGCAGAATCTTTGGCTTCTTCCACCCAGAGGCAGCCCTTTTGCACCTTCATCCGGGGTTTAGTGGGTTCATGCCCCCCCGGACACTTGCGTCACTCTAGGACTTGGTCCCCTTCTTTTACAGGTCCTCAGGTCCAGGAATCCATTTTCAGTGCTTTGGTAGCAGTTGTAGTTCTTGCAGAATCCCCTATCACGACTATACTTTCTTTCTGGGGTAGTAGGGTAACTTTACTCCTACTTTTCAGGGTCTTGGGGTGGGGTATTTTGGACACCCGTACTGTTTTCTCACAGTCCCAGCGACCCTCTACAACCTCCCATAGGCCTGGGGTCCATTCGTGATTCGCATTCCACTTTTGGAGTATATGGTTTGTGTTGCCCCTAGGCCTATGTCTACTTATTGCATCATATTGTGATTCTACATTGTTTGCACTACTTTTCTTCTGTTTTGGGTCTGTGTATATATAATTTGTGTATATTACTTACCTCCTAAGTGAGGGTATCCTCTGAGATACTTTTGGCATATTGTCACTAAAATAAAATACCTTTATTTTTAGTAACTCTGAGTATTGTGTTTTCTTATGATATTGGGCTATATGATATAAGTGGTATAGTAGGAGTTTTGCATGTCTCCTAGTTCAGCCTAAGCTGCTTTGCCATAGCTACCTCCAACAGCCTAAGCTGCTAGAAACACCTCTATTCTACTAATAAGGGATAACTGGACCTGGCACAAGGTGTAAGTACCACAAGGTACCCACTATAGGCCAGGCCAGCCTCCTACATTGGTGGTACAACTGTGGGATAAGTACTTGTAACTGCTTTACCACTTTGTCATTTGGTGTTTTTCATAATAAAATGTTATACCAAATAGTTCAGTATATGTACATTTAACCAAAACAGGTTACTTTTCTGCTCTAAAGCTTTTTACTAAGTTTCTGAAAAGTTCTGAAGACTTTTAAAAGTTTTCTAAAAGTTTGAAAAAGTTCTTCTCTGTACTTTCAAAAGTTCTAAAACGTTTTCTCTCAATATCCTTAAACGTTTTTCTATCATGTCTTTAGTAGAGGTCACTCCCAAAGTTGTTCAGGCAACTTATGAGAGTTTAAACTACAAACGGTTGAGGGGTCTCTGCCTGGATAGAGGTTTAAGCATAGGTAAGAATCCAACAAGAGTTTCTCTTTAACCTGCTCTTACAGGATGACCAGAACCAGCCTGGCCCATTTCAGGAAAGAGAGGAAAATGGGGAGGCTTTCCAGTCAGACTCAGCGGAGGTCCCTGAAGATGCTGGGGAGGGTTCTTACACATTCCTGCCCTCTAGCAGACCCCCTAGTTACACTGGTAGTGGGAGAGGTTCATACATTAGTAGGGCATCTTTCACTCCTAAAGGCCAGGTTACTAGGATCCAGCCAGTTAGGGACAGGTCTCTCTCTGCCAATTCCCAAATCTCCTCTGTATCCAAACATTCCCAACCCTCCCACCCTGAGGATAACTTAATGGAAGGGGAACTCAGAAAGCTGAGGTTGGAAGAGACCAGACTGAAGCTTAAACAGCAGCAGCTGGCCTTAGACATGGAATCCCTAGATAGAGAGAGGGAAAGACAGAGAATGGGGTTAGGTCCCCATGGTGGCAACAGCAGTGTTTCAGATAGTAATCCTGTTAGAGAGCAAGATTCCAGAAACCTGCATAAGATAGTCCCCCATTACAAGGAGGGGGATGACATGAATAAGTGGTTTGCTGCTCTTGAGAGGGCATGTATGGTACAGTTAGTCCCTCAAAGGCAGTGGGCTGCTATCTTGTGGCTATCTTTCACTGGAAAGGTGTTATGCCATTAATTGTGTTTGACCAATGACTTTGTGTTTCACCACTGCGCATATTAGTTGCTCAATGTTCACCAGTAGCACATTACATGTTGGATTCAGTTTAGCTGCCTATTGGCTTTCACGTGGCATTAGACATTACATTTGGTATTTAGGTTAGCTGCCTATTGGCTTTAACATGACATTAGACATTACATTTGGTGTTTAGGTTAGCTGCCTATTGGCTTTAACGTGGAGTTAGACATTGCAGTTGAGACATTGCAGATGAGCTGTGTTTTTCCAAGCTGTGTTTTTCCACATGGTTGTCCAAGCTGTGTTTTTGTATTGAATTCACTCCAAACCCTAGATGATAAGAGAGCATAGATTTTGTGTTTACCTCTCAATCCAGCCTGGGGACGAGTGAGGTTTGGAGACTTGGCCACTCTCCAAACTAATTCAGTTCCCACACTGAGCCAGCATTTTTGCTTTTAACGGTGGCCCTGGGCGGCAGCGAGAGGGAGATCTTCCAGGACTTTAGTCAGGAGCGGACGTCAGCTGCCTGGCTCCCATTTGGGTGGAAAGTCTCTTTCTCACAGTTGAACAGGAGTCATCAACTAGAAGATAGGAGAAAGATGACAAGCAGTGATAGGCCCTACGGTGATGCAATTTTGACTTTTATTCTTTGCATTGAAGTTATGCTATAATATAATCACATGTATTTGCTGTGTACATTGCAATTGAGAAGTACTTTGATATATTTTGCTTTCATTGCTGTGACTACTTTTAAACATGTGCTTCCAACCTACTAATCTCGTCTTTCAGGAACCTCGTGGTGAAGTAATGATAATGAATGTCTTCTTTAAACTATGAAGTGCATTCCAGAGAAGTTTTGTCAGCTCGGTCATAAGATAAGAGAAGGAAAGCAAAACATTTTGGCGTTAGTCGGCAGTCTGGGGCTTGGAAGTGCACTATTTAAAAGTGTAATTGTTTTTGTTGTTTAGAGAATTAAAGAAGCACGTCAGACCATGTTTGAAAATGCATGTGAAGTTAAACTGCCTTATGGTGCGGTGAGAAACATGTTTTCTTGTTTATCAGGACTTTGTGAGTCTTGGGATGAGTGCTTTGATAAAGCAAAAGTGTTTTCATATTTAGAAATGTGCTTTTTGAAAGAAATGATGTCCCTTTTGTTCTTGACAGAAGGGTTCGGATACTTTTGTCTGCTTACAGAAAAATGCATGCGAGATGCAGGCAATTAGAACATGAAAATATGAATTTATGTGAGCAAATCAGCCAGAACAAATTATTGCAAGATAATGAAGCTGTTTTAGAAGAATCTGGCTTTTCCCATTCCAGTAATGAGGAGGTTAAAAAAGGTGGGGGCCAGTGTGAGCCTCTTGAACAGAACGTAGATCACTGTGTGCAGAGAAGCCCACAGTTGTTGACAGTTGAAGTGCATTCCTTAACAGGTTACACTGAGAACAAAGTTGAGAATGTTATATTCAGACCGCTTTTGCAAAGTACGATGTTTAGAATGAATTCAGACAAGGCAGCAGTACTGTCGCAAGATGTGCAGTTTCTGGGAATTCAGTGGAATCCAGAAAATAGAAAGATGGTGTCACATGTAAAACAAAAGATATTAGAGTTTCTTACTATTTGCACTAAGCAAGAGACACCGAGTTTCATGAGCTTGTTTGATTTTTGGAAACAGTATAGCCCTCATCTGAGTCAACAGACTTTAGATTTGTGCGCAGTGCAAGAAGGAAACACTGATTTACTTGTAAACCAGGAACAATTTGCCACCTTGAGTATGTGGCACAGACAGGGGAAGACAAGAGTGCCCCTGGAGCTTTGGATTAGAAAACTATCTGACTTTGTGGAGCGCTGTACTCCTTTTGAAAAACAGCTTTTGACTTGTTATTGGGCTCTAGTGAATACTGAGCAAATGACATTAAATGATAATGTAATTCTGAAACCTGAAATATTAAGCATGCAGTGGGTGATGAGTTCACCTAAATCTCACAGTATAGGACAGGCACAGGAGGCTAATATCATACACTGGATCTGGTACATGCAAGACAGGGCTAGAGTCACTGCAGCCCTACATGAACAGGTGTCACAAGCCCCTGTACAGAATGATGAGAGGGTGCAGAAGGTACCACAGGCAAAAGAGTCACTAGTGAAATTGAGTGCACCATTTGAATTCTTGTCCCTTGAGGATAAAAAGCGTGTTTGTTTGACTAATGCTTCATTGAAATGCATTTGGGTGGAAAATCTCTTTCTCGCAGTTGAACAGGAGTTATCAACTTGAAGATAGGAGAAAGATGACAAGCAGTGATAGGCCCTACGGTGATGCAATTTTGACTTTTATTCTTTGCTTTGAAGTTATGCTATAATATAATCACATATATTTGCTGTGTACATTGCAATTGAGAAGTACTTTGATATATTTTGCTTTCATTGCTGTGACTACTTTTAAACGTGTGCTTCCAACCTACTAATCTCGTCTTTCAGGAACCTCGTGGTGAAGTAAGGATAATACATTTCTTCTTTAAACTAAGAAGTGCATTCCAGAGAAGTTTTGTCAGCTCGGTCATAAGATAAGAGAAGGAAAGCAAAACAAAAGGGTAGGGATAGGCTCCTTACTGTCAGAGAAAGTGATGCCAATAATTACAAAGTTTTGAAGGGTGCACTCTTGGATGGATTTGGCTTAACCACTGAACAATACAGGATTAAGTTCAGAGACACCAGAAAAGAGTCCTCTCAAGAATGTACAGATTTTGTTGACTGTTCAATGAAGGCCTTGAAGGGTTGGTTGTATGGCAGTAAAGTTTCTGACTATGAAAGCCTGTATAATCTTATCCTGAGAGAGCATATTCTTAACAATTGTGTGTCTGATTTGTTGCACCAGTACTTGGTAGACTCAGATCTGACCTCTCCCCAAGAATTGGGAAAGAAGGCAGACAAATGGGTCAGAACAAGAGTGAACAGAAAAGTTCATACAGGGGGTGACAAGGATGGCAAGAAGAAGGATGGTAAGTCTTCTGACAAGGGTGGGGACAAAAGTAAACATTCTGAGTCTTCATCAGGCCCACAAAACTCCTCTGGGGGTGGTGGGTCCAAATCCTCTTCAAACAATCAGAAAAAGCATTGGTGTTATTTATGTAAAGTAAAAGGCCATTGGGCAAGTGATTCCACTTGTACAAAGAAAAACACCAAACCTCCCACCACCCCAACCCCAACTGCAACCTCTAGTGCCCCTAGTAATAGCAGTGGTGGTGGGAAATCTACTACTAATAGCCAATCCAAGGGTGTAGCTGGGCTCACTATTGGCAGTGTAGTTGGGGTTGGGCTTGTTAGGGAGACCACAGAGGCTGTTTTAGTCTCTGATGGTGGATTGACTTTGCAACCTTGGTTGCTTGTCCCCTTAATATGGGTAAGTACAAGCAACTACCCCTAATCAATAGTGTTGAGGTTGAGGCCTACAGGGACACAGGAGCCAGTGTAACTATGGTGATAGAAAAACTGGTCCACCCTGATCAACACCTACTTGGTCAGCAATACCAAGTGACTGATGCTCATAACAACACTCTTAGCCACCCCATGGCTGTTGTGACTCTCAACTGGGGGGAGGGGGGTTACTGGTCCAAAGAAAGTTGTGGTAGCCACTGAATTACCTGTAGATTGCTTACTGGGCAATGATTTGGAAACATCAGCTTGGGCAGAAGTGGAGTTGGAGGCTCATGCAGCAATGCTGGGCATTCCTGTGCATATTTTTGTTTTGACAAGGGCTCAGGCCAAAAAGCAAAAAGGACAGGGAAACTTGGATCCTGGAACAATGGACCAAGTGCTCCCAAAAACTAGGGCTAGAAAGGGTAACTCCCTACCCACTATCCCTCCCTCTACAGATGATCCCCCTTTTGAGGAAGAGGAATCCTCTCCCTGTGCAGAACCTACACCAGAGGAGCTGGCAACAGACATTGCTGAGCTTTTGGGTGCAGGGGGGCCTGCCAGGGAAGAGCTGAGTGTGGCACAGCAAACCTGTCCCACATTAGAGGGTTTAAGACAGCAAGCTGTCAAACAGCAGAATGGAGATGTCAGTGATAGCCATAGGGTGTAATGGGAAGATAACCTCTTGTACACAGAGTCAAGGGACCCTAAACCTGGAGCTGCCAGGAGATTGGTCATTCCCTTGCAGTACAGAGAGTTTCTTCTTACCCTGGCACATGACATTCCTTTGGCTGGGCATTTGGGCCAGATGAAAACTTGGGAAAGACTTCTCCCCTTGTTTCACTGGCCTCATATGTCAGAGGACACAAAATAGTTTTGTCGCTCTTGTGTGACCTACCAAGCCAGTGGCAAGACTGGTGGCACTCCAAAGGCCCCCTTAATTCCACTTCCAGTGGTTGGGGTGCCCTTTGAAAGGGTAGGGGTTGACATAGTTGGCCCTCCAACAGCTTCAGGCAATAGATTCATCCTTGTGGTAGTGGACCATGCCACTAGGTATCCTGAAGCCATCCCCTTAAGGACGACTACAGCTCCTGCAGTGGCAAAAGCACTACTGGGAATATTTTCCAGAGTGGGTTTTCCTAAGGAACTGGTGTCAGACAGCGGTAGTAACTTCATGTCTGCATACCTAAAAGCAATGTGGAAGGAGTGTGGGGTAACCTACAAGTTCACCACCCCTTACCATCCACAAACAAATGGTCTGGTTGAGAGGTTTAATAAAACTCTCAAAGGTTTGATAATGGGACTCCCGGAAAAACTCAGAAGGAGATGGGATGTCCTGTTACCTTGCCTCCTTTTTGCTTACAGGGAGGTACCCCAAAAAGGAGTGGGCTTCCGCCCCTTTGAACTCCTCTTTGGGCACCCTGTGAGAGGCCCTCTTGCTCTTGTAAAGGAGAGTTGGGAACAACCTTTCAAAGCTCCTAAACAGGACATAGTGGACTATGTACTTGGCCTAAGATCCAGAATGGCTGACTATATGAAAAAGGCCAGTAAAAACCTTCAGGCCAGCCAGGAGCTGCAAAAGCAATGGCATGACCAGAAGGCTATCCTGACCCAGTACCACCCAGGACAGAAGGTGTGGGTATTGGAGCCTGTGGCCCCAAGAGCACTCCAGGACAAATGGAGTGGACCCCATCTAATTGTTGAAAAAAAGGGTGAGGTTACCTATTTGGTAGACCTGGGCACTGCCAGGAGTCCCCTTAGGGTGATTCATGTCAACCGCCTAAAACCCTACTATGACAGGGCTGATCTCAACCTGCTCATGGCAACAGATGAGGGACAGGAAGAAGAAAGTGACCCTCTCCCTGATCTCTTCTCCACCGAAGCTGATGGCTTAGCGGAGGGAGTAGTCTTAGCAGATTGACTTACTGCAGAACAGAAAGACAACTGTGTCAATCTCCTAAGTCAGTTTTCTGAACTCTTTTCACTTGTACCAGGTACTACTTCCTGGTGTGAACATACAATTGATACTGGAGACAGCCTGCCTGTCAAAAGTAAAATTTATAAGCAGCCTGACCATGTCAGGGACTGCATTAAACAAGAGGTGCTGAAAATGATAGACTTAGGGGTGATTGAGCGTTCTGAAAGCCCCTGGGCTAGCCCTGTTGTGCTTGTACCAAACCCTCACACCAAAGATGGAAAAAGAGAGATGAGGTTTTGTGTAGATTATAGAGGGCTCAATCAAGTAACCAAGACAGATGCTCACCCTATACCAAGGGCAGATGAGCTCATAGATACACTGGCTTCAGCCAAGTATCTAAGCACTTTTGATCTAACTGCAGGGTATTGGCAGATTAGGTTATCAGAAGATGCTAAACCCAAGACTGCATTTTCAACCATTGGAGGGCACTATCAATTCACAGTAATGCCCTTTGATTTGCAAAATGCACCTGCCACTTTTCAGAGGTTGGTGAACACAGTCCTGCAAGGATTGGAAGCTTTTAGTGCAGCATATCTATATTATTTTGCTGTCTTTAGCTCAACCTGGGATGATCACCTGGTCCACCTATGGAAAGTTTTGGAGGCCCTGCAAAAGGCAGGCCTCACTATCAAGGCCTTAAAGTTCCAGATAGGGCAGGGGAAAGTGGTTTATCTGGGCCACGTGGTAGGTGGAGAACAGATTGCACCACTACAGGGGAAAATCCAAACTATCATAGATTGGGTTCCCCCTGCAACTCAAACCCAGGTGAGAGCCTTTTTAGGCCTCACAGGGTACTATGGGAGATTCATAAAGGATTATGGCTCCATTGCAGCCCCTCTTAATGATCTCACTAGCAAGAAGATGCCTAAGAAGGTATTGTGGACAGCTAGCTATCAAAAAGCTTTTGAGGAGCTCAAACAGGCCATGTGCTCTGCACCTGTCCGAAAAAGCCCTTGTTACTCCAAGAAATTCATTGTACAAACTGATGCATCTGAATTAGGGGTTGGGGCAGTACTATCACAACTGAATTCTGAGGGCCAGGATCAACCTGTTGCTATTATAAGCAGAAGGTTGACCCCTAGAGAAAAGCGTTGGCCTGCTATAGAGAGGGAGGCCTTTGCTGTGGTCTGGGCACTGAAAAGGTTGAGACCATAACTGTTTGGTACTCAGTTTATTGTTCAGACAGACCACAAACCTCTACTTTGGCTAAAACAAATGAAAGGTGAAAACCCTAAATTGTTGAGGTGGTCCATATCCCTACAGGGAATGGACTATGCAGTGGAACATAGACCTGGGAGTACCCGCTCCAATGCAGATGGACTCTCCAGATATTTCCACTTAGACAATGAAGACTCATCTGGGCAAGGTTAGCCTTATTGTCCTTCGTTTGGGGGGGGGGGGTGTAGGAAAGTACCATCTTGCCTGGCATGTTACCCCCATTTTCACTGTATATATGTTTGTTTTTGCCCATGTGTCACAGGGATCCTGCCAGGCAGGACCCCAGTGCTCATAATGTATGCCCTGTATGTGTTCCCTTTGTGGTGCCTAACTGTATCACTGAGGCTCTTCTAACCAGAACCTCAGTGTTTATGCCCTCTCTTAGCTTTAAAATTGTCACTGCAGGCTAGTGACTAATTTTACCAATTCTCATTGGAACACCCTTATAATTCCCTTGTATATGGTACCTAGGTACCCAGGGTATTGGGGTTCCAGGAGATCCCTATGGGCTGCAGCATTTCTTTTGCCACCCATAGGGAGCTTAGACAATTCTTACACAGGACTGCCACTGCAGCCTGAGTAAAATAACGTCCACGTTATTTCACAGCCATTTTTCACTGCACATAAGTAACTTATAAGTCACCTATATGTCTAACCCTCACTTGGTGAAGGTTAGGTGCCACGTTACTTAGTGTGTGGGCACCATGGCACTAGCCAAGGTGCCCCTACATTGTTCATGGCAAATTCCCCGGACTTTGTGAGTGCGGGACACCATTACACGCGTGCACTACATATAGGTCACTACCTATATGTAGCGTCACAATGGTAAAATTTCTAGGATCATGGAATTGACACCCCAATACCATTCGGGTATTGGGGGGACAATTCCATGCATCCCCGGGTCTCTAGCACAGAACCCGGGTACTGCCACACTGCCTTTCTGGGGTCTCCACTGCAGCTGCTGCTGCCAACCCCTCACACAGGTTTCTGCCCCCCTGGTGCCTGGGCAGCCCAGTCCCAGGAAGGCAGAACAAAGGATTTCCTCTGAGAGAGAGTGTTACACCCTTTCCCTTTGGAAATAGGTGTGAAGGGCTGGGGAGGAGTAGCCTCCCCCAGCCTCTGGAAATGCTTTGATGGGCATAGATGGTGCCCATCTCTGCATAAGCCAGTCTACACTGGTTCAGGGATTCCCCAGCCCTGCTCTGGCGCGTAACTGGACAAAGGAAAGGGGAGTGACCACTCCCCTGACCTGCACCTCCCAGGGGAGGTGCCCAGAGCTCCTCCAGTGTGTCCCAGACATTGGGCATCTTGGATTCAGAGGTTTTGGGGCACAATGGACAGCTCTGAGTGCCCAGTGCCAGCAGGTGACATCAGAGACCCCTCCTGATAGGTGCGTATCTCTTTCAGTAGCCAAGCCTCCTTTCTCAGTAGCCAAACCCCCTTTTTTGGCTACTTAGGGTCTCTCCTCTGGGCTATTCCTCAGATAACAAATGCAAGAGCTCACCAGAGTTCCTCTGCACTTCCCTCTTCGACTTCTGCCAAGGATCGACTGCTGACTGCTCCAGGACACCTGCAAAACAGCAACAAAGTAGCAAGACGACTACCAGCAACATTGTAGCGCCTCATCCTGCCGGATTTCTCGGGTTTCCTGGTAGTGCATGCTCTGAGGGCTGTCTGCCTTCACCCTGCACTGGGGTCCAAGTGTCTCCCACAGTCCAGTGGTCCTTCTGCCCAAATTTGGTGGAGGTAAGTCCTTGTCGCCCCACGCCAGACAGTACCTGTGTACTGCGTGATTTGTAGCAGCTCTGGCTTCTGTGTACTTTTCCAGGACTTTCTTTGTGCACAGCCTAGCCTGGGTCCCAAGCACTCCGTCCTGCAGTGCCCAACCGGCTGAGTTGGACTCTGATGTCGTGGGACCCTCCTTTGCGACTCTGAGTCGACTGCTGTCCTCAGATCTTCTAAGTGCCTGTTCCGGTACTTCTGCAGATGCTGCATGCTTCTGTGGGGGCTCTCTGAGTAGCTGAGCGCCCCCTCTGTCTCCTCCTCCAAGGGGCGACATCCTGGTCCTTCCTGGTCCCCAGCAACACCTAAAATCCTCAACTGCGACTCTTGCAGCTAGCAAGGCTTGTTTGCGGTATTTCTGCATGGAAACACTTCTGCAACCTCCAGTATGCCATGGGACATCTTCTCACCAAAGGGAAAGTTCCTGGCACCATCCGTTGTTGCAGAATCTTCAGCTGCTTCCACCCGGAGGCAGCCCTTTTGCACCTTCATCCAGGGTTTAGTGGGCTCCTGGCCCTTCCCCCCCCCACCGGACACTTGTGTGACTCTTGGACTTGGTCCCCTTCTTTTACAGGTCCTCAGGCCGGCCAAGGAATCCGTTTTATTTTTTTTATTTTTTTTTATTTTATGGTCACACAGCAGTACACAAAGGCTCACTATAATAAATAGGCGTTATAGTTCATACAAGAATCTCCACAATCAAATATTGCCATCTATGACATACACAGAGAAAAGTGCACAATTCATTTTTTGACTAGGCCCTTCTCGGAGCCCTGAAGCCATAGGGCCAGAGGTGCCCAAATTTTAAAACCTTTTTTTCTCGCTGCTGCGCCTTTTAATTCATATAAGCTGCATTCCAGATGGTATATTGATAGGAGCCGCGAAAGCCATTGACTGTGCAGTGGTGGATCTGAATCACGCCAGTCAGATGCTACACATCTGCGTAATACAGACATTGCAACAAACAAAAAGTATCTGCCTCGATTCTTACAAACTGAGTGGTCAACCCCCAGCAAAACCAATTGAGGTTTTAAGTTGACGACCTGTCTTATAATGTTCTTCAAAAATTCAGATATTTAATAGATCAATCTTGATAATTTCACACAATCAAAAAACATATGGCAAAAGGTCTGCCTTCAAGCTTCCACATCGCGGGCAGGTAGTACCAAGGGTCTTCCCACAACTAGCAATCTGAGTCGGTGTGTAGTATAAATTATACAAGACCATGTAATGCTGAGCTTGTGGGCCGGCCGACAATAAAACATTCTGAGCCATTTCTATAGAGTCACAAACTTCGAGCTCTTTAGCGCCTACCTGCACTTCCCATTTCTTGACAAGTAGAGCATGTCATCCTGTACTGAATTTAGAAGAGGCGGGTACAAGTTCTTTATAGCACAGCCGGTGGGTTGACCGACAACCTACATCAACTTAATCTTGCCAACACAAGAGCCTTGTTTCAGAAAGGCTGATGAAAAGTTCCTAATCTGTAAAAATTTGAAAAAGTCTCTTTTATCTAGAGCAAATTCTGCACTTAAATCTTCAAATGACTTAAGGTAACCACCCGCAAGGAAAAGATCCCCACCTTTCTGAATACCACGGCTGGCCCATCTCATACAATAATGATCTTTAAATATCGAAGGAAACATTGGGGTATTCCAAAGAGGTGTATTATAGCAAACCCGCCCCATCCCTATCTTGCGCTTAACGTGCGTCCAAACCTTAAAGGCGGAGTTAATCGTTTTGAACTTAACCTTTTTGTAATACCTTGGTTCCAAGATCCGTAAAAAAACTGCGTCTGCCTCTTTACCCAAAATTAATGTGTAGATTAAGGGTAGGGTGCCTTGCGTGAATCTATCCATGACATAAAGGCCCTCATTCCAACATTGACGGGCGGCGGAGGCCGCCCGTCAATGTTGCGCGTCAGGAATACCGCTCCGCGGTCCAGAGACCGCGGAGGGTATTCCAAGTTTTCCCCTGGGCTGGCGGGCGGCCGCCGAAAGGCCGCCCGCCAGCCCAGGGGAAAACGACCTTCCCACCATGAAGCCGCCTCGTAATCGAGCCGGCGGAGTGGGAAGGTGCGACGGGTGCTACTGCACCCGTCGCGTATTTCACTGTCTGCTATGCAGACAGTGAAATACATTTTGGGGCCCTCTTACGGGGGCCCCTGCAGTGCCCATGCCGTTGGCATGGGCACTGCAGGGGCCCCCAGGGGCCCCGCGACTCCCCCTCCCGCCATCCGGTTCCCGGCGGGAGAACCGCCAGGAACTGGATGGCGGGAGGGGGAGTCGGAATCCGCTTGGAGGATTCCTTGGGGGCAGCGGGAAACCGGCGGGAGACCGCCGGTTTCCCTTCTCTGACCGCGGCTAAGCCGCCGCGGTCAGAATGCCCCGCGGGGCACCGCCGGCCTGTCGGCGGTGCCACCGCGTACCGCGGCCCTGGCGGAAGTAATCCGCCAGGGTCGTAATGACCACCATAGTGTCTGTGCATAATGCAATACCGCCGCTAGATAATATAGCTTAAAATTGGGGAGTGCCCACCCCCCTTTCTCTCTTGGAAGCGTCAAGAAACGAAAGGCCCGACGTGGTTTCGTGTAGGACCATATAAAACTACTAGTTAGCCCTTCTATTAATTGAAACCATTCCTTTCCGATTTCTAATGGTATAGTTCTAAAACAATAGAGCATCTTAGGTAAAAAGGTCATTTTGATCACATTGCACCGTCCCATGAGCGATAAATGCAGATTATTAATGCGGTAAAGGTCTCTTCTAGTCTTAGTTAAGACCGGGGCCAGATTTATTTCTACTAACTCATTGAGGTTTGCCGTCAACTTAACTCCTAGATACTGAACCTGGGTCTTTATACGCTCGTCCTCAAGGATTGCCCAGTCATTAACTAATATTTGACACTTAGGTCTATTCAATAGATAGCCAGACATTTTCCCAAACTGCGCAGCCTCCTGCTCTATTTTAAACACAGCAGTCATAGAATCAGTTGTAACAACAGCAATATCATCTGCATACGCTAGAATCTTTGTGCTGCCCCCTCTCAATATCACTGGGCTAATCTGGTTATTATTGAGCAGTTTCCTTATCAAAGGATCAATATATAGGGCAAACAACAGTGGCGAACACGGACAGCCCTGCCGTGTACCTCTCTGAATAATAATTGGAGCTGATCTTAGCCCAGCTATTTGCAAAGTGGCAACCAGCTTGTGATAGAGCTGCTGAATCACCTTAACGAACCCAGGGCCAATATTATTCTTACGCAAGACTGTCCATAAAAAGGGCCAATGGACCCAATCAAACGCTTTTTCTGCATCGAGCAGTATGACTGCCATTGGAAGCTTACACACGGCCCTAGCATCCAGCAATGTGATGACCCGTCTTACATGATCAGCAGTACTTTTCCCTGGAACAAAGCCATGCTGCCACGGAGATACCAAACTAGAAATCACTGAGCTTAACCGACTGGCCAATATTTTAGCATATATTTTGGCATCGCTATTGATCAGAGAGATCGGACGATATGAGCAAGGAAGATGTGGTTCCTTGTCCTTTTTTAAGAAAACTATAATCTTGGCCTCTCCCAAGAGGTCGGTTGGGGGGACCCTGACTGTATTTCACTAAATAAGCTAAATAGCTCCTTACGTAATTCCAAGAAGAAAACCTTATAGAACTCAAGTGGAATCTGACCTCCCCCAGTTGCCTTACCACTTGCCAAAGCGTGGATTGCTGCACCAAGTTCTTTAAGTGTCAACTGAGTTTCCAGTACCTCCTTATCTTCCTCCTGTAATTGACCTAGTGACACATCAACCATATTACAGAACCCTTCCTCCTCCTGAGATTGCCCTTCGTGCGTATATAATCTTTGATAAAATCGTCTGAATACTTCTATAATCTCTGGACCGCTATGGACTATCTGCCCCTCCTCATTCTCCAGGCTGTTAATACTACCATAGGCCTGCTTCTGTCTTATTTTTAAGGCTAGCTGTGGCCCAACCTTCCCGCTATATTCATAGCATTCCTGCAGATGTACCAAAAATTTTGCAGCCACATTGTCCATAAAAATCTTAACAGCCTCCGCTTTGATAACATTTAATTCACACAAAATGTCTGAAGTCTTCCCCTTACACCGGATCACCTCCCCTAGTTGTTGCTCAGCTATACTCAGTTTTGTCTGTATTAATTTCAATTGATCCACTCGTGTTTTCTCTTTCCTTACTGCATACCTCAATGTTACTCCTCTAGTGGCTGCTTTGAATGTATCCCATAGTACATGCTGGGGGTTGAGCCCTGATTTATCTCAAAGAACTCCGGGATCCACTCTTTAATTTTTTGTACATAGACTGGATCCGCTAATAGTGCCCTGTCAAACATCCAGGACCTAACCTGAAGCCCCTCTTTCCCTACCTCCATCGCCAGGACCAGCGGATTATGATCTGATATGATTCTAGGATATCTCTCAACCGGTAATCCCTTTTGCAAAGATGCTGATACAAAACAATAGTCTAGCCTAACTAACTTGTTGTGCGGGAAGGAGAAAAAGGTAAACCCTGGATCCTGCGGCCAGCACCTCTGCCAAGCATCGATCAAACCATGATTAACAACTAATGTCTGAAGTGCCATGAAAACATAGTTTTTTCTACCCTGATATATCGTCTGTTCCTGGATGGGATTTACGTTACCCAAATGAATGTTCAAATCTCCACATATTATGACCGGGGTTCCCCAAGTTGCAAGTTCAAAATTAAGTACATCAAAAATTTCCGGATCGTCCACATTCGAACCATAGATTGAGCATATAGTGAACTTGGACCCTCTAGCAGAGCATTCCAGCAAAACCAACCTGCCTGACTTGTCCGTAAATTGCTTGTGGACAACCAGAGACCTAACTCCTGTAAGTATGGCCACCCCTTAGTAGTGGTATTCTGGTGTGTGTATGCCACTAGCTTCCATCCATTAAATTCCATCAAATGCTTCTGTGCACCTGCAATGTGCATCTCCTGCATACAAATAATATCAGCCTTCCAGAACTTAAAAACTTCCCCTGCCAGCTGACGTTTTTTGCCATTATTGAGCCCACAGACATTTACTGTAGCTATGCGTAATTCACTTTCCTGACCCATCCCTCATAGCTTCCCTGGGCTGACTAATCAGTCTTCCTGATTCCGCAATCAAGACGCCACACAGCTGACTACCAGCATCACCAATCTTGCTACTGTGTGTCCTTTTACACCCTCTACCACCACCACCACCCCTGGAGGCCCCCACCCCACCCCCTTGAGACCAACCCATCCTTCCGTGACCCACCCTCCCACCCAAAACCCTACAAACGGAATCGACAGGCCGCTGGGCCTGTAAGATGGAAGTCATCCACCCCATCAGCCCGCCCGTGCATTGAAGGAAAAATTCACCCACCCAAACATACTCACAGCAGCCCCCCCCCCTGCATATTCCATATTGAAAGAGGGACAATACCCACACCAACTATCAGACCAGCACTGCAGTTAGGGGAATAAAAAAAAACTCATTCAAAGGGCGTGATACCCACCAACCCCCTAAAAGACCTCGCCCCCCACCCTCACATCAACGTTTCTAAGTTTTACTATCTTTCAATTGCTGCACATATTCCCCTGCTTTAATTTCTGATAAGAAAAATCGCGTAGTTGATTTATAAATGACTTTCAAACGTGCAGGGCTCAACAGGTATGATTTTGCCCTTGACTCCTGAAACAGTGCAATCAACTGCCTAAGTCGCCACCATCTCTCTACCGTGGCATGAGCAAAGTCTGGTCTGGTAAAAAAAAAAGACACCCCCTCCACAGTTATCTTTGAATTGGGACGAGTCTTCTCAAACACCACCTGCCGCAGTAAAAAGTTGCCAAAATAGATAATAATGGCCCTTGGATATCTCTGTCCTTTACTAGCATCCGACGTTTGTTTCTTTTTCATCAGTGGGAATCGATGTGCTCTCTGAATCTCTGTTTCCCAGTTCCACTCAAGACGGTCTGGGAAGGCTTTCTTAAATAGTGATATTATATAGGCGCTGGTATCCTGCCCCTCAAGACCCTCTGCAATGCCCAAGATCCGCAAATTGTTCCGCCGCTGGCGGTTTTCTGCATCCTCAAGTTTCCACTGGATATCCAAAATCTGTTTCCCCTGTGTCACCGTCTGCACGGCTGCAGCTTTAACTTCTGTCTCCAACTCCTCAGTGCGAGTCTCCATTGAAGCAATGCGAGTGCCTATGTCCTGGCAGGATTTAACCACCTTTTTGATAGATAATTGAAGTTGCCTATTTGTCACTTTCGCCTTCCTGCTCTCCTTCTGAGCCTGCTCATGATTGTGCACCATAGTACGGTAAATAAGTTCCAGTGAGGGGGTCTCAGCCAGACCTTCAACACCGGGGCCTATTGAAATGTCGTTAGTCCTATCTACCTTCAAGAAAGCCTGCTGGGTAGCCATATAGTACCACTGCATCTCACAAACTTCATCTTGAGCATTAGGTGGCTCCCCACTAAATTTTGTCCCTGAGTTGCCCCTAGAGCTGGGCTGCTCCAAAGATTTCCATCTGCAAGTCAAATGATTTGATGCCCAAATGCTAGCTGAGGAGCTACATTCTAAATCAGAGTCTGTTAGTGGGATTTCTTCATCTGAATCAGAGTCCTTCGATTGATCGAACAGGGAAAAAGACTTTCTACTGTATCTAACAGTCCATGATCACTTTTAGTCCCTGTTAGCTTCTCCTCCTTCCCCCTCAGACTTAAGCTTAGGTTTTTAACCTCAGATATTGACAGAGACTTGACCATATCCTCAGTTTCCTGTGAGCCAATGTTCTGGGTTGAGCTGCAGGCCTCTACATTGCAGTTAGTTTCTCCCTGCTGTGCTTCCTTGGGCCCCACTTTTGACCTTTGCTCATCAGTCATTATCCCCTCAGAGTGAGGGGAGCCCCCCTCTTTTCCAATATTTTTTTAAAATATACCTTCTGTCTCTGGACTGACTGCTCCTCTGGCCCCGGCTCTTAGAACAGATGCCTGATCTCCATCGGCTCCTGTGGTGCAGGATTGTGGATCCAAAGCTTCCTTCTGCAGAGGTGTCTGTTTAACTTTCATTGCGTGGGTAAACATTGCCGGGACCGGGGCAGCATTCCTCGCTACTTTTTCCATCACAAGCGTACTTTGCTGTCCTCCTCTGCCTCGAGAGCTTGCTTGTTCTCTTGAACAAGGCACCAGTTGCTTTTTTTCCCTCCTTCCCCCAATGGGGTCGAGGTTAAGCTTCCCTCGCGATGTCCGGGGCGTCTTTGTGGCTTTCGGCGCCATTGGCAAAACCCAGGTGCCGAGAGCCGCGCCTCCAAAGCAGCTGGAGGCGTCCATAAACACAAAGCAGGGGAATAGCCACCCCCAAAATGTTCGCGCGGCTCCGAGCCCGGCAGCGCGGCGCCACGCTATCCGAGCGGCGCAGTCTGCCACTCGCCAAGAAGCTGTCGATCGCGCCGCACACCGCCCCAGGAAAGCGGCAGCTCAACGGAGACTGTCCGCAACCCGGGCGCGTGGCATGTGCGACAGAGGTGAGAGAGCCACCGTGACCGTTCTGCTCGCACGGGCTAGGCTGGAGGGCTGAGCCGAATCAGCCGGGAACAGCCAGACCCCATCTTAGATTCCTCGAACTGAGGACAGGAATCCGTTTTCAGTGCTTTGGTAGCAGTTGTGGTTCTTGCAGAATCCCCTATCACGCCTATACTGTCTTTCTGGGATAGTAGGGTAACTTTACTCCTACTTTTCAGGGTCTTCGGTGGGGTATTTTGGACACCCTTACTGTTTTCTCACAGTCCCAGCGATCCTCTACAACCTCCCATAGGCCTGGGGTCCATTTGTGATTCGCAGTCCACTTTTGGAGTATATGGTTTGTGTTGCCCCTAGGCCTATGTCTACCTATTGCATCCTATTGTGATTCTACATTGTTTGCACTACTTTTCTTACTATTACTTACCTCTTTTGGGTTTGTGGATATACATTTTGTGTATATTACTTACCTCCTAAGTGAGGGTATCCTCTGAGATACTTTTGGCATATTGTCACTAAAATAAAGTACCTATATTTGTAATAACTCTGAGTATTGTGTTTTCTCATGATATTGGGCTATATGATATAAGTTGTATAGTAGGAGCTTTGCATGTCTCCTACTTCAGCGTAAGCTGCTTTGCCTTAGCTACCTCTAACAGCCTAAGCTGCTAGAAACACTTCTATTCTACTAATAAGGAATAACTGGACCTGGCACAAGGTGTCAGTACCACAAGGTACCCACTATAAGCCAGGCCAGCCTCCTACACCAGTTTATCACTGATCTTTGGTGTGGCGGACTTGTGTGGGTGTCTGGATTTTGGCAGATTCCGGCCTGTGGGTCGTAATAGCTGTAGCGGAATTCCGCTGCCGCGCATGAGTTGGTGGTCTTCTGCACGGCGGTAAGCAGGTGTAGACGGGTCTCCGAGACCGCGTCTCCTCCTCCTGTGAACCGGAACTCTTCGGCCGACCCCGTTACGTCATTTCCGCGTTCCCATGGTAACATGGGAACGCTATTGGACGCATCGGGAACGGACTTCCGGCTGCGGGACATTGAAAAGAAGACGGACTCCCAGGAGAAGGGGCAGGACGCCACAGAGCAGAGGAACGAAGACGGAGACCAGAACACTGAAGAACAGGACGAGCGACAACTCTTCTCAGGAGCCGAGAAGAACAGCACCCATTCCAGGGACGCGCAGGAGCAGCAACCCCGAGGAATCCGCCACGACCCAGGAGGGTTGTGGCTTTCCAAGGTACGGTCCCTCCTGGGTACGAGGGAGGCCACAGTGAAAGGGGCACAGGGGAAGGGACCAGGGGAGGTGGGAGTGGGGAAAATGAGTGTGGCACCCACCAACTAGGAAGAGTACCTCTCACCCCCTAATTGGGAAGCACTAAGAAATATTATAGGCACTAATAGAAACACCACCACAATCACCTTTCCTCACACTCACAGTGGGATACCCTCACACTCTCCCTCTGGGAGATCCCTTCCCCACCTATTCCCCTAAGATAACCCTAGAACCACCCCACCAACTCACCTTCGCGTTTTCTGTTTATTTTTCCGGTAAACGCTCTGGAGCATCCAGAACCCGACAATAGCCGACCTAGAAGAGAGAAAAGGAAACAAGAAAGGATAACACTTAACGGAGAACTGAAACACAACCCCAAGAACCACAAGAAACATAGAACGGATACTGGACTGTATTTCCAATTTGAAAGAAAATTAAAATATTGGTTTATCTACCTAAGTACGCAGTCTCAGCCCTTTTTGTACCGCCCAAGCCTGCCACAGTGGTGTCAGAAGTGGGATTTCATTTCCCAAAGGCTATTTGGCAGTATATACAATGAGTGACAAACCCACCCTAGAGGACATGATTAAACAGCTGGCGGAAGGCCAGCGTCATTTACAACTAGTATGGGAGGCACACCAACGGGAGGCTAAGGAAGACAGAGAGGCCCTACAATCGGCCCTAAAAAGCCAAGCCACTATCTTGGCTAACAACCAGCTTGTACATGAGACTGCGCTGCAGAAATTAACAGACATCATAGCAGCCAGCAAAGTACACCCCAATGTCCCGAGCTCCGTTTTACAAAACTTCCAGGAAGGGGAAGACCCGGACTCCTTCTTTACCAACTTTGAATGGGTGGCTTCCTCCGCTCAATGGCCGGAGGAACGATGGGGACAGTACATCGCTCCATT
Source organism: Pleurodeles waltl (assembly GCF_031143425.1). Lineage (NCBI taxonomy): Eukaryota > Metazoa > Chordata > Amphibia > Caudata > Salamandridae > Pleurodeles > Pleurodeles waltl. Next base: position 29,501,399 of record NC_090443.1, read on the forward strand.
ACTCACGGGAATTCTACAAACGGCCTACCAAGCTGCTAATCCGGGAGGTACCACCCCATACAAGGACATAAAGAGGAGTATCTTGGAAAGGGTTGGTCATGATGTTGAGTATTATAGACTAAAGTTCCGGAAAGTGAAATGGAGACAAAATGAGGATCCGCGTACCTTTTACTTCTGGGTTAAGGATTTAGCACTAAAATGGTTGGGCCCTATAGGAACCACCAGGGAGGATGTAATAAAAACAATTATCCTTGAACAGTATTTGGATTCACTGCCCAACAGTACTAAAAATTGGATAAGGCAACATCCCAAGGTAGATACGGAGCTTGCTATAGATCTGGCTTGTGCTTACCACCGGTCTACAGATGTGAAACTCCTACAGCCCAGACCAGCCAAAAAACCCATACCAACCCCACCAAAACCCACCCCGAGGTACCCACTGGAAGACGCTGGGACGCATAAACAGGGGGAGAGTCATCCAATGCATCTACCACAGTGTTTTAGTTGTGGTGAATGGGGTCATATAGCAAGGTTATGTCCCAGAAAATCAGATGGGGCTGAACCCATGGAGATAGGGGTTACCCAACGCAGAGTATTATGTACTGGAGAGCGGAATTCGAAATTCAAACAAGTCATAAAAATAAACGGACGCTTCCTCTCTGCCCTCATTGATTCGGGTTGTAGTCAATCCGTAATCCGAAAAAACTTAATAGACCCCATAGACTTGATCTCAAGCCAGTGGGTCACTATTTGTTGTATACATGGCGATAAAGAGCAATATCCCCTGGCAATAGTCGAGTTGGAATGGGGTGAATATCACGACTTCCTCCCTGTAGGGGTTATGGACCAGTTGATTGAAGACTGTATTATCGGGACTGATTATATCCGGTTCCATCAACTGCTAGACCGAACCTAAACCCAGAAAGAGAACCCAGAGTGGTGGGTTGAAGCCCCGTTTTCCAATAGCTTTATTGAATGCCCCCCAAGCCGCAGAAAGCTCACCAGAAGTGAGAAAAGACAAGAGAAATTGAGCTTTCAGGAAGCCCGAGAGGAAACAAAACCAACTAGGGTGGTAGCAGAGACTAGTAACGCTCCGGTATCCTTTCAAACCTGCCAGAGAGAAGACCCTACCCTCACTCATGCTTGAAGAACAGCTAAAACTGAAGCCACTAATGAGGTGGGTCCTTATTTCCTAGTACAGAAAAACCTTCTTTATAGAATTTCTACATCTACTACAGGAGAAATCAAACAACAATTAGTGGTTCCGGAATTATATAGGAACCAAGTACTCTTCCTAGCACATAATCAGCCAGGAGGGGGCCATTTCGGTAGGGAAAAGACGGAGGAATACCTCCTACGGAGGTTTTATTGGCCGGGGGTCTACGCCCACATTAGAAGGTACTGCTTACAATGTCCCAGATGTCAACTCACAGAACCAGGTATACCCAGGAAAGCACACTTACAGCCTCTACCCATCATTGACATTCCCTTTAGCAGGGTGGGTATGGATTTAATCGGCCCACTACTTCCATCATCCAGGGGACACACATACATTCTGGTCATAGTAGACTATGCGACGAGATACCCTGAAGCCCTTCCCTTATCAAGTATGACTACCAAAACAGTGGCACAGGCCATGATAACAGTCTTCACTAGAACAGGTTTCCCCCAAGAGATCCTTACTGATCAAGGCACACCGTTCATGTCAAACCTTATGAAACAGATATGTCGGTTATTGGGAATTACCCAAATAAAAACGTCGGTCTATCACCCCCAAACGGACGGTCTAGTGGAACGCTATAACCGTACCATAAAGACACTGTTGAGGAAAATAGTAGACGACTCTGGAAGAGATTGGGATCAAAAGTTACCCTTAGTTCTTTACGCCATCCGAACACACGAACAGTCCTCTACGGGTCATAGCCCATTCGAATTAGTCTTTGGAAGACAACCACGTTGTCTTCTGGACATGGCAGCTGAAACCTGGGACGAGGAAGAAGAGGAAGGGAAACCATTGCTAGAATATGTCCATAAGCTAAAAACTCACTTACAAAACCTATGGGAGCATGTACGGCGACATCTCAAGAAGGCCCAAGACAATCAAAAGGTCTATTACGACAAGGGAAGTAAATTACGAACATTTCTCCAGAATGATCAAGTCCTTATAATGCGACCAACGTCTGAGCAGAAACTATTAGCTCGATGGCAGGGACCCTATAGAGTTATTAGAGCAGTCTCTCCCATCACGTACCTTATAGAGCTAAGTGCCCATCCCAAAAGAACCCAAATTTACCACGTAAACCTCCTAAAAAAATGGGAATCCGTAGGTGGGTTAGATACTCAAACAGGGACCGGATGCTTTATCTCACCATGCAAAGATATAGATCTAGAAGTTTTTCCCTTGGAAAAACAACAGCCGGAGAATAATCCCTGTATTAACAGTTCCCTAACCCAAACTGAGAAGGGACAACTGTCTGCTCTGTTAAAACAACATTCACATTTCTTTTCTGACATACCTGGAAGAACCTCATTGGTCCATCACAAAATAAAAACACCTTCAGGACAGACTATCCGGCTTCAACCTTATCGCATTCCCGAAGCCAGGAAACATGTCATTGAGGAATAAATAGAGAAAATGATAGCACTAGGAGTAATTGAACCCTCTGTTAGTCCTTGGAGTTCTCCAGTAGTTCTGGTTCCAAAACCCGATGGGTCTGTTCGGTTTTGTATCGATTTCCGCAAACTCAATGACATATCACTATTTGACACATATCCTATCCCTCGTGTTGATGATGTCTTAGAAAAATTAGGGAAAGCTAAATATCTGTCCACATTGGACCTAACTAAGGGGTACTGGCAGATTCCACTTGCCCCTGAAGACAAGGAGAAAACGGCGTTCTCCACACAATCCGGCCTATATCAGTTCACAGTTCTACCCTTTGGTCTCCACGGAACCCCTGCTACCTTTCAACGGTTGATGGACAAGTTGTTAAAACCCTTTCAAACCTTCTCAGCAGCCTATTTAGATGACGTTGTCATTTATAGTGATACCGGGCTGAATCACCTCCGGCATCTCAACCAGGTGTTCACTGCGCTTGCGGAAGCCGGGCTGACGGCTAATCCAAAGAAGTGCGTATTAGGGAATACAAAAATCTCCTATCTAGGCTATATGATAGGCAATGGGACCCTTCAACCACAAAAAAATAAAATTGAGGCCATAATGCAAGTCCAACCCCCAAAAACCAAGAAAGAATTACGATCCTTTTTAGGACTTGGGGGCTATTACCGCAGATTCATACCCAGATACTCCACTATCGCTGCCCCTCTTACTGATCTTCTGGCCAAACTCCGCCCCAACACGTTAGCCCCATTTTCACACTCTCAGAGGAGTAGTTTTGAACAGTTAAGGACATCCCTTACCACAGACCCAGTATTACAATGTCCTGATATCTCTAGACCATTCCATCTTTATACTGACGCTTCTAACATCGGTCTCGGGGCTGTGCTCACTCAACCTGATAAGGAGGGACTTGACCACCCGGTTGTCTTTATCAGTAGGAAACTTCTTCCACGCGAATGCCACTACCCCACCATTGAGAGAGAGTGTTTGGCCATCAAATGGGCTGTAGAGAACTTGCAATATTACCTTCTCGGCAAGCCTTTTGTACTGTACACTGACCACGCTCCTCTTACTTGGCTTGCTTCCCACAAGGACACCAATTCCAGAGTGTTAAGGTGGTTCCTTGAACTCCAACCTTTTACCTTCCAGGTGCGCCATGTCCCGGGTTCTCAGCAGGGCCCCGCCGATTACCTGTCTCGGTTCCCCTCCTCCTCTTCGGTCCTCGACCAGGACCATTCATGGGATGGGGTGTGTAGATGGGTCTCGGAGACCGCCTCTCCTCCTCCCGTGAACCGGAACTCTTCGGCCGACCCCGTTACATCATTTCCGCGTTCCCATGGTAACATGGGAACGCTATTGGACGCATTGGGAACGGACTTCCGGCTGCGGGACATTGAAAAGAAGACGGACTCCCAGGAGAAGGGGCAGGACGCCACGGAGCAGAGGAACGAAGACGGAGACCAGAACACAGAAGAACAGGACGAGCGACGACTCTTCTCAGGAGCCGAGAAGAACAGCACCCATTCCAGGGACGCGCAGGAGCAGCAACCCCGAGGAATCCGCCACGACCCAGGAGGGTCGTGGCTTTCCAAGGTACGGTCCCTCCTGGGGACGAGGGAGACCACAGTGAAAGGGGCACAGGGGAAGGGACCAGGGGAGGTGGGAGAGGGGAAAAGGAGTGTGGCACCCACCAACTACGAAGAGTACCTCTCACCCCCTAATTGGGAAGCACTAAGAAATATTATAGGCACTAATAGAAACACCACCACAATCACCTTTCCTCACACTCACAGTGGGATACCCTCACACTCTCCCTCTGGGAGATCCCTTCCCCACCTATTCCCCTAAGATAACCCCAGAACCACCCCACCAACTCACCTTCGCGTTTTCTGATTATTTTTCCGGTAAACGCGCTGGAGCATCCAGAACCCGACAATAGCCGACCTAGAAGAGAGAAAAGGAAACAAGAAAGGATAACACTTAACGGAGAACTGAAACACAACCCCAAGAACCAAAAGAAACATAGAACGGATACTGGACTGTATTTCCAATTTGAAAGAAAATTAAAATATTGGTTTATCTACCTAAGTACGCAGTCTCAGCCCTTTTTGTACCGCCCAAGCCTGCCACAGCAGGATTTACCGCCAATGTTGTAATGAGGGCCCTAATCTTTGTGTAGTGTTGTAGCAAAGGAGATTGGCTCAAGGAGAAAAAGTCCTCTGGCGCCAAGCTCTGAATTTGACTTTATAGCAAAATATCCCTATTCTGTTCAAGATACTCATTTCTGTGGAAAATGCACAATATTATTCTGGAGGTAACCTTAAATGTTGTGGGTGCACCTTCTGTTACTGGATAGTACGGCAGTCGCCTAGTGAAGCAGCAGCTCTTCCACTGCAGCAATTGATGTTCATGCGTCATTTTAATGCAGAGAAGCTTGGAGTGGGCTATGGCTGCGGTGGGGCACATGAAGAGTGTAACAGTGGTAACTTGGACATGTTTGAGTCGCCCTGACTAACCCAACACACTCAATTCTTCCAAAGGTACATCAGTTTGTAGTAAGCTACTAACCACATCAATTATCTAAACAATTAGAACCATCAAACCAAGATCACAAACCCTACCCTAATGCTTCAAGACAGGCAACTATTATTATCAATTTGTGCAGTACTGTCTGGACCCAAAACTGGGCCAGAACAATAACCCTCTCTCTCCATATAAAAGTAAGAGTGAATATCCATCTCAGTTGAACTTTAAGTGTGATTTGGACTTATCTCATGTAAGTGGTAGCCAGTCCTTATGCTTGGATTTTGGCTCAGTCAACCTATTCCTGTTGACCTCCTCCAGCCTCTCTCTCTCTCACGTAAAACTAGATGGTTCATCATGTCCACATTCTGTTTTTTAGTTCGCATTTTATTTTCCACTGGAAGGCTTGTGTCCATGACTTCAGAGACCAGAAGATCCAAGAAGTTTTCAATCTTTGATAATCAGTACTATCGCTGTCTGTAGTGTTCTGAAATAGATCTGAGGCTGTTTCAGTTCGAGGCTTGATGGACAAATAATGTTCAAGTTTCAATATGGTTTCAAAGAGAAGTCTTGATTTATATATATTTTTATGACTATCTCTTAAAAGGGTGATTTGTTTTTTCTCTTTTCTGACCACGTCATATGACTGTTCGTGGAATAGAAAACAAATGATCACCTACCGTAGGGGGTCTTTGCCATTGATTCTGTGGGACCTTTGTAGTTCTGGAGGTTGGTGAAAATCCAACATGGAGGACACAAATGATGATGTTGCACCCCCCTACACGCACACACACACACACACCCCTATATCTTCTTGGAAATACTGTAAAAGGATAGGCTGTCCTGCTTTTTTATCTTCCAGCTCTATTTGTTTCACCTGCATATGCCAGTGGTCTTGTTCCCAGTCCATTGTGATAGCTAGAGTCTGATCAATGTTTGCCTGTCTGTCCTTGGTCAAGGTTAGGTGTGCTATGAAGGCTGTATGGTCTGCCCAAATAGAGACAATATCTGTGGATGTTTTAGAGCTGTTTATCACCATTGAAGAGGCAGAGGCTCAAAGAGCTGTCAGTTCTTTAAGTATGGAGTCAAGTACTGTCCTCCAGGCTATCTTTTCTGATTCTTTCATGGCTTTCTGTGACTTCCGCATGACTGCCTCTGTAAATAGAAGTTGGCAGGCTGTTTTTGACATCAAGATGTCAAGCATATGGAGTTCTTTGTGTACTGCCCCTAATACTTAATTTTGGAACTGATCATAACCTGGCAACAGAGCAGCTGTTATGTATCTTAGAGGTATAGCTTAAGTCTACAGGTTTGGACCCCCTAGCCCCATAGCACTAGGACTTAGTTTTATGAGCAATGTACGAGAAAGGCAGATCTAGATCACTGCAGACTTGCACTCTGCTCTGTTTTATGGGGGGAGTGTTTTCTGGTTACCAAAACAGTTCCTTTCTCAGGGACACAGTGGTTAGTGGGAAACACACATTTTGTTCTTAAAATGTCACACTCAAGTATCTGTACTAATAATCTCACAATATATGTGTGGGAGAGACAGGGGGAAATATGGCTTCGGAGGCTTAGTTTGTTTCTGAAACATGGCCTTTAGTGAGTTTGTAAGGGAAGAAAAAACAACAGCACGATTTGCACAGGTGAGACTGGTCCCCACGGGGATTTACTCTAATGTCTCTATAAAGTTTCTCCTTGTATTTGTCCAATGTAACGATTCTCCCTTCTCTTCTTTTACAGGGTCCCCGTTGGACGTTGCCACCAGTCCCCTTGGAAGGAAAGGAGGAGCCCATCCAAAATGGTAAGTATAAGGTTTCGTACATGGGCAGTATCACTTCACCATAACACTGGCGTTTCCCTGTCTGGTCTGGTTCCCTTCCTTAATGGGTGGTGGTGAGGAAACAGAAAAAAATGCTGCTCAGAGATCAGGGGTAGGTGTTAAACTACAAGGGATATAACCCCATGCACTAAGTGATGTCAAAGAGGTCAAGGGAGCAAGGCAAACAAGACACAAAACAAAAAACAAATGTATGTGGGGTGCAATGACACTGCAGAAGTTAGAATGCCCGGTAAACAAAAGGAGTCTTGTCTTCAGGCCTCCTCTTTGGTCTCGGCTGGGCTCTCCCACATTCCTGTCAGGTCTCCTCTCTCTGCGTCCTTCTCCCGAAATTGCTTCACCTGCTGCACTCCAGGTGTCGGGCCACACCACTCCAGCTGAGCTGCTCCTCCTTTTATGGGCTAAACTCTGCCCTTCTTCTCCTATTCCTCTTGTTGATCTATTCCAAGTTTGCTTCCTGGTTTCTACTGGTTTGTTCCTTTTCCCTGTTAGGTACTCCTGACAGCGGGATGCTGTGGAAGGGAGATGACAAATCCCCACTGGACTATCAGGTAAGAAGGGGTTATGGGAGGCTCTCTCTTCACATACCTCCACCCCTACTTTATTCCTTGGAAGAAATTAATGCAAGGGATATCTAGACAAAAACATTGCATTTCCCTGTTTTGTTCCTTTTCGATGTTGAGTGCTAATGTAGAAGGGTTGCAATGCTAGAAACCAGGGTAGTATATGGGAATTATTGCTTTTTTTGCGGGGAATCCACTCTAAAGGCACATGATCAATATATATGGTGAATTCCCGACCTTCCAGATAATATCGAAGGGCCTCCAAAGCCCTGTTTTTCTACTGTCACATAATTCCTCTCTCGGGGAAATAGCTTTCGTCTTGAAACAAAATGGGTTTCTCAATGCCCTCCCCATCTTTCTAGGAGAGGATCGCAGCTAGATTTTTCCCAGAGGGATTAGTCTGCAAGATACAGGAGGGATTAGTCTGCAGGATAAGAAATCACAGTTATGGAGAATAGGTTCACCAGTGAGGGTGTCTTTTAACTCGTGGAAGGCATCCAAAGTGACTTGGTTGGGGTGATGAGGGTGTCTTTTAACTCTTGGAAGGTATCCAAAGTGACTTTGGTGGGGTGACGTAACCCTGCTTTGTTTTCTCTACCCTTCTGTAAGAAATCAGATAGAGGGACCGAGGTTTGGGAAACATGTGGAATGAACCGCAGGTAATATCTTCTAATCCTAGGAAGGCCCTGCAATCTCTTTTTGTCTTAGGAAAAGGTAGTCATTGAATAGCTGCTACTTTTTCTTCCTGGGGTTGTATCATCCTTCCTCCCAGACAATGTCCTAAATATTTAACTCGCTTTGCTGCTAGGTGACTCTGTTTGGGATTCACTTTAAGCCCTTCTGAGTCTAAGGTATACAGGACATTCTATAACTATCGCAGATGGTCTTTCCAAGTAGGGCTAAACATCATAATGTCATCAACATATAGGGTGGAGCAGACAGTTGGGGTGGTGTCAATAGGGTATTCATCATCCTCTGAAAGGAGGGTAGGGCCCATTGCAACCTATAAGGGAGAACATTAAATTGATACAATCCTTCCGGGGTGGAAAAGAGACCGGCCAATATCCTTTACATAGGTCTAAAGTACTAACGAACTGAGTGTTGCCTAGCTTTTCAATCATTTCATCTCCTCTGGGAATAGGAAAGGTATCAATCTTTGAAATCTTGTTCACCTCTCTAAAATCAATACAGAAATGTATGGAGCTGCCCAGTTTTGGAGCCAATACAATGGGGGAGTTCCATTCACTCACTGACTGCTCAATAATTCCTAACTTTAGCATGGAGTGTTCTTCTTTCTTAATAACCTGTCCTCGGGCTTCAGGCATTCAATAGGGTCTCAAACTGACCTTTACCCAGGATTGGTGTTAATTGAGTGGGATATGACATGGATCATTCCTGGGGTGGTAGGAAAAACCTCTTGATAAAACTTATTTGAGTAAGCAACTCCCCTTGCTGGTTTTCGTTTAGGTCGGGATCAATACACGATAGACAGCTGCAAAAAAACAGGTATGTCCCTTCCCATTTTTTCAATAGGTTTACATGGTAAATTTGGCTTTCCTTTTTTCCCTATTTAACTCGATTTTGTAGGTGTCAGGGGTTACTTGATCCAATACTCTAAGGGGTCCCTGTCATTGAAACCAAGGCAAATAATGACGCGGGATTCGGTCATCAAGCAGGTAAGTGATGTTTATTGAGTATGAATTGGTATTGTCTGTGGGGTTTTCCTCTTTTCTCTGATGTTGCTCCTCAGGTTTCCTGGTTCTTATGCTCTTCCTTGGTTCTCTCCGTCTCTTAGGTCTCCCGGGAAGCACATGTGGAGAGAAGAACAATACCAGTAAGTATTTTGTTTTCTCTCGTTGGGGTTTTCTCCCTATCTATCTGTTTCTTGCTTCCACTCTTCTTGATATTTTTCCTTTTCTTTCTTTATCTATATATTTTCTTAGGTCTGCGCTATCCTGGTCTGTTGGGCTCCTCCTTTCTTTCCCTTTCTGCCAGTGGCGTTTCTTAATCTTCTCCTATCTTACTCTTTCTTCCTGTTCACGTGTTTCTGGGCCCTGTTGACTGTCAGTATTCTCTCTTTGATTTATGGCTTGTGTGGCTTTCAGTGCTTTTCCTGGCCAAAACTCCTCTTTCCCTCCCCTCCACTGCTACCAGCCCATAATTCCCCAGTGCTCGTCACTCAATTCCCTTTTCTTTCTCCACCCTCTGTCCACAACCCCCTTTCTTCTCAGTAGTTACTTCTCCCGTCCTCCCTTCCCTCAATCTGGTGTCCCCACACACCTGGCTATGCCACGCTTCTCCAGAAGCGTGGCAGGATTCTGCGCTCTGCCTCCCAGGGTTGCCACAGTATTCAGACCTCCGTCTGCCGCTTCGTCTTCCGCTTCTCCCCGGTTGGGGAGAAGCCACACACCAATCTCTCCGCGTTCCTCTGGCCTGCTGTAACTTCCTCGTCCTCCTCTCGGTCCGTGATTCCGCCGTCTCGCTCCTCCTCGTCACCGTACTGCTCCTTGGCGTTCTCCTCCTCTCTTGGCACTGCCGACGCTGACCTTCTTGACCCTCCTCCTTCCCACATTGAGCCAGCATCAGGCTTCTCATTGGTGGCTGCACCGAGGTGTTCCTGCACACCACAGGCAGCGGCAGCACAAGTCGGGCTTGTGTGCAGGCAGGTTCCAGCCAGCCCATCACACACTCCGACCGCCACAGCGGTACAAACAAACAGCGCGGCGGACACTGCCAACAGACAGGCGGGAGACAATGTACTGCCCACCCTATCACAACAGGCCTGTCCGCCACCTTTCCGGGGCGGAACCAAAGCGAATAAAAACAAGGCAGAAACAGTACACAGAAGGGAAAACACTCACCTCTCCACACCCCAAGAGGAATCAGGACGCCATGGAGCCCAAATTGCAGATACTGCAGGCGATGGTCTTCCTGCTCCTCTATCAGGAGCTCCAACAACGGCGGCGGCGACCACGGTGAGTACTGCACCTACAACACAGGGGAGGGGGAGGGGGAGGGAAAAGAGAGTGACACACACACCCAACACGCAAAACCCCCACCCCCACCCTCACCCACAACACCATACACACAAACACATGCAGCAACATTACATATACACCCCCGACCCCTTGGAAGAACGCAAGGACAAAAGGAAATGATTTGAACAAATGTAATCATGTGAAATATAATTATCAAAATGCAAAATCCAGTATATACAATTATGTACACCAAATACACAAGTCCGGATAGTGCACCAATCATTGTCCGTGGACCACTGGGCCCAAAATGCATGGGCGAGGCCCACACTAGATACCTGACTCCAAACGCAGAGAACAGAGAAAATATACAGGCACCTCAGGGGGAGGGGGAGGGGGGCACCTCAGCCTGATGAACGCACAACGCCACTGCTCCACGAAGGGGCTCCATGCCCACAGTTTGGTCCTGGGGAGTGCAAAGCCACAGTCTCTCAAGTCTTTCCAGTGGGTGGTTTGCCCACTGCTTTATCCTGGGGAGTGCAAAGCCACAGTCTCTCAAGTCTTTCCAGTGGGTGGTTTGCCCACTGCTTTATCCTGGGGAGTGCAAAGCCACAGTCTCGCAAGTCTTTCCAGTGGGTGGTTTGCCCACTGCTTTATCCTGGGGAGTGCAAAGCCACAGTCTCTCAAGTCTTTCCAGTGGGTGGGCTGCCCACTGCTTTATCCTGGGGAGTGCAAAGCCACAGTCTCTCAAGTCTTTCCAGTGGGTGGGTTGCCCACTGCTGCATCCTGGGGACTGCAAAGCCACAGTCTCTCAAGTCTTTCCAGTGGGAGGGTTGCCCACTGCTACATCCTGGAGAGTGCAAAGCCACAGTCTCTCTAGTGGATAACGGTCTCCACTGGTTCTGGAGGGGGCATGGTGCCCAGGGTGCTTCATCATGCCAAGGACTGGAGTAGTGGATGTGATACTCCACTGGTTCTGGAGGGGGCATGGTGCCCAGAGTGTTTCATCCTGCCAAGGACTAAGGTAGTGGATATATCTCTCCACTGGTTCTGGAGGGAGCATGGTGCCCAGAGTGCTTCATCCTGCCAAGGACTGAGGTAGTGGATGTGATACTCCACTGGTTCTGGAGGGGGCATGGTGCCCAGAGTGCTTCATCCTGCCAAGGACTGAGGTAGTGGATGTGATACTCCACTGGTTCTGGAGGGGGCATGGTGCCCAGAGTGCTTCATCCTGCCAAGGACTGAGGTAGTGGATGTATCTCTCCACTGGTTCTGGAGGGGGCATGGTGCCCAGAGTACTTCATCCTGCCAAGCACTGAGGTAGTGGATGTGATACTCCACTGGTTCTGGAGGGGGCATGGTGCCCAGAGAGCTTCATCCTGCCAAGGACTGAGGTAGTGGATGTATCTCTCCACTGGTTCTGGAGGGGGCTTGGTGCCCAGAGTGCTCCACGTGGGTGTGTGTGCCACGAGATTGCGAGGTACAGGTAGCATGATACGCCATGAAGGCAGAGACATACCCCACACTGCTGCGGCTTCGCATTCCATATGCAGGTGACAACTGTGATGACAGTGATGCTTCATGGAAGCAGCCCAGGGTCCTGGAACTCACCACCAGCCTCGGACGACTGACCACTGGGGATGGTAGCCATGTCAGCGGTGGTGCCAGTGTCTGAGGACGTCGCGGGGCCGCTGGCGGTGCTTGCGGCGGTGTCTGCGGTGGAGTCAGTGGCGGCGGTGCTGGCTGCGGGGTCTGTGGCGGCGGTGCTGGCGGCGGGGTTTGTGGCGTCGGTGCTGGCTGCGCGGTCTGTGGCGGGGTCTGTGGCAGCGGTGCTGGCTGCGGGGTCTGTGGCGACGGTACTGGCGGCGGGATCTGTGGCGGTGCAGGTGGCGGTGTTCTCTGCCGTACAGGTTGGCGTCGACGTGGACAGAAGGTGTGACACTGGTCCCTCAGTCGGTGGCACCATGCCCTCTCCTGACCTGCCCTTCAGTTTTTTCTCTTCCCCACCTTTGATGGTGGCGCAGCTATCTTGCCACTGTCCCCTTTCGTTTTCCCTGACCCCTTGGTGGCAAGTGTTTTTGGCTTCTCCTTCCGGGATGTGGGCACCTTTTTCACCTTGGCAGGTGGTGGAATGTCCTTGCCCTGGCTCCGTGGCACACTGGCAGCCCTGATGGTTGGCGCACTCCATGACCCCGCAGTTGCTGGCACCACTATGCCTGGGGATGTGGTGGCTGAGGTGCTGGGCTGGGACCTGGAAAGCCTTGCTCTAGGTGAAGGACGTGGGGGAGGTGTAGGAAAGAGGTCAATATTAGACAGGAAAAGCTTTTTAGACACACTGGGATGGGGAGATGGAGGGGGTTTGGGAGTGGAGGAAGAGGTAGTGGTTGTAGGAGGTGCACATCTGCTGAATTTGGGTGAAGGTGCATGGGCTGGAGGCTGTTGTCAGGTGGATGGCTGTTGGGTGGGTGTGTGCCTGTGTTTGTGTACTTTGGAAGGAGGGCTCACAGACACACTGGGAGAGGACACTGGGGATGTGTGAATGGTAGTGGGGGTGGTGAGTGCACGTGAGCGCTGTGTGGTGATGGGCGTGCTGGTGATGGAGGTAGTGGCTGAGGATGTAGTGCATGCAGGTGTGAGTGGAGACGGGAGGGAGACGTGGAGGATAGGGACACAGTGGAGGCAGTGGATGTTGGTATGTGTGCATGGGTATGATGCTTGTGTGACTGCCTGTGAGAAGTGTGGTGCTTATGTTTGCCTGAGCCCCTCTTGTGTGTTGATGTGTGTGCATGCTGGTCTGATGGTGTGCTTGGGATAGGCTGAGGTACAGGGGATTGGGTCTGGGTGGAGGAAGTTGGAGGGGGGAGGCTGGACACAGGGACAATGGCTGCCATCAGTGCTGAGGCCAGAGCCTGAAATGCTCTCTGTTGGGCTGCCTGGCCAGAATGAATGCCCTCCAGGTATGCATTTGTTTGTTGCAAATGCCTCTCAACACCCTGGATGGCATTCAGAATGGTAGACTGCCCAACAGTGAGGGATCTCAGGAGGTCAATAGCCTCCTCACTGAGGGCAGCAGGGCTGGCTGGGGCAGGGCCTGAGGTGCCTGGGGTGAAGAAGATGCCCACCCTCCTGGGTGAGTGGGCACGGTACACACGCTGAGAGGCTGCTGAGAGGGCGGTGCTGGTAGGGGGAGTGGCGGCTGTACCTGTTGATGCGGTGGGCACAGAGGTGCCCGCCACCACAAGGGAGCTCCCATCAGAGGAGGAGTTGCTGTCGCTGGTCTCTGCTCCTGTCCCCGCCGTGGAGCTCCCCTCGCCCTCCGTCCCACTGGTGGCTTCAGACTCTGTTGTTTCGCCCCCAGGGCCAAGTGGGATGCAGCTCCCTCCTGCTCCGGTGCCAATGCTCCTCCGCAGACAGACACAGCAGCCCTCTGCACTACGCCATGCACTTATAGTTCCTAGATTAATCACATGCCCATGGGGTACAAGGCCTAAGCCCGATTGCTGCACACCTGGAAGTCACAGGAGCCTGACTAGGTGTAGATGACACTAACCACTAGTGGGGTTGGGGTGCCACAGAGCCTGCCTCACAAGGGACCTTGCCTACCAAGATAGCCCTGGCCTAGGGGAACCCACTGCCCACCTCCCCCACCCAGACACCTCGTAATGCGCGCAGAGTCAGCTGAATGAGAGTGTACTCACCCCCTTGTGGCTGCTGTGATACCCTCAAGCACCCATCCAACTCTGGATACGCCACCGCCAGGATCCGGAACATCAGGGGGGTCATGATGAGACGGGCACCCCTCCCACGTTGGGAGGCCATCCCCAGCTGGGCCTCACCGTCTTCTTGCTCCAGCGGAGCAGGTCCTCCCATCTTTTACGGCAGTGGGTGCTCCGTCTGTGGTAGCCGCCCAGGGTCCGGACGTCCTTGGCGATGGCACACCAAATAGCCTTCTTCTGGTGGGCGCTGACCTAGAGGAATAGTACAGGGGGAAAGGAAAATCATTACCCGTCTGGACCATCATACTCATTAACCCAGGTTTCCACCCTTGCCCTGACGCACATACACTCACCGTCCTCACATGCAGGCCTCAGCCCCCCCCCAATTTATCTTCCATCCACACCACTCCAAACAGGCATTGCCCATGCAGCATGCTCACAGTGTACTCACCTGTTTGTCTGGAGGACCGTACAGTTGTGTGTACTGGGGGAGGACCTCATCCACTAGTTTCTCCAACTCCTCCGAAGTGAAGGCAGGGGCCCTTTCCCCAGACACATGAGCCATCGTCGCTTCCAGACACAGGCACCTACACTGCAGCACTTGCAGTGTAGGTCCTCTCCTGCTGAAGGTCAGGTATCAAGTGAGTGAACAGACAGAAAATGGTGGTCACGTCCGCGGCGGTGCGTACCGTCACCGCCGGCATACAACGTCATTGGCCATAGCGTCCCATGTTAACCAATGCTGGATTGCGCTTTGGTCTTCGACCGCCCACCGCGACGGTGTACAGCGCCAGCGCAGTTACCTCATATCCCCTTGTCCCACCTTACAGGTCAGGCAGCCGCCATTTCAGGGGGCCACATGGCATTAATATGAACTGCTTCACACCAATGTAGGCCTTGAATACATACAGTTACAGGCACGCATTGCGGATTAATGAATGTGTGCATATGACATTTTGTGATACCTCAGTGTTGGCTGACTCTCTGCTCACTGCTCTCGTCCATAGGGCACGTCTGCTGGGGCAGGTGATGAGATGGCGGCATCCTCCGGTGTACAGACCGCTGGTGGACCTGTGGACAATGGAAGAGAGACACATAATAGTCACCTACAGACTTGATTGTGCAACAATCCATGAACTGTGTGCCCAGTTGGAGCCATACCTGATGTCAGCTATCCGCCATCCCACAGGAATCCCCCCTCTAGTGCAGGTCCTGTCAGTACTCCATTTCCTGGCAAGTGGTTCCTTTCAAACAACAGTGGCCATTGCATCAGGGATGTCCTAGCCAATGTTCTCTAACATGTTGTCCAGAGTGTTGTCTGCCCTGTTGAAACACATGCGCAGCTACATCATGTTCCCTCAGGTGGAGGATTTGCCCACAGTGAATGGTGACTTCTATGCCCTGGGACATATCCCCAACATCGTTGGTGCCATTGATGGGACACATGTGGCCTTGGTACCCCCCGCAGGAGTGAACAGGTGTACAGAAACCGGAAGAGCTACCATTCTATGAATGTGCAGATGGTGTGTTTGGCAGACCAGTACATCTTCCATGTGAATGCCAAATTTCTTGGCTCAGTGCATGACTCTTACATTTTGAGGAATAGCAGCATCCCTTATGTGATGGGGCAACTCCAGAGGCACCGTGTGTGGCTAATAGGTGAGGACAAGGATCCTATACAGTGTGAATAGGTGTCTGGGTATGGGGTTGTCCCTACGGGTTAGTGTGTGTCTAACAGTTGTCCCTCCATATTTGCAGGTGACTCTGTTACCCCAACCTGTCATGGCTACTGACCCCAGTGAGAAATCCCAGGACAAGGGCAGAGGAATGCTACAATGAGGCACATGGGCGAACTAGGAGGGTGATTGAATGCACCTTCGGCCTCCTGAAGGCCAGATTCTGGTGCCTCCATATGACAGGTGGTTCTCTCTCCTACTCACCAAAGAAGGTGTGCCAGATCATCGTGGCCTGCTGTATGCTGCACAACCTGGCTTTGCGATGCCAGGTGCCTTTTCTGTAGGAGGATGGTCCAGCTGGTGGTCTTGTGGCAGCTGTGGAGCCTGTTGACAGTGAAGAAGAGGAGGCAGAAGAAGAGGATATCGACAACAGGAACAACATAATCATGCAATACTTCCAGTGAGACACAGGTAAGAAGATGTCACTGCCTCCCATATCTCATACTATTATTGGAGCTAGCATAAGTCTGTCATGTTCACTCAGTTTATGGACCCTGACTTGTCACTTTGCCTTTCCATTTCACAGATGTGGGTTCCACTTTGTGCCCTCTGCTATATTTCCTCCTGGTCTACAGCTGTGTTACATCGGTATGTGCACAAGTAAATTGACATTGCTATATTCCATGGTTATTGCAATTACACGTTTGTGAAAGCACAGACTGACTTCAGATTGTTTTGTAATTGAAGTGTGTTTATTTCTGTGCAAAAATACGTGGAGGGGGTTGTAAAATGGGCAGGGGGGATGGTGGAGGAATGTCCATGGCAGAGTCCAGTCTAATTGTTTCACAGGTGCATTGTCCAAAAGGGCATAGGAAGTGGAGCAATGGCAGCTGAAGGATGGACAGGGTGACGAAGTGGGACAGAAGGGTGACATTCAGGGTGTTCTCATTTTCTATTGGGGTCTTGGCAATGTTCTCTGTCTTGTTCCTGGATCTCAGGGACTGTTTGCAGGGTGGTTCTCCATCTGCAGGGGGTGGAGTGCTGGTGTTGTGTTCCTGTGGTGGTGCCTCCTGTCCACTAGCGCCGGCGGAGGTGGAGGGCTGTTCATCTTTCAGGCTAGTGTCAGGGGCCCCTTGTTGTGCCACAGTGTCCCTCCTGGTGTTGACAAGGTCTTGTGGCACCCCTGCAATGGTAACCAGGGTGTTGTTTATGGACTTCAGGTCCTCCCTGATCCCCAGATAGTGTTCCTCCTGCAGCCGCTGGGTCTCCTGAAACTTGGCCAGTACCGTTGCCATAGTCTCCTGGGAATGATGGTAAGCTCCCATGATGTTGGAGCGGGCCTCGTGGAGAGTGTGTTCCCTGGGCCTGTCCTCCCCCATCGCACAGCAGTCCTCCCAGCTTCCATGTTTTCCTGAGCCTCTGTCTCCTGAACCGTGTGCCCACTGCCACTGCCCCCAGGTCCCTGATTTTCTTGGGTTGGTGGGTTTGAGGTGTTCCCTGTAGTGGTGGACACACTGCTGATTGACGTGTCCTGGGGACAGAGGGATGGTCCCGCTGGGTGGGTGCTGTGCTGGTGTTTCCTGAGGGGGAGGCTCTGTGGTGGCTTGTGACAGTGTCAGGGGAACCGACTGTCCCGAGGTCCCAGATGGGCCGGGCTGGTCATCTTGATCCAGTTGTGCAGAGCTGCTGTCATCACCGTGGGTCTCTTCTGTGGGGGGACTGGATATGTCTGGTACCTTCTGTCCGGTGACGTTGGGTTGGGGTCCTGCAGGGGTGTAAAGGCATGATTATTGCATCTGTGTGTGCCATTGTGTGCAATGGGTGAGTGACCCTGTACTCCAGTGCTTGCATTCTTGGCTTGGTCCTTGTGTGATATTTGGTTTGGGGTCTGTGTGCGTATCTGTAGTGGACATGCTTTGGTGATGGTGTCCATGCTTTGGTGTTGCATGCAGGGCTTGGTATTGGGATGGGCGGGTTGTGATAGTGGGGCATATGTGAGGTGTTGGAGTGATGGGGGTGAGGGTGAGGGTGGGAGTATGTGATGGCATGCAGGTAGGGTGGGGGGATGAGGTAGTAAAGATTTGACTTACCAGAGTCCAGTCCTCCTGCTACTCCTGCGAGGCCCTCAGGTTGCAGTATTGCCAAGACCTGCTCCTCCCTTGTTGTTAGTTGTGGGGGAGGATGTGTACAGCAATCTGGTGTCTGGAGACCACGGAACGCACCTTCCCTCGTAGGTCCTTCCACCTCTTCCTGATGTCATCCCTAGTTCTTGGATGCTGTCCCACTGTGTTGACCCTGTCGGCAATTCTGCGCCATAGCTCCATCTTCCTTGCAATGGAGGTGTGCTGCACCTGTGATCCGAATAGCTGTGGCTCTACCCAGATGATTTTGTCCACCATGACCCTGAGTTCCTCCTCAGAGAACCTGGGGTGTCGTTGAGGTGCCATGATGTGGTGTGGGTGATGTGTGAGGTGGTGTGTGTTGTGATGTGTGAGGGGATGTGTTAGTGTGTGTTGTTTGAGGTGCGTGGATGTTGTGTAAGTGATGTTGTTGTGTGTCTGTGGATGCTGGTGTTGTTTATGGTGGTGTCTCTCTCTGGTGTGGTTTCAGAAATCTGGTAGTAAGGGTTTGTGGGTGATGTGGGTGTGTGCTTTATATTGGATTGGGTGTGTGGGTGTGGTGTGTGTATGTGTGTCAGGTGTGTGTATTTGGAATTGTCCAATGTGGTTGTGTTTTGTAAATGTGTGTGTATTTTGAGCGCAGCGGTGTGTACCGCCAATGGAATACCGCGGTTGAAAGACCACCGCGTGTATTCGTGGGTCGTGATAGTGTGGGCATATTCCTGTTGGCGTGACGGTGGAGGTTTTTTTGTTGCCAGTTTATCACTGACCTTTGGTGTGGCGGACTTGTGTGGGTGTCTGGATTATGGCGGATTCCGAGCTGTGGGTCGTAATAGCTGTAGCGGAATTCCGCAGCCGCAGCAGTATGTTGGCGGTCTTCTGCACGGCGGTAAGCGGCATTTACCGCCAGGGTTGTAATGAGGGCCTAAGTCTCCTGGCTCAAATTCCCTCAATGTAGCCCTTTTAATGTACTGATCTTGCTGGGCTTGCTGGGTGT
The DNA here is from genome assembly GCF_031143425.1 of Pleurodeles waltl. Classification (NCBI taxonomy): domain Eukaryota; kingdom Metazoa; phylum Chordata; class Amphibia; order Caudata; family Salamandridae; genus Pleurodeles; species Pleurodeles waltl. The sequence continues at coordinate 29,520,429 of NC_090443.1, forward strand.
TCTCTAGGCTCTGCCTAATTATTTAATGGACCTGATTCAGATGAGTTTTAAGGCCTTTCAGATATTCAAGGGTTTTAAGTCATCCTTTTCTTACTCCCAGGACTCCTGGGCCATGTCTACAGGGTACAGGGCTTACAGTCAAACACTAACTCGAAGGGAGACTATCCAGTGCTGCTTTGTTCCTTACATCTAATGGCAAACAAAGCCAGGGGCAGCATTTGTTCCCACTTCCGGGTCTACAAGTCCAATAGTTTCTTCAATGTGGTCTTTATTGTAGCAATGTACCTCTCTCCTAATCCATCTGCTTGGGTATGATAGGTGGGAATGCGTATCTGTTTAATCCCTAGTTGTTTGCAGATCTACTTTATGGATGAAAAATGAACTTGTACTGCATTTACCATGATGCACTTGGGCTGACTGTATGCTGGAGTGTGAGGCAGGGTGCTCCCTTTCTGTTTTTTCTGTTTAAGAAGGCTCCTTAGAGCCAACAAGCTGAGGAGCTCTGGTTGAAGCACCTGTGTGCCAATGACTGGTACACAAACCTGAGAGGACTTTTGGCAGCATTTTCAACAACCCCACAGACAAAGCTGCTCTCTGCTGATGAAGGACTTACCCAGAAAACATGTCCAGAGATTTATAGCACTTGCTGCACCTACTAAGGTGAGCAACTTTAGTTTACTTTATGGATAAAAAACAAACTTGTACTGCATTTACCATGATGTACTGGGGCTGACTGCATGCTGGAGTGTGAGGCAGGGTGCTCGCTTTCTGGTTTTTCTGTTTGCAGATCTGTTTCATTAATTTGGAAGTGAAGAGAGTTCCCTAATCCATTATTAGTTCTCGGAGACACTCAACCATGGAAAAATTGCAATCATTGCTTTTGCAATGAGGGTAGTGGTGTGATGGCATAGGGCTATGGCTTCCAGGTTATCAGGTGTCGTACTACCACCAGTACATAGCAATAACCACTCTTAGAAGGGATTGAGGGGTGTATGAAGTCCATTCCAACTTTCGAAAAGTGTTCTTCTATAATGGGCAGGGGTCCTAAAGGAGCCTTACTGTAGATTTTCTGGCTATTCCTCTGACATACAGGACACTCTCTACAGTCTTTACAGCCAGGCCTATAAGAACGGTCTATGATGGCCTTATCTATTTTCTCTGCACCAAAATGACTACCTAATAGGTGACTTTGGGTGAAAAATAACACTTTGTCCCTATATGGAGTAGGGACTAACAACTGTTTAGGCTGGCCACTCTCCCCCACCCTCCTATTTAGTAACCCTTGCTGTTGAAAGAAACAGGAACCCACCACCCGAGGGTCTTTTTCATCCTTGGCAGTTCTCCATGCTTCTTGGAATTGGGGTTCTTGCCTTTGGTCTGCTCTGAAGTTCCTATCTGTCTCCCAGATGTATTCATCCCAATATGTAGGCATTACCCTAGGTGTGAGATACTTGGCTGCACTTTTCTGTTTCCTACTCATGAGTATCTTTGGGATGGACCAGTCTTTGTCTTTGGCTTGAACAAACAGGACTGTCTCCTACCAATAATCCCTCTCTTTCCATGATCCGCGAACCAAGTTCCCTAGGTTCAGATAATCGATCCCTAAAATAATTGGTTCAGAGAGCTGTGGTACCGTCCCTACTTGGAGGGGGACTATTGGGTCGTTTTTATGTTGTAAGACAATCTCGGGGATAGGATACTTCTTTTTGTCCTCATGGACACACTGTATATTTACTTCCCCAATAGGTTTCAGGGCCCCTCCCAGGATACTTTGGGGCCTTATCATGCTCTGGTGACACCCCATATCCAGAAGTGCTGGGACTGGATCCCCATTAACCTTCATGAGGCAGTGGTATGTGGGCCTAGTCCCTGTTGTGGTATAATAGGAAGACCTGGCTACTCCAGTTTCCATTGGTTCTTCCATATGTGGGCAAAGTCTAGCAATATGACCTTGTTCCCAATAGTTAAAACATTAGGGTCTGGTTGGTGGGGTTTTGGGAATGGGTGCTGACATTAGAGAAACGGTCTCTAGTTTTTTCAGCCCACTAGACGTGATCGGTTTTAGGATACTTGTACTTCTACCCTTCCACCCACTGTCATCTCGACCATTGCAGGAATCCTGGGTAATATTATATGCGCTTGCAATCTCCACAGCAATCTCCAGGGTGAGACTGCTATGCTATCTTACCCATTTCTAGGTGGAAGGATGTAAAGAGGTGAGAAACTATTCTAAATATATATTCTCCATTATTTATTCCTGAGTGGCAGTCTCTGGATTGAGCCACCTGTCTGTCATGACCCTTACCCGATAATATAAAGCTCTAGGGCTTTACTGAGGGCCTTCCTTAATCTGTTACAGCCTACTCCGGTACGTTTCACTGTCCACTCCTAACCTCTCCAAGATGCTATTCTTGATATTGACATAAGGGGTGGTTCCTCGAGGATTGGCATCCTGATATGCTGTCTGTAACTCTCCTGTAAGTAGGGGCCCTAGATATTGCCCCCAATGGTCACAAGCACAGGCGGTGGCTTGGGCTAAACGTTCAAAGTTGTTGAAATAAAATTTGGGGTCTTACCCTTCTGTGTATTTTTGTAGTACCACGGAAGGGAGGGCACAGTGTCCTCTCTGTTATAGAGGCTAACATCCCAATGGCTGCGTCCTGGGATTAGGCTACCTTATCATGTTTCTCAGCTTGGCTGGTGATAGCTTTCTGGAAGTTTTTCCTATCTTCTGTGGCTGCAGCAAGGAAGTGTTCCATAATCTTTTCCAGCCTCTGGTGGCTTTCTTTCATTTTGATTACCATAGCCTCCATTTCCTTGCATCCCACTTCTGACACCACCTGTGGGAGGGTACGGGCAGAAATATGGCTTCAGAGACTTGGTTTGTGTCCGAATCTTGTCCTTTATTGAGTCTGCAAGGGAAGGGAAAAAAACAAAACAGAGTGATTTGCACAGGTGAGTCTGGTCCCCACGGATATACTCTAATGTCTCTATAAAGTTCCTCCTTGTAGTTGTCCAACATAATGATTCTGTCTCCCTTGTCTTCTTTTACAGGGTCCCGTTGGATGTCGCAGCCAGTCCCCTCAGAAGAAAAAGAGGAGCACATACAAAATGGTAAGTATAAGATTTAGTACATGGGCATTATCACTGTGACCATCACTGGTGTTTCCCTGTGTGGTCTGGTTCCCTTCCTCTATGGAAGGTGGTGAGGAAGTGGAAAACAAAGGTGTTCAGGGATCAGTGGTAGGTGTTAATCTACAATGGAAAAACCCAATGCACTCAGTGATGTCGAAGAGGTCACGGGAGCAAAGCAAACAAGACACAAAACAAAAACATTTATGTGGGACGCAATGACACTGCAGATATTAGAATGTCCGGTAAACATAAAGGGAGCCTTGTCTTACCCTCATCATTGTGCACAAGACTATTGTGGCCCCTACTCGTCCCACTCACCGTGCTAGCCACAACTCTCCAGTTATCCCACCATGCCTCCATCACCGCTTTGGGGTTGTCCCCAGCGTCCTCGAAATAGTGTGGGTCGCTCTCCTTCTCTGTTTATCCCTCCTTGTTGGTTTGGGGGGCTGCTGCCCATCGTTGGTCTCAGCTGGGCTCTTCTGCGTTCCTGTCAGTTCTCCTCTTCGCGTCCTTCTCACAAAACGGCTTCACTTGCTGCACTCCAGGAGGAGGGGCACACCCCTCCAGCTCAGCCGCTCCTCCTTTTATGGGCCCAACTCTGCCCTGCTTCTCCTGCAAGGGCATGTCCTTCGTTACTGTTGATGATCTATTCCGCGTTTGTTTCCTGTTTGTCCCTTTTCCCTGTTAGGTACTCCTGACTGTGGGAGGCTGTGGAAGGGAGATGGGAGATTCCCACTGGACATCAGGTAAGGAGGAGATACGGGAGGCTCTCTCTTCACAGTATATTGAAAAACATTTATTGTAGTAACCTGCTAATTAGTACATGCATTGCGACCACAAGACATATACAGCATATTCCTTTTATTATCAGATTTGCTAAGAATGTGCCTCTGTGTTATCAGACTCTCGGCTGGATGAGCAGGATGAGGAGGGAGCTCTCTGTCAGTGGAGCTCAGCTGAACTTGGCTTCGGTGTGAGTGTCCAATCTCAGTCAAAAAAGGGACCACAACTAATCAATCAGCAGATTTGTATAGCTCATCCGTGAAGGTAATAAGGTGCTGGCAGGGTCCAGCTGATTAGCCAAAAAAACAGATCTTCAGGGACTTTCAGATTTCTGGATGAGATTGGGAGGTCTGGAGATAAAAATTTAGCTCGTTCCATGTTTTTAGCTGCTAGGTAGGAGAAGGAGGGACCTCCGCATCTGCTACATTGGATGCAGGAGTGAAGGTAAGAGAAAGGTCGGAGTGGGTATCTATTGGGCTGATGGAAGTTCAGGTGGTAGTTCAAGTAGGAGGGTCCGCAGTTATGTAAGGCCTTGTATGCATGGGTCAGGAGCTTGAACTGGCATCTTTTTCTTGAAAGGGAGCCAGTGGAGTTCCCTGAGAAAGAGGTGATATGGGTTTGTCTGGGGGATCCAGGACAAGTCTGGCTCCGGCATTCTGTATGGTCTGTAGTCATCAGAGGAGGTGAGCTGTGATCCCTGTGCTGCTGTAGTACAGTCGGCTGGAGATGAGAGCCTGAGTGATGGTGTGTCTGGAGCTTTGGGGTAGCCATTTGAATATCTTAAGAAGCAGGCATAGGATGAAGAAGCAGGAGTAAACAGAGTTGACCTGAGTCATCAAGCTTAGCTTGATGTCCAGAATGATGCCTAGGTTCCTAGCGTGGTCAGTGGGGGTGTAGTGTGGTTAGTTTTACGTATCCTTTGCGCGTTAGCTTCAGGCTTTAGGCCTTTGTGCACTTTGCCCTGGATGTATTTTATTCATTTGCTGGCAGCTTAGAGCCTTTGTGCACTTTGCTCTAAATGCTTTTTATTAGGCTTCGTACTGTTATTTTTCAAATAGCCAGTTCTACGGTTTTGTTTTTTATTCATATCACACTGTTTAGCCTACTTCAGCACTGGAGTTCTGCATAACACATTCACTCTGTGCTTCAGTCAAGGATACAGTCTGGTACATTGCCGATAGACGTGGTAGGAGTTTAGACTTGGCATTCCTGCGTAGGGACATTTTGTGATCATGCTGACATGTTAGTTATAAAATCACTTCCTTGTCCCAATACACGCAAGAGGGAGATTCCAACCAGGGAACCACAACTAGACGCTGACTGCCTTGTTGCAGATGCTGCACCAAGATCACAGGCCTTTGCTCAGGTATGAGGGCTGATGTCTCCCCGGTGATTCAGAAAGGCAAGTTAGAAGCTTAACATGCTGTGCTCGAAATAGATCAAGTAGAGGGAGAGTAGAAACTAATAGACACAATGATAGCTTTGTTCTTATGTTTTACTCTCCTGGTGACTATTTCAATCCTACTGTGTTGTCTGGTTCTGGTTATTGCGGCTCACGCCTTAGTATCTAAAATACAGTCGTTTTATTAAAACATTATATAAAACCTATACTGTCTTTGTCATTTGTATATGAGATCATACTGTAAATGAGAGAGTTGGTTTGGATCTGAGTGACCACGACTTCCCTGAGAAGTTCCAAAGATGTCATGCGCTCGGCTGCCCAATCATCTCTTCCCCGTGGGAGAAATGAGGCACTGCTAGTTAGCCGGAGCAAAAACCGGATTTAGGGTGACAGAGTTCCTTACACGTGGGTCCGACTCAGTCCCCCACACCGTGATCGATCCTGCTGCCTAGAAATCCAGTAGTCTCATTTAGGATAATGAGAGCCCATGCGACATGGCGCTGCCAACGATTGGTCTGGCTCTAATATTTAGGTCCGACTGACTCTCTCGGTCTCATATATATTTTGACTCCTCGGTTCCGTAAGCGGAGACGTCTGTGGGGCTGAGGGTTTCCGCCACCACGGGATAGGTACATCCTATTACTTAGTGGTTGGTTGTTCAAGCTTGAACTTTAAACCCGATATTGGTGTGCCTTCTCTGACCTAGTGCTATTTTTTACAAATGGCGAATCCTAATGTAGTGAATATAGCAATCAATATGCGGCAACCGCTCACAGGACATCTGATAGCACATGGACTGACGGTCCAGGGGGGTCCGGTCACTTTTGTGGTGGACGCCCATGCAGCCTATAGAACAGAACTTTTTTATTCTTGGGTCGTATTTCCAGCAGTTGATGGGGGTACAAACACTTTTCACGATTACGCTGTTGCAAATGTCCCTGGACAATACAGGGCTTATGCATACTTAGAGATACCTTTATCTTATCAAGAACACCATAATTGGCTTGATGGCGCCCTCCCACACACAGTAGCACAAGTTAGGTTAGGTCCACTGAGTAATGACGGTCCTACCTGGCCTTTATTGGCTACATATACACCTCATCCTGCGGCTGCTCAATTGACAGTGGTTGAAGTTCGTCGTTTATATACAGACTTAACGGCTATATATAGACGATTAGTTCAGTTTGTCATGCAGACACTAAATACAAACGCAGCGCGTGCTGCTCCGGCGCACCCACAGGCATTGGTTCCGGGTATCAATCCGGCCACTGTACACTCAGTTATGGGTAAGGTACCGGCTAAACGTGAGGAAACTCCATTTTGGCTGGCGCAAAAAATTAATACACTGGAAGCAGTGTTTCCCCATACGGGACCTCAGGATAAACATAGAATATAGACGATGACCTTTGTAATACCTGGGGCACGGTGTTTGCCGCGCTCTACACTACGGCACACGGTACACCGACATTAGCTAATTTACCGGAAGTGCTTAAACAAATTCAAGATGAATATGGGGCTGCCCCTGCCTTAGATTTGGGCATGCAGTTAATGGGCAATTTTGCCGCAGTTTCTTCTATTATTTTGAGTAATCTCAAGGGAGAGGCAGTAGCACTAGCAGTGCGAATGCGTCTTTGGGACGTTCCGCAGATTAATCAGGAGTGGGAACTTCCGAGAATAATAGCAGAGACATATTCCAGTATTCAAGGGAGTTGTTGAACAAGGTGGTGAGTACATGGCTGAATCTGTCTCTGCCTAGGTTGAAAATGTGGTGAGGGCATGGGTCGATTAGGGCCCCTGAATGGATGGAGTTCATGATGGAGGCAGTGTCCTGTGGGGCAACCTGGCTCTATTCAGTTAGTCGGATGTTTGTGGTGGTAGTTGGGTTGTTGTGTTGCTTGAAGAAGTCAGTGGCCTTGGGATGGGATTTGAAGTTTCTGTAGATGTTGGTGATCTTGCTGTGGAAGAAGTTTGCATGATTGTTGCAGAGATAATGTTGTTTGTTGCAGCTAAAGGGTTTGATGGTTCTTTGACAATGTGAAAGAGTTATTTTCTGTTATTGAAGCTTGATTCGATGCATGAGGGTAAGGCCTCTTCTTCGATTCTCTCAATTGTCTGTGGTAGAGGTTGAGGGCTGTCTTGTTGGTCGTGTCTTTGCTGGTGTGCCATCTCCTTTCTAATTGTTTACAGTGTTGTTTAGCAGTTCTGAGGTCTTCAATGTACCAGCTAGCCTGCTTGGTGGACTTTCTGTGAGGGTTGTTGCCGATAGGAGGGAGGCTGTCAGTGCAGTTGGTGATCCAATTGTGGACATTTCTGGGGTTCTGGTTTAGGATGTTGGAGGATATGGGGTGAGTGGTGTTGAGGGCGTTGATCCATTTGTCCTTTGAGACTTTGCTCCAGCTTATGTGGTGGATGTTGGGCAGATGGGGCGGCGGAGGTCCATGAGATGGTGATACTGAAGTGGACAATGTAGTGGTTGGTCCAGGAGAGTTCTGTGGTTTTGCTGTACCTGATGCGGTTGCTGGAGGTGAAGATGGGGTCTAGTATGTGGCTTGTGGTGTGCGTAGGATTGTGTAAGAGTTGCATGAGTCCGATGTTGTTCATTCTGTTGAGGAGATTGGTAGTGTTGATGCCATTGTGGTCTTCGCGATGGAAGTTGAGGTCACTGAGAAAAATGCAGTTGTTGAGGTCTGTGGTGGGGGGGGGGGATGAAGTCTTCGATGAAGGTGCAGAAGGCTGGTCCTGGACGATGGTAGACAAGGGTGCCCCTGAAGGAGATTTTGCTGTCTGTTTGGAGTCGGAAGTTAAGGTGTTCCATGGCTGGGGTGATGCTGTCATTTATGGTGGTGTAATGGATGGATTCAGGAGGGCCAGGGTTTGTGACGCTGGCCACAGTGTAGGTACAGATGGGCACAGACAGGCTTGCATTTGGGGCGTCCACTGCACGCATCCACTATGTGGTTGTGCTGTAGCCTGCATTAAGCAGGTCCTGGGGTGGGCAGGGCTTCTACTGGAAGGAAAGTACGGTGAGTGGGAAAACCCAGGCAGTGGCAGTGTCACGTGGTCAAACAGCAGCAACTGGATCAGGCTGAAAAAAGCAGGAACTGGAGACCACAGGCAAGTGACAGGCGAGGTGCTCAGGTGCCTACACCAGTAGTCCAGAATCTGGCTTCTTCAGTGGTCTGAAGTCTGACTTCTTTCTAAACATCTCAGGTGTGAAGGCCTCTCTAACCTGAATGGGCAAATCTCAGTGACATAGCAAACTGACCACTGCTTAACCCAGCTGATTATGAGTGAAGAGCAAGACAGAAGCGTGGTGGAAAAATCTAGCTGGAGTCAATCTCAGGTAATATGTGTCACCTCTTGAGCACATACGATCGCTCTATCTCAGTGATATTCAAAGTAGGGACCGGGGGCCGCATGCGGCCCTCCGGACTTTTACATGCGGCCCACTGGTGAACAACAGCACTAGGCTGCTATTTACTCGACTCAGCACTAGCATAAAAAGATATTAAATAAACAGGCAATCATTTATTTAAAGGTTAATAACGTTAAAGAATGGAATACCTTCAGTTTAAAAACATCTTGCAGCAAAAGTCACTTCAACATTCAAAAAGTTTATTTCATTAGCAAGCAGAACCGTTTCAGCTTAGAACATCAGATTATATATGTGCATTGAGCAGTATTTTGCTTTTAAAGTGATAGTTTAAAAAATACATATGGGAGCATTTACTCCCCCGCCCCCAACAACGTGGCTAGTGAACTAAGATGCAAGCCAGTTGTTAGGTGCACTCTTTGGTTAGGCCGGGTTTCTATTATACACGAACACCATTATAGTTTATTAAGGCAAAAATGGACAAGGTTTTGTATGGCGGCGCACATCCTGAAGTTGTGTATTTTAAGGCCCTGTAATATGTGATAATGTAGAAAAAGGAGTGAAATAGAAATGAAATCACACAATTTGGTTAAGAGGGGAAGTTGGGATTAAGTTTCACATTGTGCAGTTCAACCACTAAGGCTCTAATTACAACATTTGCAGTAAATGCCGCCTACCGCCGTGGTGATGGCCACTAAAAGACCGTTGCCGCAGCTAACATCAGCCAAATTATGACCACAGCCGGATTTCCGCCACAAGAAGGGCGGAAATCTAGCTGTGGCCATACTGGCGGATGGTGTTAAGGTGGCGCTGCTACCACCAGCAGCCCCACGCCAGTAGACCGCCACCAGCCGTATTATGACAAATAATACGGCCTGGCCGTGTTCTGCTGGCGGGCGCTGCTGGCGGATGCAGCATCCCGTCCTGTTCCCTGCCGGAAGACCCCCTGGATGCAGGTAAGCTGTGCTTCCGACAGGGAAGGGGGTGTTGCGTGTGTGTGTGTGGGGGGGGGGTTGTGTGCATGAATGTGTGAGTGTGTGCGTAAATACGACTTTGTGTGTAGTGTTGTTTGTGTGGGTGTATGCATGGTGAGAATGCGTGTATGAATGGAAAAGTGAAAGTGTGTCTGTGTGAAGGTGTGTATGGATGTGTGCGAGAATTAATGGATGCGTGCGTGAATGAATGCATGTATGCCTGTGTGAGAGAGTGTGTGTATGCGTGGTGCGTGTCTGCGAGTGTGCGTGAATGGGGAGTGGGGGATCAGAAGGGGGGAGCGTGGATGGAGGGGGTAATGGGGGGCGTCTGGGGAGTGTTTGGAGGGGTGGGCCTCCTACCAGTGACAGGAAAGGAATTCCCTGTCACTGGTAGGGCCTACCGCCGTGGTTTTCATGGCATTGCGAATGCCACGAAATGGCGGTAGGCAGGGTCAAAATGCCGCCAGCAATACAATAGCGGCCGCCGGGCTGGAGATTGTTATCTCTGGCCCGGCGGCTGCTACTGCCATGGCGGTAGGTATGGTAAATTGGCGGGTTCACTGCAGCCAACCCGCCAATGTCATAATGTGGCGGTATGTACCGCCAGCCTGTTGGCGGTACTACCGCCACATTATCACCTACCGCCGGGGTCATAATGACCCCCTAAATGTTTATGCCTTGCTTCTCCTACACCCACCTTACAGACAACACCTCCCCCCCCCAACCCTCCTCCCATCCCAAGCCCCTGACGGCTGGCATTAATGCATCCCTTAGTCACATCACAGAACAAACATTTTGCCCCCTGGGAAACTGTATGTGAGTACACATGCTCTATCTTAACGTGTGTACCAGGTGACCCTGAGATGTAGGTATTCAGTGCATTTTGGCTAGACTTATATCACATGTAAACCAGAAAATGTTGTTGTACAAATGCAATGTGGCTATGTGTTGTGAATTGTGCAGACAGTTTGTTTGAGGCTGACAACGGAAAATAAGTCAGTCAAGCTAATGGTACGAGTATGAAAAATGGAGACTGATTTACAAATCTGTATCACATCTGTAGAATCATCAAGAGGTCACGGAATCCACAAGGTGGTACCCGTGTGAAGATGGTCGGGGCATACAGGTTCTCAAAGCAGTCTGTTACGATCCAACAATTTTGATTTCTGGGAACCTCCTAGACCCCTCAGACCTGCTTGGTGTTTAAATGTCGATCCCTTGCCTGACTAGGATGGCCGGCCACTGAAGAACAGTTACGTTTCAGGCTGCTACTAGGTCCTCTTGAATCGCTTTTAACAGCCTCCTTATATAATCCAGTGTTATGTGACAGCCAGCCAACAGTGAGGCCGGCCTCTGGAGGAGACGATAAGTACAATACAGTTGTGGTAGGAAAGTTAGGTATGTACTTAATGCTTTGCTGTGTCATTTTATTGGCACTTGTGTTAGGAGGGAATGTTCATCCAGCCTGTTTACATTGGCGCCTGATTCTTAAACTGTATGACAGACACTATGGGGGTCATTACAACCATGGCGGACGGTGTTAAAGCTGCGGTAAGACCGCAAACAGGCCGGCAGAAAAAAAAAGGAATTATGACCGTGGCGGAAACCGCCAACAAAGACAACCACTTTAACACTCCGACCGCCACGGCGGAACAGACAAGCAGCGCGGCGGTCACCGCCAACAGACAGACGGGAGACAAAGTACCGCCCACAGTATCACGACCTACCAATCCGCCACCTTTTCCGGGGCGGATTCACGGTGGATAAAAACACGGCGGAAACAGCCATTTCAATGGGAAAACGCTCACCTCAACACACTCCACTAGGAAGGAGGGCACCATGGAGCCGGAACTCCAAATACTCCCTGCGATAGTCTTCCTGCTCCTCTACGATCATCAGCAACGCCGGCGCCGAAGACAATGGTGAGTACAGCACCTACGACATAGGGGAGGGGGGAGGCAAAAGTCAGGGACACACACACGCAACACCCCCACCCCCACCCCGACCCTCACCCACTACAACACACACACCAATGCATACCCAAACATCACAGTAACAACCCCCAACCCCCCAGGAAGAATACAAAGACAAAAGGAAATGAATTCAACCATTGTAATGTATCAAAATACAGTAAGCTAATATATACAGATATATATACACATTCAACAAAATATACATCACGATTAGTAGTGCAGGTATGCACCATTCAATGTCCGTGGACCACTGGGCCCAAAATGCATGGGCGAGGCCCACACACGATACCTGACCAGAAACGGAGAGAACACTGCTGGGGAATCAGATCGAAATAGAACAGGCACCTCAGGGGGAAGGGAAGGGGGGGCACCTCAGCCGGGTGACAGCACCACGCCAGGTCCACGACGGGGCTCCATGCCCATTGATGTATCCTGGGGAGTGCAAAGCCACAGTCTCTCAAGTCTCTACAGTGGGTGGGTTGCCCACTGTACCATCCTGGGGAGTGCAAAGCCACAGTCTCACAAGTCTCTACAGTGGGTGGGTTGCCCACTGTACCATCCTGGGGAGTGCAAAGCCACAGTCTCACAAGTCTTTTCAGTGGTTGGTTTGCCCCCTGCTTTATCCTGGGGAGTGCAAAGCCACAGTCTCACAAATCTCTACAGTGGGTGGGTTGCCCACTGTTCAATCCTGGGGAGTGCAAAGCCACAGTCTCACAAGTCTTTTCAGTGGGTGGTTTGCCCACTGCTTTATCCTGGGGAGTGCAAAGCGGTCTTTGCCCTGTTCAGCGGTGCTTGACTTTGCAGTTTCTGACCTGTTCAGCGGTGCTTGACTTTGCAGTTTCTGACCTTTGCAGCGGTGTTTGCCATGGCGGTCCCTCATTTCCCAGCGGGGCTGTGGCTGCCGGGGCCCTCCTGGGCCCTGACTCTGGCGGTGGTCTCCTGACCACTGACGATGGGACTGGCCTCCTGGGCACTGACTCTGGCGGTGGTCTCCTGACCAGTGACGATGGGACTGCCCTCCTGGGCACTGACTCTGACAATGGGATTGTCCTCCTGGGCACTGACTCTGGCGGTGGTCTCCTGACCAGTGACGATCGGGATGGCGGTGGCCTCCTGGGCAGCGGGGTTGATGGCGGGCTTCTCCGCTGTGCTGCTCTTCCCAGACTTTGGTGCTTTCTTCTGCCCCTTCCCCACCTTGGGAGGAGTCACAGCTGAGTCTACACTCCCCCCGGGACCCTTGTGAGCGGCTTTGCCGGGTGGAGTCTTCCCCCTATCCCGTCGGGCACTGTCCAACTTCTGGTGCTTCACAGGAGGGGGAATGGCTGTGCTTTGGCTCCGTGTCACACTGGCTGCCCTGGTGCCCGGTGCACTCCACATACCTCTAACAGGCACCACTGGTACCGGAGATTTTTTGGCTGAGGTGCTAGTACGGGACCTATGAATTGGAGGGGTGGGGGTGGTGGGAAAGAGGTCAACGTTGCTCAGGAAAAGTTTCTGACAAACACTGGGACGGGTAGCTGGAGGGGGTCTGGGAGTGGAGGAAGAGGATGTGGTTGTAGGAGGTGTAACTTTTGATGATTTGGGTGCAGGTGCATGTTCTGGAGGCTGTCGTGAGGTGGATGGATGTTGGGTGTGTGTGTGCCCGCGTTTGTGTACTTTGGGAGGGGGCGTCACAGACACACTGGGAGAGGACACAGGGGACGTGTAAATGGTAGTGGGGGTGGTGAGTGCAGGTGAGCGGGGTGTGGTGGTGGGTGTGCTGGTGCGAGTCCTAGTGGCTGTAGTGGTAGTGCATGCAGGTGAGAGTGTAGACGACACTGGGAGGGAGAAGGGAGACGACGAGTAGGGGGACACAGTGGAGGCAGTGGATGTTGCTGTGTCTGTATGTGGGTGATGCTTGTATGAGTGCCTGTGGGATGTGTGGTGCCTATGTTTGCAAGAGCTTCCCTTGTGTGTTGAGGTGTGTGCAGGCTGGTCTGATGGTGTGCTTGGGATAGGCAAAGGTACAGGGGATAGACACAGGGACAATGGCTGCCATCAGTGCTGAGGCCAGAGATTGCAGGGTTCTATGATGGGCAGCCTGACCAGAATGAATGCCCTCCAGGAATGCATTAGTGTGTTGCAATTCCCTTTCTACACCCTGGATGGCATTCACAATGGTAGACTGCCCAACAGTGAGTGACCTGAGGAGGTTAATGGCCTCCTCACTGAGGGCAGCACAGGTGACAGGGGCAGGAGCTGAGGTGCCTGGGGCGAAGGTGATGCCCACCCTCCTGGGTGAGCGGGCACGGGGCGAAGGCTGAGGGGCTGCTGGGAGGGCGGTGCTGGTAGGGGGGGGTGGCGGCTGTACCTGTAGAAGTGGGGGGCACAGATGTTGCCGCCACCACAATGGAGCTCCCATCGGAGGACGAGTCTGTGTCGCTGGTTGCTGATCCGGTGACCGCTGTGAAGCTCCCCTCACCCTCCGTCCCACTGGTGTATTCAGAGTCCGTGGTGTGGCCCTCCATGGCCATGTGGGATGCAGCTCCCTCGTGCTCCGGTGCCACAGTACCTCCGCCTGATGATGATGATGATGCACAAAAGAACAGGGAGAGCACAAAAGGGGGGGGGGCGACAGAAGAAAGACAGGTTGAGTGCATGGCTTACCGCTACTGTTGGCGGACAATACAGACACAGCAGCCCCCTGCATTACGCCGTGCTGTTGGGCTCTACTGATGCTGTTCCTGGGATATGGCCTACATGGCTATGGTGGACATCTGCACACATAGATGACACATGGGCATGTATACCTGTACTTGGCACTCTACAGAGGTGGGGTGGAGTGGCACATGGCCTGCATTACGGAGGGGCCTAGCCTACGGAACTCGCCCTGGCCAAGGGAAACCCACAGCCCTCCTCCCCCACCCAGACCCCTCCACTGTGCGCAAAGTCAGCTGAATGAGAGTGTACTCACCCCCTTGTGTCTGCTGTGATGCCCTCAAGTGCCCATCCAACTCAGGGTAGGCCACCGCCAGGATCCTGAACATCAGGGGGGTCATGGTGCGACGGGCACCCCTCCCACGTTGGGAGGCCATCCCCAGCGGAGCCTCCGCCGTCTTCTTGCTCCAGCGGCGAATGTCCTCCCATCTTTTACGCAGTGGGTGCTCCGTCTATGGTGGACCCCCAGGGTCCGGACGTCCTTGGCGATGGCACGCCAAATATCCTTCTTCTGGTGGGCGCTGACCTACATGACATGTACAGGGGAAGAAGAGAAGTCATTACCAACTGCACTGTCGAAGTGAGTGGCCCACATCCCTGCCCTTGCCATGTGGCACATGCATTCACAGTCCTTCATGCTCGCAGAACTCTGCCCCCTTCCTTCTTACAACCAGCCATCTCCACCCAGGCATAGCCCATACAACTTGCACCCTATGTACTCACCTGTTGGTCTGGAGGACCCCGTCCACGAGCTTCTCCAACTCCTGTGCAGTGAAGGCAGGGGCCCTTTCCCCAGACACACGTGCCATTGTCTCTTCCAGAACGAGGTCACAGCAGCACTTGCAGTATAGGTCCCCTCCTGTCGAAGATCAGGTATTGAGTGATTTAACAGATAGAAAATGACCGCGGCGGTGCGTATCATCACCGCCGGTGCACTTCGTCATTGGCTCCTGGGACCCATAGGGTCCAATGTTAACCAATGCAGCATTGCGCAGCGGTCTTCGACCGCCTACCGCGACGGTGTACAACGCCAGTGCAGTTACCTCACATCCCACTGTCCCACTTTAGAGGTCAGACAGCCGCCAATTCAGGGGCCCACATGGCTTCATTTTCAACTGCGTCACACATACCTAGGCCTGGACTCAACACACATCCAGACAACTTTTTGGATTATGTTTCGTGTTCTGTGTAGCTGTGGGTACATACCTCTGAGTTGCTTGACTCTGTGGTTGCTTTTGTCCTTCCTAGGCACCGTCAGCTGGGACATGTGAGGAGATGGCGGAATCCTCCGGTGTACCGACCGCTGGTGTACCTGTTGACAATGGAGGAGCGACATTTAATCCTCACCTACAGGTTTGACCGTGCCACAATCCAGGAACTGTGTACCCAGTTGGAGCCAGACCTGATATGAGGCCCATGGGCGGACTAGGAGGGTGATCGAACGCACCTTTGGCCCCCTGAAGGCCAGGTTCTGGTGCCTCTATATGACAGGTGGTTCCCTATTCTACTCACCAAGGAAGGTGTGCCAGATCATCATCGCCTGCTGTATGCTTCACAATCTTGCTTTGCGACGCCAGGTGCCTTTTCTGCAGGAGGATGGTCCAGATGACGGTGTTGTGGCAGCTGTGGAGCCTGTGGACAGTGATGAGGAGGAAGCAGAGGAAGAAGACATTGACAACAGGGACTCAGTCATCCAGCAATATTTCCAGTGACACACAGGTGAGAACACATTCCTTCCTACTACGATTACTTTCACACTTCTACCTTTATCCTGTCTGTCAATTTCAAGCAGTATTTGGTAACTGAGTTGTACATTTCCATTACGGTTTCACAGGTGTGGTTACCAACGTGTGTCATCTGCTTGCATCCTTCATGGACTTGTGATGTGTGACATAGGTATGTTGACATTACATTTGAAAACGCATTTTGTCACTGTCATAGCTAATACACATTTTTAAAATCACAGACTGACTCCAGCTTGTTTTGTGCTTCAAGGTTGTTTATTGAAGTGCTAATTATTGGAGGGGGTGGTAAAATGGTGAGGGGTGATGGTGGAGGAATGTCCATGGCAGAGTCCAGTATATTAGTCTCACAGGGGCATTGCCCATATGGCCATAGGAAGTGGAGCTGGGGCAGTTCCAATATGGACAGGGTTACAAAGTGGGACAGTGGGATGACAATCAGGGTCGTCTCATTTCTTGGCTGGGTCTTGCCATTGTGCTCTGTCCTGTTCCTGGATCTCAGGGACCGCTTGTGGGTGGTTCTCCGTCTGCAGGGGGGGGGTGCTGGTGTGGTGGTCCTGTGGCGGGGCGTCCTGTCCACTAGCGCCGGCGGAGGTGGTGGGCAGTTCATCGTCCATGCTAGTGTCAGGGGCCCCTTGGAGTGCCACGGTGTCCCTCATGGTGTTCTGTATGTCCTTCAGCACCCCTACGATGGTGCCCAGGGCGGAGCTGATGGTTCTGAGTCCAAATACTGTTCCTCCTGCAGGCGCTGGGTCTCCTGAAACTTGGCCAGGACCGTAGCCATCGTCTCCTGGGAGTGGTGGTATGCTCCCATGATGGAGGAGAGGGCCTCGTGGAGAGTGGGTTCCCTTGGCCTGTCCGCCCCCTGTCGCACAGCAGCCCTCCCAGTTCCCCTGTGTTCCTGGGCCTCCGTCCCTTGGACCGTGTGCCCACTACCACTGCCCCCAAGTCCCTGTTGTTGTTGGGGTGGTGGGTTATCCTGGGTTCCCTGTAGTGGTGGACACACAGCTGATTGACGTGTCCTGGGGATGGAGGTATGGGCCTGCTGGGTAGGTGCTGTACTGGTGTTACCAGAGGGTGGAAGGTCAATGTTGGGCTGTGCCTGTGCGAGGGGAACCGACTGTCCCGAGGCCCACGATGGTCCGGGCTGGTCATCTGGATCCAGTTGGCCAGAGCTGCTGTCATCACTGTGGGCCTCTTCTGTGGGTGGGGTTGAGATGTCTGGACCCTCCTGTCTGGTGACATTAGGTAGAGGTCCTGCAGGGGTGTAAAAGCATGATTATTGCATCTGTGTGTGTGATGGTGTGCAATGGGTGGGTGAGCGTGTACCCCAGTGCTAGCATTCCTTTGTGGGGGCTTGTGTGATGATGGTTAAGGGTGTTATGGGTATGTGCAGTGGGCATGCTTTAGTGAGGGGTGACCATGCTTTGTTGTGTCATGCAGGGCTTGGGGTTGGGATGGGTGGTTTGTGTTAGTAGTACATATGTGAGGAGTTGGAGTGATAGGGGAGGGGATGAGTGTGGGGGTGTGTGATAGCACGCAGGTAGGGTGGGGGATATGATAGTTAAGATTTGACTTACCAGTGTCCATTCCTCCACTGACTCCTCCGAGGCCCTCAGGATGCATAAGGGTCAAGACCTGCTCCTCCCATGTTGTTAGTTGTGGGGGAGGAGGTGGGGGTCCGCTGCCAGTCCGCTGAACCGCGATGTTGTGCCTGGAGACCACGGAACGCACCTTCCCCCGTAGGTCGTTCCACCTCTTCCTGATGCCCTCCCGATTTCTTGAGTGCTGTCCCACTGCATTGACCCTGTCCACGATTCCTCGCCATAGCTCCATCTTCCTAGCTATGGAGGTGTGCTGCACCTGTGATCCAAATAGCTGTGGCTCTACCCGTACGATTTCCTCCACCATGGCCCTGAGTTCCTCCTCCGAAAACCTGGGGTGTCTTTGCCGTGCCATGGGGTGGTGTAGGTGATGTGGGGGGTGGTGTATGTGGTGATGAGTGTGGTGATGTGTAGTGGTGTGGGGTGTTTTGTGCGTGGATGTTGTGTGGGTGATGGTGTTGTGTGCCTCTGTGTGGTGGGGTTGTCTATGCTGTGCTCTCTCTCTCGCCTTCGTCTATAATTTTTGGTCGTAGGGGTTTGTGGGTGATGTGGGTGTGTGTTTTATATAGTATTGATTGTGTGGGAGTGGTGTTTTTATGTGTATCAGGTGTGTGTATTTGGAATTGTCCAATGTGGCGGTGTTTTGGAGATGTGTGTGTATTTTGAGCGCGGCGGTGTGTACTGCCAATGGAATACCGCGGTTGAAAGACCGCTGCGTGGATTCGTGGGTCGTGATAGCATGGGCGTGTTTCTGTTGGCGTGACGGTGGAGGATTTGTTTTCGCCAGTTTATCACTGACCTTTGGTGTGGCGGACTTGTGTGGGTGTCTGAATTTTGGCAGATTCCGAGATGTGGGTCATAATAGCTGTGGTGGAATTCCGCGGCGGTGTATTGGCGGTCTTCTGCACGGCAGTAATCGGCTTTTACCGCCAATGTTGTAATGACCCCCTATGTATGAAATACCTCCAGTCTCAGTCACTGACCTTGATTTTTATTTCGGGATCTGCTGTATAAGGCTTACAGTGTTTCTGCCCCAAACGCGTATGGTCGTCGGCACTGTGAGGACTCCAGTGTACTTTCCACCTCTATGTTCACCATAGGGCCCGCATCGTTCATGTGCTCTAATCTGACCATAGTTTTCAATCACCACTGATCCAGCCTGGGAGTGTTTTGGGGACGTGACAGTAGCCCAAATATCACTGTCGCCGGCGCCAAACACCAGTTGCCGCACCTTTGCAGTATGGCATGTGCCACAAATACCAGGTAGATGATTGTACGGTGACTTCTGCTCAGTGGGCTATCTTACTGCTCCGGAAGGCCTTCTTCTAGTCTCTAGTGTCCTGCAGCCTGTGTGTTTGCAGCCGCGTAGGTCAGCTCAAGTGGAGCTCTATCTAGGCACTGCCATCTTGCTCAGCGATTTCCTCCACCCCACTGTAATTTATCTCTACCAGAGGGATTAATTAGCCCATCTAAATCAACCCAAGAAGACCACAAGAAGGCAGCGTTCAGGTTTTACCTTTGGGATTTGTGTATAACCCTAGTCTATTTTTTACAGCTTTCATTGCACCTATCAAGAGGTTTTTTTCCGTCCAGACCCACTCTCACTTCCAACTACAAATCGTTTTACACCATGTCGTAGGATAATAATTGATCGTTGTATCCTAATGGGGATCTTGGTTTGACAAATGATATAGCTGTTCTGGCATAGATTTTGATGGTTGAATCTAAAGATCTGTGTAGAAATCACGTCTCAGTCTTAAAAAGGGAGATTTGAGAATATTGTCATGGAACATTGTGGAGGTCTCATTAAAAAGTGTACAATGAAAAACAGTGAGTTTTTTAAAGACTTTTTAACATTGTCCTTTTTCAAGAGACTTAGACCATCTTGGAGTTTCAACTTGATAGATATAGATATGTAACATATGCCATACCTACTATTGCCTCTGTTTCTAGGATGGCTAAAGATGTCTAATTATTTGAATGGCGGTTTCTTTAGGCTGTATTGTAAGTTCATTGTCATTCGGTTATTCAAATATTCAGGCCTGGTCTAATAAAGAGGACAGGAAATACAATATCCTTCTGATGAACTTTTATAATGATAATTTTGTTCCCAAATATTCTGTTAACTTTGAAGGGCTATTCAATTTCATATATGCTCAGTTGTTATTTGATAATTCAGAAATCAGCTTAGATCCTTCTTTTTTTTAGCAACTGAATGTAACACAAAATTTGTATCAGGGTTTTTCTCTGACTCATTTTGAGAGTATGGTCATCTTAAGGAGCCCGCTGTCTCACAACAAAAACTTCATCTATTGGGGGAAATTCTCTCAGATTTGATCCTGGATAGAAACTTAAGTGATGTCCATGCGGTTTATAATCTGGAAGATACATGCACTCCCACCTACACTGGTAGGGGCTGCTTGAGTATAATCCTGATATGGTGAATTTTATTTCACCATATCTTGTTATTTCCTGACATTTCCTATTACTACTCCTTGACTTTCGGAATAACCCTCCTCGTCATTCTCTGAGAGGAGAAAAACAAACATGGTGGTCTCAGACTCAAGAGAGATGGAAATTATTGTAGCATTTTCCTAAAGAATTTGATGATTAAAAGTGATAGAAATGTTTTATCCTGTATTACCACCAATGTTACCCTATCCCCGGAATGTCGCTCGTTTTCTCTTATTGGCGCTTCTCCCCTGAACACTCTGGCCCCCATTGCTCTCAGCCTCATTCACTTCTCCCCACTGCCCCACTTGTTGTTGTCTTCCTCATGTGCTGCCTGCTCTCTCTCTCTCTCTCTCTCGTGCTGTGCTCCTCCTACCTCGGCCACGCTCTGTGTTGCTCTTTATATCGTGTGCTTCTCCCCCATTCCCAGTGTTGCTCTGTCACTCATGGGCTGCTTTTCACTTTCTCCACCCACCCGCTCCTCTGATGACCTCACACGCTCGCGGTCCTTTTTTATTTTGTATTTGCCTTTTCACGCAAAAAACTTCTCTTTACTGATCCAAGAGGAGTTTGCCATCCTGGATCGGTAAATAAAAAAGAGGAAAATGGCAGCACCCTCTTCATTCTGTACGCCTGCCTGCACTTGTGTCCTGATGCATGTACATGCCTAGAGAATCAAGTGATTGGAATCAGCATTTATTTTTCTGTTTGCCGATGCTTTAGTGTATCTGCAAACTCCATTGACAAAGCCAATAGGTCTAAAGGGAAGAGCTATTGGTGTTATCAATGCTTGTTAAATATTTGTGCCGTTGCTACCAGGTTTTTGTTGATTGAGCGTGCTAAAATATTTTCGATTTTCCGAGGCGGTTTGATAACTCGTGTTCTATAGCAAACGGCAATCTACGTTGTGACTTTAAAAAAAAAAGGAAAACGCCACAGCCAAAAAGAAAACTATTATCAAGGAGAATGCCTGAGATTTGTTAGTAGGTATCAATGTTCCTAGGGGCCCTGATGCCTTCTGTGGAATTATGAACTGCCCTGTTTTCAAGAAATCGCATTGAGTCATTCATTTCAGCAACATTTTGAACACTTTCAAAACAATTAGCACGGCAAAGCTGTGCATTCAATGTAATGAATTCACATTGCAAGAGGTTCTGGAACCATTCAATAAAAGCCTGTTGCGTAAAGTATCTGGTCCCAATAGTACTCTTATGAATTTATAAAGATAAAGTCCAATTCCAATATTTGCTCTCCCATCGTTCCCAAAGTACTATATGCTGCCAGCTATTGTAGCACTCTCGATTCATGGTTTCATTCAATTATAGAACCATTTTTAAGAAGGTTACACAGGATTCTCTTCATTTGCCATTTATTGGCCTCAGTTCATTCTCTGAACAAGTTAAAAGGTCTAAAGTATGGTCCCTTCTTGCTACTATAGATGTATATGAATTTTCTGCACAGCTTACACTCGGATTTTTCCACAATAGTGAGATATGGTACTAAAAGAGTGCACTGGATCTTTTTAAGTTGGCCAGAATTGTTCACGAGGGTTGTTTATTAGCTCATATTCAATGTATTTTATATATTAACGATCTGGGCTCGGCACTGGTGGCCAAATGTTGAGATAAGTCGTGAATAGGGAACAGCCTCATTATGTCCCTTTGCTATGCTGACACTGCTACTTTTATGGTCCATACTGCCAATGGATTAAAACAATTAATCAATGGCTTTGTTTCCTTCACGAATGACTGAGATTTGAGCACTCATTTCTCTAAACATGTTTAATTTCCTGGGCCTCGACTAAACTAAATTAAGAACTTTGATAACACCTGCTTTTTAGGATAATGTATTTTGCTCAGCCACATGGGACCGTTTTTGACTTTGTTCCAAGGCAGGGTAGGAGATCTCTCACGTACATTTCCAATATATAATAGTACATATCTTCCCTCTGTCTGTTACAGGGCAGGTTTGTGGGGTTATTTTAATCTTGTACACCTACAGATTGAGGAAAACATATTTTCTAGGCAGCATTTGACTTTACCTTCCAGCAGTCCTCATTTTTTGTGTTATAGAGAACTTGGCTTTTCTTTTTGAAACACAGAATCAGGCTTTCACCCTTATTACTCTGGCTATTAATGTGACTTAATCCATTTACTGTTTTGAATAGGTATATTATTACAGACTGCTTAAATTTGGACATCTACTTAAAATGACTGTTTTGGTTGAAATGTATCAAGGCCTTGTTCTGGGATCTCGATAGACCAGATCTATTTACCAATCCTGAGGTAGTAGTTAGAAAGGATTAGATTTGGGGCAAGAATTCCTTTTGTCTGTATAAGTGTTGTTGCAGAAAGTCTATACCCTACACAAAGGCCTCACTTAAATAAAGCTATACTTGTGTTGGAGTCTTATCATGGCTGGGAGCTAGCTGTAGCCTAACACCTAGATGTCAGTGCAATAGAGGGAAA
Source organism: Pleurodeles waltl (assembly GCF_031143425.1). NCBI lineage: Eukaryota > Metazoa > Chordata > Amphibia > Caudata > Salamandridae > Pleurodeles > Pleurodeles waltl. The sequence goes on from NC_090443.1 coordinate 29,543,031, forward strand.
CACAGGCACTTAGCTTGTTGTGACTTCATAAGTGCTCAAGAGACAATATGAGCTGGAATCACTTTGGTCAACCCATGTATGTAAAAGATGCATGCTCTCTAACAATGGTGTGCCTGTCTCTATGGGTAATTACATTAATAAGGACTTCAATAGCACTTAGCAATTTATTTTTTTATTTCATTTATTTAATTGTGCTACTCATTCCAATGTAGAGTGTTAGAGTGCTTTACATCACACATACATTAGACAGAGACAATGAATCAGATAGTATGGAAATCAAGTACAGGAAATGTTGCATAGTGAATGTGTGTTGCAAGATTGATAAAAAACAATACATTTCTGAATGTGGTGCCTTGTACTTTGCATGTAGTTCCTAAATGTCAGCTTAAAGCTCACTGTGCTAAATTAGAATTGTAACTTATGAACTGCAAACGACAAAAGTATTGCTGACAAACGCAGTAACCTATCCACACAAAATTCAAATCTGTGATCTAGTTGGTACACGTTGTGCTTTGCAGCAGGTACATAAGCCTTCTATGCTCTTTATTATGAGTCAAAACTGTGAATATAAAAAACACAGATCTCTTGAGTATGTGCATTAACCACCAAAGTAGTGGTGTAATGAAACTTGAGGGGGCCCCCATGCACAGTACAGAGGGCCTCTGGACTCACTCAGGGGCTCCCAGGCCAGGATACTGTGCTGAGGGGTCCTGCACTGGGGGGGCTTTGTTTACGCCACTACACCTGGTATTTTACCATTATTATTATCCCCTGAAAATTGCTGGGCACACAAAGATCTTTGTAGCAGGTGCCTTAACTCCATAAGATATTTAATTTAAAATGCAGCATGTTTGTGACTAATTAGGTAAGCCAGAACAGATTTACTGTCACATTTGAGAACAGATTTACTGTCACATTTTTCCTTGTATCCAATTTCTTTGCAGCAGAGTTTTTCATAAATGACATTTTATAAGTGACAACTCCACTTTTCATGATTCTGTCGAATGTTCCTCTCTCCCCTTTCTGCTCCCTCAACTTCTACCCTAACTTTTGGGGTCTTTGGATATTTTTTCCCATTTCCAGCACTGCAGCCAATCACGTGGCTGTGTAATCTATCCAAATGGCACTCTGAGCTGAGGCCACACTGTCTGAACTGTCTAGAACTGGCTTATAAATTGCCCAGCAAATCCTAGCACTCTCCAGTGATTCATGTCATCAGCTTGCCTAATGACATGAATATGCTAGCATTTACTTCGAGGCATGGAACCTTTTTTCAGTCTCTCTTTGTTTTTTAGTTCATTGATGAATACAAGCCAACTCCATGCTCAACCAATAAGATATAAAAGAGAAATAGAACTCTTGTGTAACCTTCCAGATTATTTGGCATTCGTTCTTTACTACAATAAACAAACTGTGGCTCAGGAAGATGTAAATACCATCTGATAACATTTTATTTAATCAATATATAATCACATAACTTGTACATCTTCTCACGCTCCATGGGAAACCCATTTACCTGGAATATCCAATATGTACTTAAGCATACAGTTTGTAGATCTCCCGAAGATTTATGCAATATATCACACTTCCATTTCTTATATCCTTATGTGGCTTGATGGATAACCGTCTACAAGCGTTTCAGCTAGAACACCTTCCTCAGCAATGCCATTTATTTGACAACGCAATCAAATAAAGGTACCAATAGGGGATGGAATCATTCCCCATTGCATTTTATTAATATATTGTATATGACACAAATGGGTGAAATGCTTTTCTTGTTCTGGCGAATAATGTGATGATTGTAACCACAATGCCTCTGGAATGGCACTGTTGCATGAGATGTGCACAGATGAGTGTTTCTGTTACTTGCATAAACATAGACCTGTGTTTATTGTTTCTTTGAATGGTGTGCATTCTGTGACAGAACCTTTTAAGAATCACAGGCACAGCATCACTGGGTGATGTGGAATGCAGCAGAAAATCAAACTTTGAAATACAACCATGGTGTGGAGAGATGCTATGCTGAGGAAGAGGCGGGGCTTCCACAGATTCTCTGTCCAGAGAAAGACCAGACCTGTGGGCCTGCTGACATTTCACCTCCATCTGAAGGATAGTCAAGTGTTACAGGGCTTGAAAAATCTACTCGACCACTCGCTATGGTGAGTTTTATTTTATGAGGTCGAGCTAGTTTCAGATTCCACTCAACCCTTCTGGAGAGTGGATAAAGAACAGATGTTCTATTCAGTCAGAAACTGATTTAACAATTAAGATGCCTTTAAATCTTATTCTTGTCACATTTGCGCTGTGTTCAGAGACAGAGGTCAAAAGTGAGTTTGTCTTCATGCAATGCAAATACTTTGCCTTGTGACAGCAGAGTTTTTGGTTTATGTAAGGTGAACTGTCTGATCTATGTGAAATGAAAGGCTTTTGGTATCAGGTTTTTCCTAACACACAACATTTATGTAACTAAGTCAACTTTACAAACATTTCAAATATATATTTCAGTAGCTGTGAAAGACCATTTTTTCTACTCCTGTGTGATTAAAAAAATATTTTAATAGAATGAAAATCAAGTCAGAACACTTTACTTGATGATGTGCAAATGATAAATGTTTTCTGAAACCCAATTTTCACAGATTGTTAATATACTATATTATTTTATAAGTAAAGCTGCAAGTTAGTGGGAAGGTCTTTGGACATTTCTTAGAAATTTACTGTCTGTAAATGGCAGAGCGCTACCACACAATGGTTTAGTAATATATTTATTAAAAGTGAGCGTTTAAACATAAACTGAGAAACACTCCTGCCCTGATGGCAAAGCTATTAGTAAACTAAGAGGCAAGTCATGCATGGATCATATGTACCCTATATCTGGGCTAGATTTGTTATGCATGGAGCAAACGTTTAGTGTATTTAATCAAACAAAAGAGGATTTTTTTACAGCAGAAATGCTGAATTCACATATTTGAAGGTGCACTCACACATGAGAATGAAGGAAAAGGTGACTGTAAAATACAATATTTGCCTAGGATCACACAATTTGAGACCTGTTTCTGGGTCAATTACAATTACAGTTAGGTTGAGTAGATTATTCAAGCTACTTGACCTGAAGATCTAGTAGCATTTTTATGGTTTTTGGAGGCCTGACTTAGATCTCAAAATACTATCATGCAGCGTTGGAATTAGGTTTAATTATGGAAGTGCACGGTATCGCCAGGACCCTCTGTTTACAAAACTGCCCAGCTTATTCTTATGCACAAAAAACAGGATTTATCATCAAAAGGAATTTAGGTGGACAAAAAAAATCTATACATTAGTAATCATTAGGTAAAAAATCAGTCATTATGCTTTATTTTTTTCCATTTGTTTGCAACCAGTGAAAGTGGATTATTTACAGAAAAATATCATGCTAAATGGGATGTTTTCTCGTGCAAGACTGCTCTTGACAGACAAACAATTAAGTTTAACTGCAATCTATTCAGCAAAAGAGTCTGACATGCTAACTATTCTTATAATTAGATAATTGGGTTATACATGTGACCCCTATTTAGTTCAAAGTCTTACCCAGAAGAAGAATGACATACAGAGAAACAGTAAGGATGCCTGTCCGTTTCTCCAGATGGCTGCAAGAATTGTGGACAAAGGCCTGACATGTGACTACTTTGTCCACACATAGGGCCAGATGCAGGAAACACTTTGCGAGTCACAAACGGCAAAATCTGCCGTTTGCGACTCGCAAATGCGTGTTTCCAATGCAGAAATGCATTCTGCGAGTCGGGACCGACTCGCAAAATGCATTTCAGAATCGCAAATAGGAAGGGGTGTTCCCTTCCTATTTGCGATTCCTAGTGGTATGCAATACCATTTGCGACCGCATATGCGGTCGCAAATGGTGTCGCAGTTACCATCCACTTCAAGTGGATGGTAACCCATTCGCAAATTGGAAGGGGTCCCCATGGGACTCCTTCCTCTTTGTGAATGGGCCCCAAATAATTTTTTCAGGTCCAAGGGACCACTACCTACCCTGAAAAAATACCGAAACTAAAGGTTTCGGATTTTTTTTTAAGTGCAGCTCGTTTTCCTTTAAGGAAAACGGGCTACACTTAAAAAAAAAAAACTGCTTTATTTAAAAGCAGTCACGAACATGGATGTCTGCTGACTACAGCAGGCCTCCATGTTTGCGAGTGCCTATAGTCGGTATGGGGCCGCAATTTGCGACCCATCTCATTAATATTAATGAGGTGGGTCTCTGCGACCCCATACCGACTCACAGACGGTGTCTGAGACACCGTTCTGCATTGCAAATTGCGACTTGCAATTTGCGAGTCGGAAGGACTCGCAAATTGCAAGTCGAAATTTGCAATTTTCCTACATCTGGCCCCTAGTCCCGTCCTCTCCGAAATACCTGTATTTTAGCGCCAGCTGCCTGTTAAGCATTATCTACATTTTTTTACAATTCAGTATATTCCTGGTCTCAGCCTCTTATTTATCTACAACACCTTTCAGAGGTGACAATGCTTCTTGCTATGCTGCCAATCGTATCCAACCAAAATCCTTTGCGGCACGCAGAAGCATGCTACCCTCTCATAGTGAATGACTGTTTGTGCTGGAGAAGGAGAATGCAGTGTCCTACTGACTGCCCTGCTTGCCAGGTGTGCCTTCTGCATTGTTAGTAGCTGTGGTAAAGAAGCCCTCAGTCTTCCACTATCAGACAGTGCCTGGGGCATTATGTGGAAAGTGTACAAGCTGTTTAGCTATAAACCTTTTTGATCTAAGATTATCAGATAAATCAATGACAGCAAATTAATTTAACAACATATTACATTCAATCAATCAATCAGAGAACTTATTAAGCGCACTATGTACCCGTCATGGTTTCGAGGCGCTGGGGGGGGTGGGGGGGGGAGGGAGCTGCTAGCGTTCGAAGAGCCAAGTCTTGAGGAGTCTCCTGAAGGTGAGGAGGTCCTGGGTCTGGCGTAGCTAGGTGGGGAGAGAGTTCCAGGTCTTGGCGGCGAGGAAGGAGAAGGATCTGCCGCCAGAGGTCTTGCGCTGGATTCGGGGGACGATGGCGAGGGCGAGGTTGGCAGAGCGGAGTTGACGTGTGGGGACGTAAAAGTTGAGTCTGGTGTTGAGGTAAGTGGGTCCGGTGTCGTGTAGAGCCTTGTAAGCGTGGATGAGGAGTTTGAAGGTGATCCTTTTTTCCACGGGGAGCCAGTGGAGGTCTTTCAGGTGGGGGGAGATGTGGCATCGGCGGGGTATGTCGAGGATCAGGCGGGCGGATGCGTTCTGGATGCGCTGGAGTCGTTTGATGTCTTTTGTTGGGATGCCTGTGTAGAGTGCATTGCCGTAGTCAAGTCTGCTACTGACGAGGGCTTGAGTTACCGTCTTTCTGGTTCCTATTGGAATCCACTTGAAGATTCTGCGGAGCATTCGGAGGGTGTTGTAACAGGAAGAGGAGACGGCGTTGACCTGTTTGGACATGGTGAGAGCGGAGTCGAGGATGAATCCGAGGTTTCTTGCGTGGTTGGCTGGGGTGGGTGGGGGTCCGAGTGCAGTGGGCCACCAGGAGTCGTTCCAGGCCGAGGGGGAGCGTCCGAGGATGAGGACTTCCGTCTTGTCGGAGTTGAGCTTCAGGCGGCTGTTGTTCATCCACTCGGCGATGGATTTTAGTCCCTCGTGGAGGTTGGTTTTGGCGGTGAGAGGGTCTTTGGTCAGGGAGAGGACGAGCTGGGTGTCGTCGGCGTAGGAGATGATGCTGAGGTTGTGTTGACGGGCCACTTTTGCAAGGGGGGCCATGTAGACGTTGAACAACATTGGACTGAGAGAGGAGCCTTGGGGGACGCCGCAGATGAGGTTGGTGGCTTTGGAGCGGAAGGGGGAGAGCCGGACTCTCTGGGTTCTGTCGGAGAGGAAGGATGAGATCCAGTTGAGGGCTTTGTCTTGGATGCCGGCTTCGTGGAGACGGGCCAGTAGGGTGCGGTGGCAGACTGTGTCGAAGGCGGCTGATAGGTCGAGGAGGATGAGGGCTGAGGTTTCGCCGTTGTCTATTTGTTGTCTGATGTCATCAGTGGCGGCGAGGAGTGCGGTCTCGGTACTGTGGTTTCGTTTGAATCCAGATTGAGAGGGGTCTAGGATGGAGTTGGCTTCTAGGAAGTGGGCGAGCTGTGCGTTGGCGATCTTCTCGATGACTTTCGCTGGAAAAGGGAGGAGAGAGATCGGTCGGAAGTTTTTGAGATCGTTGGGGTCAGCCTTGGGTTTCTTGAGATTTTCTGAGATTTCTATTTCAAGTGGATTAAAGTTCACTATTTTTTTTTTTTTTATTATGTAAGGAAAGCCTAAACAGGTATATAATGTTCCTGATCACACTGCTTCCAATTTTAAATTCACCATTCACGTGAGCTCATTGTGCACTACATTTCTACTTCTGCCAACCCTGGCTATTTTATGCACCTGATGCTGAGAACAAGCACAAAGAAAAAAAGTATCGCCTATGCGAAATCTATTGTCCTTGTCAATGTTTTTTTTTGCAATTTTGTACTGCAGCGTGTCTGATGTGCAGCATAGTTGAAAGTAAAACAAACAAGCATTGGCATAGCCAATAGGTCTCAACAATGCAAGAGCTACTGGCTTTGTCAATGTCTTTTAACCATGTTGTATAGCAGCATGGCTCTGTTCAACATGGCTGAAAGCAGGGTTGTCTTTTGTAATTGGCAAGCTGAACCCAGGGAGGGACGAAAAGAACTGCCTGCATAAAGGGCCTGGAAGCAGCAATGCTACTTACTCTTCCTTGGATACAGTGATTCCTTTCAAAGCGCTCCTAACATGCCGTAGTTGCTGTTTTTAATACCCTACCATGTATACTTGCTCCGTCATCACACATGAATACCCTCCCAACAAACAACTTGGACCCAGCCCTACAGAGGAAGCTACATTGTGGGTGATTAAGGTGAGCTGGTAGAAGGCGTGGAGACAAATGTTCAGAGGCAAGTTGCTGATTTGCAGACGCTAAGGGACTGGCCTGTGAACACGGGCTGTTGCCTCATTTTATTTTAAAATGTCTTTTCGTCTGGGGCACCATTAGAGAAAGGGTCAGCTCTGGTTAAAAGTCAAGGCAAAATGCTACGGCACTGCTATACAACATGGCTAAAAGACTCTGATAAAGTCAATAACTCGTGCATTGCTGAGACTTCGTGGCTTTTCCGATGCTTGGTTAATGCTTTACTACAAGGGTTTACCCGACAGAATTTCCACAACTAGAACAGTACATACCATTCTGCTAATCCTGGTTTTATGATTCGTAATTGGGAAATTACATAAACAGCGTCAACCTTTCGTGCCCCTTTAGAGTTAATTGACAGTGCTCTTTTATCGGTGTTGTTTTGGTTATAAAACACAAAGAGACAGAGGCTGGTGAGTCGACTCCACGAAGCGGTAAATTTTGGACTCAGCTTCATGCATTACATTTGCTTTTGTCGTCACATCCGGTTCCCGACAGTTGCGCTATATTCGGGGGTCCTTCACCACAACCGCCTGGAAATTTGTGCTGCCTTCATCACTACAGGTCCTTACAAAGACGAGCTCAGGCCCTACTTAAAGGAAAAAGTTACTGGCGCCACTGTTATCAACCGACAATAACGCCATGTATTTAGTGTTACACCCTCCCTCTAGTATGTCACTTCCGACTGCTAACAGTTCATGGCTTGCCAATTGCTGGCATCCCAGATGTGATGTCACTTCCGCTCTCTGACAGTTTCTGCGCTCTGACCAGGCCCCACCTTAGAGCGCACGCGCGACGGCCCTGGAAGTAGTCCTGGCAGGCAAAGGGTTAACCAACGGCGGAGTAATCCTTCCCGGGGCCGCAGCGCAGCACAGCCACAGGCCGCGCGCCCCGTCGGGCCCCCCTGGATCTTTCTGTAGCGGAACATAACTCTCCTCCACTAGGAAAGAGACGTGCAGACCACGGTGCCACTACTGAATGCAGAAACAGGAGTGCACCGTCGGGGGCTTTCCCACAGTGTTCCTTCGCCGCACTACTTGTTCCCCGGGGTGTGAAGATGGCGACCTGAGGAGGTACCGGGAGGAGAGAGCGGAGCGGTGGACAGTTCCCTCACCCCCCAGTAACCTCCACCCGTGGTTAACCCGGAGCAGACCTTAGTCGCACTCCCCCGCCTATTCGGGCCTACTCTTTGTCCGTCCCCGCCCCCAGTAGCCCGCCATGCTGCCCCCGCCCCGGAGGATGAGGACGCGGGAGCCGGTGTGGAGCGGAGTGTAGAGGTGAGTTGCTTTGCTTTCAATGCCTGCGAGTTGAAGCAGTGCGCTTTCACGTATGATTGTAATGGACTCCCGACCCCTATCAATCTGGCTCTTGGGTCACTGGAGATGTAGTATGTGTAGCACTCTGCAGGAGCATTGAACTCACTGGGACGACTACTTCGCATCTGGCCTAATGACGTGACATGAAGTTTTCCCTAAATGCCTGTCACGTTCACCAGTTGATGTATTCCACTTGTGTTTAAACCTCACCCATTGATAGTCATATTTTGCTGCCTGCTTTGCCCCCTCTCCGCGTTGCAGCCACTCGCCCTGCAGTTTGCAGCCTGTAATCCCATGTTTTGGAGGTTGACACCCCTTAATCTGATGTGCCCCTCCCCCCTTGATGCAGAGGTTCCGCCGCCCCTTGTGCTCATGCACATATGGCATTGGCTACTTGATACCACCATGTGCTGCATCCAAACCTCATCAGTTATGTACCTTTGAATGCTGCAGCTTAGCTAACTGGATGTACCAACTATGCACTACTCTTACCCATTCCTCAGTTTGTTCAATCTTGCTACACGCAGCACCATCCTTTGACGTGCCATCCCTTGTGCTCATCCCTTCCACTGTAATGTCCTATAGTCTGCTGACTTCTCCACCTTGGTCAGACTCGCAGTGTGCTCCAGGCTGACACCTTGGTGCATCCACGTTTTATTCAGGTGCGCCTTCTTAAAATGCAGTTATTTTAGGATACACACCTCTACATGTACCCCGTGTTTTTCATAGTGATACACCAGTCAATATGTCACTCTCATAAAGCCCAACTGACAGCCTTTGCGGCTGCGTAGCCGCACGACGCAAAGCTTGTCACTCTATCAACGCACGCACAGTCACCAAGTACCTAATTTACGTTATTCCGGTTAGTTACAACCAAAAACCATGTGCAGAGACATTCCCATGATCTTAGCAACTACGGGGCCCGACAAGTGGCAGACATGCTATACTGATTAATGTGCTGCAGGTTGTCACTCCTTTTTTTAATTTTATTTTTTTAAGTAGGCAGCACCCCATCCCGTTTTTGCTGTGCTGTCTAATGCAGCGTGGCCCTTAGGCGTGCTTGATATGGACTTGCTTTATGTAGATCCTATCTTTAATCATGTTCTCCGTGTGCTCACTATAGACTTCATATTCGTAAAGTCCTCATCATCATCATGTGCTGTAGGCTGTGCCATACCTGAGTGGAGGTAAAATGTTAAACACTGGTCTTTAGGTCAACGTTCATCTTAGCTTATTAAAATGTGTTTCGGGGGGTAGTGTTGTGTGTGTGTGTGTGTTTTGTTGTTGTTGGGGAAAGTGATATACCTAAATAGGTGTACTTTATGTGAGCAGATCGATCGCTCTATGCACAAGTCTAACTAGGACTTTGTTTTATGTACACGGCGCTCTGTACACGTCCCAGTCTTGACGAGGCAATGTACATAAGTCGTACACTGCATACATGTTTGATGGTTACACTACTGTGTGCAAAAATAAATGAAAATGCATATCCGGTAAAGGGTAATAAATACCATAGCAAAGTTGGCAGAAACGCACCATAATGTCCTTTACACACACCCTGTACCTTGCAAATATTTACGATGAAAATTACCAGATTTTAAACTAATTTAGTAATCGATGGTTCTCAACAGTTGGGTGGCCCACTCGTATAGCATGTCAAACCTTCTGTTATCCAGGTGTACTTGTTTCGAGTGTGTCTTCTGGGCAAACTTGATTTATTGGTTTTAACAGCATTAACTAATTCCTGTCACTGAGCAAGTAGAGTCCACCACATTTGCCGAGTTTGAGTTTCGCAAGATGATGGCTCCTATACTATGTTGCAGCTTCGGCCAGCTTTGAGGTTTTCCTTTTTGTGTGTATGCAAGTGCGTCGGGAAATTGGAATATTCAGGGTTGCATATAAAACCGAAACGCCGTTTTCTTGTATGCGGAATGCCAGTCTCGATAGTGGTTTTGTGACGTCCATAGTTGGTGATTTGAGATCTGGTACTATGTATTCTTGGAAGTGAAAGCAAAAAAAAAAATACACAATGCTTCCCTAAAAAGAAACAAGATCGCCCTTTAACTTACACACCTATGTAATTCATAGTATCTTTCCCTACTCGTGGATGTTACCTTAATGTAATTTAGTAAACAAAACGTTTACAGCTCCACTTCCAAGTAGTAGAGTCCTACAGACCTAAGTAGCTTTAATATCTTCACTGCTAAATAAAAAAAACAAGGTTTTGACAGATAATAAAGAGCAAACGGATTGTTCGCTATGGGATGTGTCTAAACAGCATGCGTTTGCACGACATGTTTTTGCTGAACCTTATTAGAATGTTCATGTACTAGCGAAAGGAAAGTTGAGATTGACTGTCACGAACAATTTCCAAACACAAGAAAGGCTATGCCATCAGAACTACTAGCTTCATTATATTCTCGCAATTCCACGTGTATTAATTAATCACTTACATAATCGTATTAATCAATGGATGCATGTCAATAAAGCAGGTTCATTATTCAGATGACAACTCCTGCGTGCCCATCCGAGAAGCTGCTCCACATCTGTCTGTTAACTATCCTACCTTGATCGAAAAAATACCTTATTGAAAGCTGTCATTTCTACATTTATTGATTCATTGGTCTGAGGGGGCAATTTTTATTATCTTACAATTGGGTGGGCCGTAAATTATTACTTTCTTTACTTGTTTCGCTTAGCACCCGTTCAGTCGGAACCCTTTCTTCCTAGTTGCAAAAGTCCAGAGTCAACAAACGTTCATTACAGTTAACGTTCATAAAATATGTGCATGGCCTGCATGATGAGCGTCTCCTTGACAGTTTGGCTGCCATGGTTTAGATCCATTTTTCAAACGCGACCAATGCTTTTGTCATGTAATCTTTTGTTGATAACATTGGGCATCTTATTCGCACTGACATTTTGATCGATACGACCAAGATTTGCAATCCACGGTACGATCTGTAGTCATCTTTGTCCACAGGCGTTTTCGACTAATGCCATGTGTAAAATCTCTCGACTTCTAAGACGCCAGATAGTTGTATAAACAAAAAAACACAACCTTCTTTTGTAGTGTCCGCTGATGCACACATTTGGACTTGTACTAAGTGGTGGTTGTAAATGAAACATGCGATTGCTTTTGTGAGTTGTATGCTTTTATTAAGTGCTTAAATGCGAATAATTTAGCATACTCGCAGAGAAGGCATGCTTTCCAAATTCTTTTTGAGGTTGCAAGTAGATTGCATTTGAAACCGTTAACGTATGCACGATATTCTTGGCAAATATCAAGCTTTCCCTGCATTGTTTGTATTTCATAATCAAAAGGAAGAATGGAGCACACTATTATTGATTTACTTCCAATAATAATTGAAACCCTGAGTCCTTTGGTTCTATTTAAACTTCAATAGACAACCATGGTACAGTTCAAATACATAATAAGTTCTACATATTGGCTACACTATTTGAAATTCACATTTAATACAAATAGAAACACACCTATACAAATAAAACTAATAATTCAAAATAACAACAGAAAATTAAAGAAATAAATATCACAAATTTGACACAACTCGTCTAGAAAGTCCATATCATTGAACTCCAGAGACTTAAAAGTCAAAAGACACCCAAGTCCAAAAAGTCCGTGACAAGGGTGTATGTTGTCCCATATGTTGACTTGAAGCAATGCAGTTTCTTAGTATCCAATGCGAAACAATTCGCTGCAGAATCCGAACCAACTTCAGCCATCACAAATTTGACACAACTCGTCTAGAAAGTCCATATCATTGAACTCCAGAGACTTAAAAGTCAAAAGACACCCAAGTCCAAAAAGTCCGTGACAAGGGTGTATGTTGTCCCATATGTTGACTTGAAGCAATGCAGTTTCTTAGTATCCAATGCGAAACAATTCGCTGCAGAATCCGAACCAAATTCAGCCGACACGTGTTTCGTCCCTAAAGGGACTTTCTCAAGGCTCGTCCCTTCGCATTTGGTATGAACTTTTCAAAATCTGTTTGTCCAGTAGGGTACAGGGGTGCTACACATCTGTACTAATTTCATTTCCAGTGGAGAGATTCCCGATGAAACGTAATTTTCTAACCCTAGTTAAAAGCGAGGCACAACAACCTTTCTTCCACTATATCCTGAGATGCAAAACAAAGCCTTTAGACGAGTTGTGTCAAATTTGTGATATTTATTTCTTTAATTTTCTGTTGTTATTTTGAATTATTAGTTTTATTTGTATAGGTGTGTTTCTATTTGTATTAAATGTGAATTTCAAATAGTGTAGCCAATATGTAGAACTTATTATGTATTTGAACTGTACCATGGTTGTCTATTGAAGTTTAAATAGAACCAAAGGACTCAGGGTTTCAATTATTATTGGAAGTAAATCAATAATAGTGTGCTCCATTCTTCCTTTTGATTATAGTTTGTTGGTGCAAGTTTCTTGCCCCTTAATACATGTTGGACAACGGGCATGTTTAGGATGTACTGAGCACCTGTGTTTACACTCTATATCAAAGGAAAGTGCGGCCTTTCTGTAGGGTTTTCTGTTGTCAATTGTTTGTATTTCTCATGGAGCTGGCTAGTTCAGACTTTGTGGCACACCTATGACTAGTCCACTCGGTCAATTCATAAACAGTCTCAAAGATTGCAAAATAAAAACATTAAAATAATGCATATTGAAGGTTTACTCATTGAGCCGCCAAATTAAACCTGCAGACACCGAATTTGAGAGAATTGTACTTTTAATAGACTTCATAGCAAAACCCAGAATTCTGTCAACATGAATAAAATAAATTCTGTAGACATTTTGAAAGATTAATTCTGCTATGACAGTGATTCCTCACCTTTTGACTTTTGTGGACCCCCACACACTTTATCATTATTGGAATGAGGGGACCCCACTGAGTCATTACTGGAATCCGTGGACCGAGGCCTAAACATTGTTGATGATTTGAACTGCAAAACAATACACAAAGAATAGAGAAACAAGCATTCCATCAAACAGAAATGTAAATGATAAAACATTTTATTCAATTTGCAAACAATTAAAATTTTTACTTTTAATAGGAAGGTTGGAGCTTTTCTAAATTCGATTGAAGCCACACACTGTCTAAAGTTTATTCTGTGTGATGCACCAGCACTGCTCCCATGACTCAGTCTGAGGATGCTAATTTAATTTTCTAGCCTCCAATTTCAAATATCTTGACATTTACAGCATGTTTTTAATTTATCAATTATATATGAAGCCAATTTATTTATATACACTTTATCAGTCTGTTAATATTAGTTTTCTAAGCAATCACAGACCCCCCCCCCCCCCCCCCCCCCCTCCCCGTCCCCTGAAGAGGCTTTGCGGACTCCGAGTCCCCGGACCACAGGTTGGGAACCACTGCTTTGGAATGTATAAGTACCCATGGAGCTCTAGGAGCCTCATTGCATTGCTTTTGATACGCAGGCCTTTTAGTTAATCAAGATCACAATTCATAGTGTATTGAAATAACTTTAACCAACAGCCTCTTATGTTTCAAGTGGGAGGTAAATGTGTCCAACAATTGGTCGAGCATATCATTCAATTTATTAGATATGTAAGTCTGTAGCAGTTGTAAGACTTTTCAAGGCATGTACATGAAACAAGGAATGCTGTGGCCTTAGTATAATTCACTGCATCATGAAACTAGGCAAGAAATATCATGACTTTAGCACAATAAAATCACAGTATGAAAGTCAAGTAAGAAATGTTGCAGTTTATGCAAGAGATTGTTGCAACAGTGATTAAGTACTCAATATTGCAAGTATATTAAATAAGATTTTTTCCAGCCGAGCCACGCTGAGCTGGATTATTACTAAGAAGTGACCACAAGTGGTAGAGCAGTGACAGCATGGGGGGGGGTTGGAGGGGGGAATAGGTTGTTGAGCATCCTTGGCAAAAGCATTTGTGCCCACAGCTTCTTATTGTGCAAGAAGTATTGTGATTTAATACAGAATAAAAAGACGAATCCATGTAATAAGTAAAAATATTGCTTGTATGAGCAAGGATTATTGTGACCATTTTACTAAGGAGGCCTAGACCATGATTGCCCTCTTGTTAAGGCTCCCTGGCGCCTCTTTAAGTTTCTTAAGAGCTATACAGAACAAAATGTAGTCCACCTTCTCCATGCCGTTAGTCACTTTCAATTTGTAAACCTTCTACTTCCAGAATGTCTACAAGATACACCACCTGTGATTAAACTGCATTATAGCTGAAGGCGGTCCACCAAAACAAAAGGCTGCATTGGCAAATTTTAAGGCCACCTTGAAAATATTGCAGTGAGAAAGAAGTTACCTTCATGACTCATTCTAGAAATAGGCCTTGAATTACATTAGAAAAAAAAAAAACTTTCAAGAACTTCTTTCTAATGTCAGAACTACCCAGCTGGAGCGTTTCCTCGCTTATGGGCTGTTTCATACAGTTTGTTGGTGAAAACTGTAATCCAGGCTACACGAATGTAATTTGTGGGATTAGATAAGGATTCTCAAGTATTATAGATGTCATTTATTTATTTTTTTTCTTCTTTTTTTTCCCCCATCTTTGTTGGAAAAAAAAAAAAAAATCCTATAGCATTTGCAACTTCAAAAGGGTGCAAGACATTTAATAAGCACAACTTTAATGGGCTGTGAAGATGAACAGGCCTCAACCCGCTAATTTAGATTTAATTATCTTAAATAAAGTACTTGAAGTGCACAACTTTAAGTGAATGTACAGTTGGTCGTGCGCCAGTTGTAACTATAAAGCCTCTTGGCTTGTGAGAAACTGACCTGCAATATTCAACTTGGTGAACACCCAGAAGAGTTATCAACAACAAACTAAATCATTAAAAATGGAATACAAACCTACTGTACTATGTTGTAAAGCGAGAAAAGCCACCCCTATAAACTAGGAGAGTAAAAGAGAAGCTACTTAACCAAAATGGAGGGGACGTGAAGTTGGAAACAACACTTACATGGGGAAATGTAGAGTCTTCTTTTCCTGTCATTATCACTGCGTCAGTATTGTGGTGTAAAGCGGGAAATATAGTGGTCTAGAAGTAGAACGGGATCAAGATGTGTGGCATACATTCAGCTTTTGCAAGAAATAATCTTCTTAGAGTCACCACCTCCACTGAAAGGTGAGACTAGAGATACCTTAACTGTAAATGAATGCAAGGCCAGCTCTAGGAACAAGCTAAACTGATTCATTAGTAAGAAAAGGGGAAGGCTGAAAATACTGGGTTTGAATGGGTAGTTTGAATTTTGAAGCAGCTCAACATTAATATTTTCTGCTGCCTTTTTTAGAGGCTGTAATACTAGGGCCTCCTAAAGCAGTTATTTCACCTGTAACCAAGTGCAACACTGGAAGGGCTCCATGCAGTAGAATGTAAAGTTGAGCATATCTCCTCATTTCATTTTTAATCCGGTATTTATAAAGCAAAGCTTATTACCCGGATGATCTTGAGGTGCAGTTAATTTTCAGATCTCAGTTTACTGCCCGTGGTGAACCTTTGGTACAGATGAGTTTATGCATGTTACACAGTGAGGTTATTTTATCTCTACAGGCTTCCCACAGGACACTTTCCATGCTTTTCTTCGAAGCTCCAGTGGATGCTTGTCTCTTGGTGAATGTTCTGGAAAATGTGACTTATATTCTGTGATATCCTTTAGTAGTTTCACTCTACCTGAGGAGGTGTCCTGGGTGTATGTCAGTATTGTCCGCTGATTTGCGTATTTACTAGGTTGTTGGGAGAAGGCCAGTTCATCTGGTATTAGTGCATCTGACTATTGAACTACCACCACACGGACATGACCAGGATGCTCCAGTAAAAAGACAAAAGTGCTGATGAATCCATATAATTCAGCATAGTCATTAAATTGTGATGCCAACAGAACTGTTTATAGTAGTAAAACCTACTATGTATCAGGCCGAATGCTTCAATGGAATTTAATGATCTGGAACACAATTTAAACCTGTAGAATAATCAATTGAAGCTACCCTCAAAGAAACCGAAAAAGTCTTGACTCATAGTGAGGCCACCCCTGTTGCAGTCCTCCAGCTGAAATATACCCAGTTCAAACTATAGATTGTATAATGTGTATTCAAATAATGCTTTATCCACCATAGCCCTCCTTTACGCCTCATGTCGACTTTACCCCTTTCATAAAAGCCTAGACAGCACCTTTATGTTGAGTTATAACTGTTAATGTATTTATATAGTTATGACCCCTGATGAGGCAATTTAAGCATTTTTTTTCAGTGAGTAGCATGCTACTCCAGAATCCAAGATGAGTAGTTACCAGGTTATGTTTTCTTGGTGCATTAGTTGTGTTACGTTTGTGCTCTTTATTTAATGTATGTTTAGTAGAGTTTGGAGTAGGGATAGAATAATGAAACTGAAAAGAGGAAGTAGTAGTATTTTTGTAAAAAGTTGCAATGTGTTTTTGTTAGTTGGGTGGAATGGCTGAAAAGGAGGGGGTGAAAGTTTGAGAAGGATGTTTAGGAGTTCATACTAGTCAGAAAGGTTTGGCATGACAGGATGGGAAGGACGGAATTATACTTTTTCTTTTTTCTTTTTTTCTTTTTCTAATAGCGAAATGTGTGTGCGTATATACACACGTGGTAAAGATATGTTAGCTTGATTAAACTCCTCTATATAAATAGCCACATGGACATTGAAGAAGCAATATTCCCATTATTTGCTGTCCACATTTATCTTGTGGTACATTATATGGTTTTAAATAACTGTAACATTTATATATCTTATTGTAGTTATTAGTAGCAGGCATAACCCTCTATATATTCTGTGTACATAGAAGTAGCAATATTGACTTGGTCTAATAGACACGTCTCTTGTGATATGTAGGTTTCCTCTAATAAATGTAACTGCTTATAACCGAAGGAATAGTTCAAAGTACAGTGAAGTGTACCCATATAACAGCTTCTTTCCAAACTGTGAGAAGTATAGTTTGTCATGTGTGAGTATACTCTTGTGGTATATTCTTATCTTGTGAATGTAGTTATCATGTGGGGAAGAGCCAGCTATCGACTTTTTTTCTGAAATTCAGATGGTTGTCTATGGATTTTATGTTTGAGGTTTAGCTGCTTGAACATAGATGTTCCAACCGTGTGTGTTTTTTTTCTTCTTCTTCTTCTTCTTCTTCTTTTGTATGTAGGAATTATGAGGTGGGGAGCAATTCCTGAGTTTAGGTACCTTTGTATGTATTTGTTAAATTTTCTTCCTGATCCTGGCCATTTGCCAGGTGTTTCTTCTTGTGTGATAAACAGCAGCTTGAAGGAAGATCTTCTTTCAGCCCCTAAGAAGGGTAGCACCCTTAAAGCAGAGGAGGTGTGGGGTCCAACAGCAGCATTCTTAATTTATTTTTGTATCTTCACATAGTTGGCTCTTTGTAATCCATTGGTCAGTGGACCATAGACAGTTGAAGAGTGTTGATGTTTTAATGTCCCTTGGGCTTTCCAATTTTAGAATTATCTGCATAGTTATCACGGATGATGTTAAACTAAACCCATTGATCATTTCAGGTAATGATTTTCTTGTAGATGCTGCCAAGCATGGGTGAGATAACTGATCCTTGTGGGACTCCTGTTTTAATGTTGGATGATATAGAAGAGAATGGGTGGTAAGAATGAGATTTTTTCTTTTGTGTCGGTAGGATGTGATCCGGATTAGAGCTGTGCACTCTCTTCTGTCTTCAGATGACATTGATCCACTATGTCAAAGGCTGCTGAAAAGTTCAAGAGAAGGGCAGCAACACGGTTCTGGTCCACTCTGTTTTTAAGTTCATCCCAGATAGAGATTAAGCCCGATTCAGTGCCTCTACCTGGAGGGACTCCTGTTTGGAGATCAGAAAGCATGGGATTGTCTTCAATGAATTGTCATCCGGGTTCAAAGATGTTTTTTATTTTTTATTTTTGCAGAATGATCCATTTGGTATGAGTCTGTAGTTGTCAAAATGTGTGGCCTTTGTGGTTATAATTCAACCAGAGCCTAGATGGGTACCATACTAGTACCTCTCACTCCAGCCGTGCTGCTGAATAAAATTTATCATTTTGCTGTAGTTTCCCTGTTCAGTATGTGCAAAATGAGCCGCACTCTGTCCCTGCATGTAAAGTTCCACATACAAATTGGTTACTGGACGATCCTGATGTATCATCTCGTTCGATCACAGTACCCAACATAGAGTATATAGCTGGTCTGAGCGTAACACTTGAACCTCATCCATTTCACCTTTCACCTTAAAATGTCTAGATCACGGAGATTAAATACCCTAGTGTTCTCTAGGCCCTACACATTGACTTTCAGTTCAGTTGGAGGTTACAGTGCAATTCTGACATTCCTGCAAAAGTTGGTTGTATCCCAGTTATTCCACTGCCTGAGCGACCTTGCACAGCTTTTTATGGTAGTCGGTGTACTTTTGGTACTAACAGGCCTATTCTGGGGGCATCCTCCATTTTGGTAGCTGCTGCCTTTAACTTTATTAAAGGTGTTACTTGAAATTAATTAAGAGCTGCATTCGTAAGAAACTTGCTCTGTGATACTTTGGCTTCCTGCTCTTCATTCAATTTCTGCTTTCCCGTGCGTTTATTTCACAGCTTAGGGTGCCTGTGATGGTGTTCAATCTTCACTTTTTCTGCTCTCTCTGAGAGGTACGGTAAAGAGCATCAGCTATCCAGTGCATTGGTAAACAGAGACAACACCTGCTTCAGATGTCTCCTCCGCTCCCCTGAGAGGAGGGTATGCTTTGCCTTCAGCCCTCAAGGGAGGTGGTGGAGCCCCATGCATGGTGGCATGGCCGGTTCCAGTCTTTTTGAGAACCTCCCTTCTCTTTAATTCTTTGCATCATAGCTGTCTTGTAACGCAGGAGATTGCATTATGGGGCCGACCACTTATTGCAGCTTTGTCTTTCTTAGTCTCTTGCGTTTTTCGCGCTGCCACTTCTGTGACACTGAACTAAACTCCTGAGACTTGGGGTTGCACCATCTTGGGTCATCTGTAAAGATGAGGAAGAACACTGTCACAGCTCCTAGACCCTATGCCTCAGGTGATTGTTTAAAAAAAAAAAAAAAATGCTCAACTGGAACATCATTTGTGCCATCGATTCACTTGCAGATAATGTCTAGACCTTCTTACAACGTTTCTTAATGGTTTGTTAGCTAGTCCACAAAAGGAAGTTATGCTAGCTACGCAAATTCACCCCTCACGCCTCCCGGGGTGTGTGTTTACATTAACTGTTACATCTAGAACAAACTTGTTTCAGCTCTGAGGGATACAAGTAGCATTGGGTTTCTGTGATGTCGATCTTTTTCATTCATGCTATTTATCCAGGGGGCTGCACTGACCTGCTGGGAACACTTGGGCATGCAGAGCAAGAGACACTAAGTTTAATGTTCTCGCACCAGAACAGCTGAAGAATAAATCCACAATGGATTTGATTGGAACATGCAACTCAACCCCTTCGGTCTTATGTGATTTCTTAACTAAAAAGCTTTATCCTGGTTCCAAAAAAACAGCTATTGGTGATGCATGCGTCCTGGCCAGTGACATTTTACTGTACAGGTCTGAGACCCTCCCCAATTGTGAACCAAGCCTTTCAGTGTGTTTTTTTTTTTTCTTTTCTTGGTCGAGCTCGCAAGCACTGTTGTGTTGTAATCTAGCGGTGGGCTTTTACCCACACCTACTGCATGCCCATCACTTTTTCATGGGCTTGCCTTTCAAAAATCCTTTATCATTGGTAAAGGCTTTACGTTTGTCCCTCCGTGGGGCAGTTTTATTACTGCTTTGGCCATTGACCCTGTTACATGGATGATTGCACTTTTGTCGATACGTTTGACTGCGAGCGAACTTCTTTATCTTTTGACTCTCTCCTTCGTGCTCATGGCGGATGTGGTGCTTTGAATTGACTCGCTTCAATGCTAATAGCTCTAACTTGAGCAAACGTGTGACCCATTGCATTGCAAATGCTCCTTATTATTATTATTTTTTTTTTTCTTTCTTTAACATCTGTATTGGACATTGGATTGTCGTAAAATTGTAAGCTTTGCAGTTCACAAATAACCAGCAGAGCTTTTACTTTCTTAGACAAATGCAACAAATGTGTTGCTATATGATGCAAAAGTAATCTGTGCCAAATTGTTTCTCAAACATGTCTAAAAATGTGTAAAAAAAAAAACAAAAAAAACAAAAAAAAAGTTTTAATTGTTGAATAATCGGAACACTGTTCAGTTCTTTAACATGTTCTTAATTTCATAAAAGAATATATTCACATAATGAGAAATGTAAAATAAGTTAAATTAGAAGACTGAAATCGGCATTAGCTGGTTGTAAGTGGCCTAGGGATTATTCAGACATGGGACCGGGTCCTGTATTCACTGTCGCTGAAAGCAAGCTGCTCTCGACTGAAAAAGCCCAATTTGTTTGAAACCGGGCTTGGGCAGCTTGTGTTCTGGTACAGCGAGGACCTGGTTTAGCAGTGCTGTTTGAACTGTTCTCGTTGGAGCAGGATCAAGGCTGCTTTGCACATGGCTGGGTCGATTCTGAAGTGAGTTAGGTTGTAAATGTGATACTAACTACCTCATTTTGTTTTTTTTGTTCCTGGTAGACTTGTCAGTTGTGGAACTCTAGTGAAGGCAGGAGTGCCAGAAAATTGCTTGTCAATCCAGACCTTTTCCTTAATTCATATTTTTCTTTATGAATGTATGCGGATTATCAGGTTACTTACATCATTGACCGATAGCTTGCTGGTGCTAGACAGAAACACTGAGCACATGAGAAATTTTTACTTCAAACATAACTACATGGCAAGACTGTGACAACCGTGTTGCCTTAAAATGCTTTGGCACTCTGTTATTTATCGTTTCTTTCTATGTGAACTTTATGTTGAACTTTTAAGCAAGATGGATGCAGTGCTGCATCTGCTTGTATAGTTCAGGCAAGTTAAGCCTTGTGACTACACAGTACGTGCTGCCTGTTTAAATCCCTGAAGCTGTACGTTTCTAATAACTATTGGAGGCTAACCTCCCTGAGTTCCAACAATTTTAGCGTGTTCACTGTTTTTTTTTTTTTTTTTTTTAACTGCAATGTAAAAAATAAAAAATGCACTCCTTGATGCCTCAAGTTGTGTCTAAGCTGAATAATTCTTCTTTTTTATTTTTTTGTAAGGTTTTTTTTATTTTGTCTATTTAGGCTTTGGTGTTTCGTAACTTTGTTCAGATGGACTTCTGAATCCTTCCTACTTTGTGTGTTTTCAAACTGTTTCCCCTACATCTTCCTTCTGTGACTCTCTCATATGCTACAGGATCATGGTTTTGGTCGTATTGCACTGGCAAATGACCTCCATCCTCTGAGTCTCTGTCGTGGAAGTAACCACCTCGTTGTGAAGAAAAATATCTGTCTATTGGTCTGTAGAATTAAAACACTTTTCCTTAGTTAGAAGGATGTTCTAGAAGAAGCTTCTTCTGTGTGAGCAGGTTGTATTTGGAAAGCCTATTTTTACCTACAACAAGTCTGCTCTTCCATTGTTTTGTTAACATAGTTGAAACTGCTAGTTATTTTAGCAGTAAGCCTGCAGTTTAAGATGTGCTCTAAACTCCTTAACCCCTTTGATGCGTCTGACGGCCAGAAGCCGTCCAACACATTGGTGCTCGTGTGCGTCGGACGGCTCCAGACCGTCCGATGTTCACAGCACTGCAAAGCCCTCTGGTGCAGGTACCAGAGGGCTTTCCTGCAAAAAAAACCAAAAAAAAAACCCACAGATCGCGAGATGGGAGAAAGCTTCCCCACCTCCTGATCCTGTTTCTATGTTTTCAGGGAAATTACATGAGCACGCAGCGAGCTGATATAATTTCCACGAAAACAAAGGTGAAATTAGTCGATTGGCTCATTTCACTTTTCCTTCCTTGGTGCTCCCGGAGCTGTCTCGGCCCCTGAAGCACAAAGGCAGGTGTTGGTGCGGGCTATGATGGCCCATCCCCCCAAAAAATGGGTAGTCTTCTTGCATCCCCACCCCCTCTGGGGACTGGGGGCGCACAGATGAAGGCAATAGGGGTGGGGACATGGCAATCCTCCCACCCTTAAAAAAAAAAAAAAAAATAAAAAAAAAAAAAAAAAAATGGGCACAGTCTTTCTGCCTCCTTAGGGGGTAACAGAAACCTACTAGGTACCAGGGACTATCAGGGGTGGGGGCTGCCCAGAACGGGCATGGCAATGCCCCCCACCACCCAAAATAGGCACAGTCTTTCTGCCCCCTTAGGGGTAACAGAAACCTGCTAGGTACCAGGGACTATTAGGGGTGGGGGCTGCCCAGAATGGGCATGGCAATGCCCCCCACTGCCCAAAATAGGCACAGTCTTTCTGCCCACCCTGGTGACTACAGCATCTCATCCCAGTGGCAAGGAAAAGGAGATTTGACTCTTTTGGGTGTTGATTTCACATGTGGGCCAGCAGAGATTGGCTAACTCCCACTGTCGTCCCACTTGTAATGGTGAGTGGCTGCACTTTGGTCTTGGGTAGGCTGCTACCTGAAAAAACCTACCAGACAGAGCCACTTCTGAAAAGTAGACATCTGGGGAAGTACAGGGTGGTGTGCTTCAAATGCACCTGCACCATTTTCTTACCCACAATGCCTTGCAAAACTCCAACTTTGCCTGAGGTCATGCATTTTTTCCTACATTTCTGTGATAGTGGATTCCTGCAAATTCCAGAAGTTTCTAAGTTTGTACCACCCAGCATTGCCCCACATATGTCAATTAAGTGCTAGCAACGGGAACGGATTCAACTGAGGTCAATTGGTGTCTCTACACAAGTGCTCCCATTGTTCTTGGTTTGATCCATTCCTGTTGCGGCACTAGGCCCAGGCACACAGGTGGGGCAGCGCTTTTATTGGCTCAGGTAGGGCAGTGCTGGGTGGTAGGAATTTTGTGGATCCCTGCAGATTCTGGAAGTTCCTTCCGAATGCAAGATAATGTGCAAGAAAGAAGACATTTTGAGAAATTGCCTGTAATTCACATGCTATTTACTGGTACCCCCAAATTCAGAGGTGTGAAAATAACCACTCCTTAAAAACTCCATATCTTGTGCCCACTTACGAAATTCATAGGTTTCCTTTATCTATTTTTTCACTTTTGATATTTTACCAAATTAATTTCTTTATGCCTGGTACACAAGGAAAACTATTGCAAGGTGCAGCTCAGTTATTGGCTGCGGGATCGTCGGGTTCTTGGTGAACGTACAAGCCCTATATATCCCTGCAACCAGAAGGGTCTAGGGGATGCAACGGTATATTGGTCTCAATTTCAGTATTTTTTTTATATCAATTGTTACTTTCTGTAGGGAAACCTTGAAGAATCTCCACAAATGACCCCTTGCTGAATTAAGATTTTTCTCTACTTTTCAGATTTTTTTTTTTTTAGCTTTCTGAGCTCCACTGTTGGTTTCACACCCATTTCTGTCACAAACTGGAAAGAGGTTGAAAGCACCACAAATAGGAAAAGTGCACTATGCCCCAGTAATGCCAAATCTGTGTTGACAAATTAAGTTTTCTGATTCAAGTTGGCCTTTTCCTGAAAGCTGGGAAGATGGTGATTTATAGAATTGCAAACTCTTCATTGATGCCATTTGCCAGGAAAAAACAGATGCTTTATTCTGCAGCACTTTTTCCCCATCCTCCCCCCCCCCCCCCCCCCCCCAAATTTAGTAGTATTTTGACTAATTGTTTGGTTTTGGCGGTGAATATTATGTGGGCAAAAAGTTATGAGGGCCTAAGATCGAACAACCTCAAACCACCAAAAAAAGGGCTCAGCACTGGTGGGGGTGAGGGAGAAGGACGGCAGCGAAGAGAGAGCTTTACTTGTGTGTATTTGTAATTCAACACTTCTCATTACAAAACGATTTTATTTTACAGAAATTTATTTTCATACGGCTTTTTTTTTTCTTTATTACTCAGTCTTTATTTTCACAAACCAAAGTAACATGCAGCTCATCATACTTGTAGCAGATAAAGGCCTCCACCACATTACAGTATCACGATAGGTTGGACAACTTTAGGCAGTACGCATGTGGCAGCCAAGCCAGACCTGCACAGGCAAAGAGTGCCTAACAAGGGAGCATAGCAGGTGTGATTTCTGCGAATGTGCCTACAAGCAATTCGGAAGTAATACAGGAAAACAATTGAACTTTAGAGGTCGGGGAAAATATGTCTCATGATCTGCAAAACGTCAAGAGGCCTGGGTTTTTGGCAGAAGGAACATAAGTGGAGGAAAGGGGGGTGGGGTGGATGTAGGGGCAAGAGCGCAGTCCCCACCAAGGCTGCTTTGCTATATCTGGGGAATCAAATAACTGGAGCGCTCTATGTCTGGGTGGTGGAAAGCAGGAGTTTTTAGGCAGGTGAAATAGTCTGTCAAGGGCTGCCAGATGCAGGCAAATTTAGAGAGTGTGTGTGTGTGTGTGTGTGTGTGTGTGTGTGTGTGTGTGTGTGTGTGTGTGTGTGTGTGTGTGTGTGTGTGTGTGTGTGTGTGTGTGTGTGTGTGTGTGTGTGTGTGTGTGTGTGTGTGTGTGTGTGTGTGTGTGTGTTCTTAAGAGACAGGAGCTCAATGGCCATAACATGCAAAAGGTGTGCAAATTATTGGGCTATAGGTGGTTATTAGCCTGTGGTGGTCCTACGACAATGGGACAACCACCAAACCTTTCAGCACAACACACCTTTTCTGTCTAGGTCATCTCTGGGACCCCATCCTAGGTTGGAGGGGCCCAAAAATAGTAACCTCTCTGTAGTGTTTTCCGCGTGTGCAACTAGAATTCTTCTAGTTTATTGCACGCGCGGCGGAGCTGCTCGCACAAGCCGTTTTCTCGATTCCTGACGCGTGTGTGGGCGCGCGGTATTCAGGATGTCGAGGGGACGGCGGTTGGTGGAGCGGAAAGGCATAGATCGGCGGCGCAGCGCTGGGGTGATATTTTGAACATATGTATTTTAAAATGTAGCTGAGGCATGGAGAAATAAACAACGTTTTTGTTCAACTTACATCGTGTTCTTACAGATGGTTTCTCCTGTTCAGCTTACTTTACTCTCCCACTATTAAATGTATTTAAGCTCTCTCATGGCTGGACATTTTGTTTTACAGCCGAGTGGTTTGTGTTTTAAGGGCCTTGTTTGTAAAAGTATTACAGTTGGCCTGACGAGCCTGAAAATGTGTAAGGGGTTACATATATTGTTACACTGCATTATTTTCTGCCATTCTGTTTTAAAGTAGTTATGCCCTCTAGGGGCCGACTGTATGGTTACATGACTTGTGTTTTTCTTTTTTTAACCAAATTTTATTTTTATTTCAATGCTCCGTAGGGGCTATTCTGAGCATTACAGTTAAGGTACTACAATATTTGATGCACTCGGTTTGCGGAGCATTCCTTATACAAAACATTTTTGCCCATAACTCACTGCATGACCTGCTGTTTATGTCTAGGTCATCTGAGTCATAACACTAGGTTGGGATCCCAAAATAGTAATATAATAAATAATGGCAATATTTTCATTTTTTTTTTTTGCTGCAGATAAAGGCAGAAGGTAAATGGAAGTGCTTTAATTATATGCAGGACCACTGGAATTATGTGGCCAGGTTGGCCAATTTATGTGGCAAGAAGAGTCTAGTTATGCATTTACATCTTCAATAGCTAAGTCAGACTAATGTGAGACCTATTGCATTGCAAATGCTTGTGTGTGTTTATTTATTTTTTTTTTTTTTCCTTCCCCTCACTTTTTTCCCTTTTTTCTGGGGACTGCTGGGCTCTTCCTCTCCTTCCCCCATCATCCCCACTGAAAAGCATCAACAAAAAGATTTTGTTGTGCTGCTCAGCTGCATAATCTTTGGCCCATAGCCAAGCTCACCATCCCCTTGGCTCTGCATTGAGTTGTTACTTTTTTAGTGCTGTGGCCCCGCCAGGTGGAAAAACAAAAATCAGCCCCCTCCCTATTAGAATTTTTCACAATTATTCTAATAAGTTGGCAATGTCTGAAAATGTCTAGGCTTTTATTTTTTAACATTGCAGATAAGTTCTGTTACCTTTTCTAAAAATGCAATAAATTATTTTCTGCTTAAAAGAAAGCACTGTTATCTGCAGAATGCTTCTTTTTGCTGGTCCCTGGTGCCCTACCTCACGCCCCCTTGATCACTTGAGTCCCACCTAGCGGGGCCTGCCCCCGAGTTTGAAGACCCCTGCATTAGCATATAGTTTAGTCTTTCCATCATTTGTGTATGTGTCTTGTCATGAATTGATGCCATAGGTCTGTGGTGCTTCCATTTGTTGTAACCTGTGCTTTGAACATTTTGAGCCTAACATGTGAAGTGGCAGCTACGTTTATCTACCCAGTGTATATATTAATCTTATTCGCTGTAAGTCTGCTAACACCCAACTAGGGCACCACATCTCGGCATTGGAATGTTTTGGGGAACTCCTGTGTGAACCCTTTCCACCTGTGTTGGCACATTAGATATTTTTGAGTGTTTGTGCCTTGCGCCACTGTAAACTGCTTCCAGTGCCCCACATTGTTTCTCTTCAGTATCTGTACCCCTTTGAACTCCTGCCTACGAGAAGTGGACTTGTACGATGACATCTGATATCTTAAGTACTCGTAATTGATATTTGCTGCTTTTCTGCATCTTAAGAAATGTGTTCGTATCTTTTCTGAAACCAGCACTTGCTGCAGACTACCTGCAGTTAGATACACTGACCTTTGTGATGTTGATTGTGATTGTTTTAAAGCTGGATGGATCCAGTCTCAATAAAGTACCCCTCACCATTATTTCTAATATTCCATTGCCCCTGCCGTCCTGTCCCAGTGTTGTGCCACTGGTCCTGCTTCAGTTCCCCCATGTTAACCACATAGACTGTATTCTCTAATTTCTTATTGTTTTATCAGTCATCCGTACTGATTTAGTTTCACTAGCCTGCCACCCTATCGAGACCCATATAGAGTTGCTTCCCTCACTATAGTGAGAATAACTTTTATTGCAGACTTTTCTATTAATCCCTTGTTGTCCTTGCTACAATTCTAATACCCAAGGTGGCCGAGGGATTTGTCAAATTGTATCTACATAGTATGCTAAAAGGTAACTCTGAAATCCTGGTTGAAGATCAGTTAGAAAATGCAAAATAAACTCTTTCTCTCACTATACCCCATGCCTGGTATTAGGTTTTAAGCAACTCTTCCCTATCTTGTCACAGTGGCCTGTGTAAAAAAGCAGCCCATCCAAGGTCTCCCTTCCTTATCTGCTTCAGGCTTAGTATTCATGAAATCTGAAAAATTATGAAGGTGAATGAGGAGAATATTGGGTATCACCTGTTCAGTGGGATCCTAGGCTGCCTCTCAGCGGCATTCACTAACGGCTATCTTATTCTTGTACTTTTACCTTCTCCTCAGTAGACACTGGGGTGTTTCCTGTAAGTGCCAATAGACTTCCTCCAAAAAAGGAAACAATTTATAAGATTCTCCCCCATAAGAATAATAATACATTCCCAATCTGGTGCATTCACTGCAGACCCCACACCAACTCTCCCATGTGCAATGGATTCCTTTGTTTCGTCTGAACTCATATCCATCAACAGTATGGGCATACTCTGGCTAGTGGGTAATTAAAGTGGTTGAGTGATTGTGGCATCTGCCCCACTTAGTGGGCTAGTAATTTAACTCATTCTCACACCTAAATATCTACTCAAATACCAATAAGAAACAAAAGCCCATGTCCGTCCTTGTCTGATTATTCCTGATATGCAATCCCTGCGGCTCATTCATATCAGTTCCCTGGATGCAAAACAAAGCGGTTGTATCTTCATAGAGACCCTACAGCTGCCATTGCATATAGTGATTAGAACCCCTGATAAACGAATTGCTGAAAATAAACTCAACGCACATTGCCATTGCACAAAAGTCTCTGCCATATTTGTATCATTCTTTCTTCAAATGGAGCATATTTGAGTCATCTGTAGAGCACTGTATTGACCATGTGAGCTTGCTGCTACTGAGGGCCTCCTGATAATGTTCTCTTTAAAGATGTCAACATTTACATAAATTATAGTGGGAAAATACAGTTTCCCACTATTACTTTCTGTTTTAAGCAATCCCCAACTCACCACTGCACCATTTCCAGAGGTGGCATCCCTTTTTACGTTGGATGCTTTCTGGACACCAGATTCTGTCTCAAAGGATCTACCTGCACAGCTCCTTTTCACCTTTTTTCCGCTAGTTCACTACATTTAAACTAAAGGCCAACCCAGAAATTAAGTGTAGGGAAGGGACTAGGCCGCACTAAGCGCCCCAGTTGCCACAGATTATCTTAAACAGATGGTCCAAAGCAACAGTTCTTAACCTTTTGTCTTCTAGGGTCCCCCCATGATTTACCAGTGGACACCCAGGAACCCTACCTAAGCAATTTCTAAGATTGGAACCTCAAAGCAATACAAAGAAAACTACACAAAAAGTATACTTTAAACGGACACCTACATTGTTAAATATTTT
The DNA here is from genome assembly GCF_031143425.1 of Pleurodeles waltl. Taxonomy (NCBI): domain Eukaryota; kingdom Metazoa; phylum Chordata; class Amphibia; order Caudata; family Salamandridae; genus Pleurodeles; species Pleurodeles waltl. Next base: position 29,571,876 of record NC_090443.1, read on the forward strand.
GTAAAATATCTACTTGTCCATACGACAGGTTGTTTGATAAATCTACTTCTGCAAAAAATTCTACTTGTTCCTTTTGGTAACATGTAATGTGTGTAGGAAAGTACCATCTTGCCTGGCATGCTACCCCCATATTTCACTGTATATATGTTGTTTTAGTGTATGTGTCACTGGGACCCTGCTAGCCAGGGCCCCAGTGCTCATAAGTGTGCCCTGTATGTGTTCCCTGTGTGATGACTAAAAGTCTCACTGAGGCTCTGCTAACCAGAACCTCCGTGGTTATGCTCCCTCTGCTTTCCAAATTGTCACGAACAGGCTAGTGACCAATTTCACCAATTCACATTGGCATACTGGAACACCCTTTATAATTCCCTAGTATATGGTACTGAGGTACCCAGGGTATTGGGGTTCCAGGAGATCCCTATGGGCTGCAGCATTTTTTACCACCAATAGGGAGCTCTGACAATTCTTAAACAGGCCTGCCACTGCAGCCTGAGTGAAATAACGTCCACGTTATTTCACAGCCATTTACCACTGTACTTAAGTAACTTATAAGTCACCTATATGTCAAACCTTCACCTGGTGAAGGTTGGGTGTCAAGTTACTTAGTGTGTGGGCACCCTGGCACTAGCCAAGGTGCCCCCACATCGTTCAGGGCAAATTCCCCGGACTTTGTGAGTGCGGGGACACCATTTCACGCGTGCACTATACATAGGTCACTACCTATGTATAGCGTCCCAATGGTAACTCCGAACATGGCCATGTTACATGTCTAAGATCATGGAATTGTCACCCCAATGCCATTCTGGCATTGGGGAGACAATTCCATGATCCCCCGAGTCTCTAGCACAGTCCCGGGTACTGCCAAACTGCCTTTCCCGGGGGTTCACTGCAGCTGCTGCTGCTGCCAACCCCTCAGACAGGTTTCTGCCCTCCTGGGGTCCAGCCAGGCCTGGCCCAGGAAGGCAGAACAAAGTACTTCCTCAGAGAGAGGGTGTTACACCCTCTCCCTTTTGAAAAAGGTGTCAGGGCTGGGAAGGAGTAGCCTACCCCAGCCTCTGGAAATGCTTTGATGGGCACAGGTGGTGCCCATCTCTGCATAAGCCAGTCTACACCGGTTCAGGGATCCCCCAGCCCTGCTCTGGCGCGAAACTGGACATAGGAAAGGGGAGTGACCACTCCCCTGACCTGCCCCTCCCAGTGGAGGTGCCCAGAGCTCCTCCAGCGTCCCACAGACCTCTGCCATCTTGGATTCAGAGGTGTGCTGGCACACTGGACTGCTCTGAGTGGCCAGGGCCAGCAGGTGACATCAGAGACTCCTTCTGATAGGCTCTTACCTGTCTTACTAGCCTATCCTCCTTCCTAGGTAGCCAAACCTCCTTTTCTGGCTATTTAGGGTCTCTGGTGAGCTCTTGCATTCGGTATCTGAAGAATTCCCCAAAACAGAGTTCCTCTGCATCTCCCTCTTCACCTTCTGCCAAAGGATCGACCGCTGACTGCTCAGGACGCCTGCAAAACAGCAACAAAGTAGCAAAGACGACTACTGCAACCTTGTATCACTTCATCCTGCCGGCTTTCTCGCCTGTTTCCTGGTGGTGCATGCTCTGGGGGTAGCCTGCCTCCTTCTTGCACCAGCAGCTCTGAAGAAATCTCCTGTGGGTCGACGGAATCTTCCCCCTGCAACCACAGGCAACAAAAGACTGCATCACCGGTCTTCTGGATCCCCTCTCAGCACGACGAACGGGGTCCCTGGAACTCGGCAACTCTATCCAAGTGACTTTGTGAGTGTGGGGACACCATTACACGCGTGCACTATACATAGGTCACTACCTATGTATAGCGTCACAATGGTAACTCCAAACATGGCCATGTAACATGTCTAAGATCATGGAATTGTCACCTCAATGCCATTCTGGCATTGGGGAGACAATTCCATGATCCCCCGGGTCTCTAGCACAGAACCCGGGTACTGCCAAACTGCCTTTCCGTGGTCTCCACTGCTGCTGTTGCCAACCCCCTCAGACAGGTTTCTGCCCTCCTGGGGTCCAGGCAGCCCTGGCCCAGGAAGGCAGAACAAAGGATTTCCTCTGAGAGAGGGTGTAACACCCTCTCCCTTTGGAAATAGGTGTGAAGGCTGGGGAGGAGTAGCCTCCGCCAGCCTCTGGAAATGCTTTGATGGGCACAGATGCTGCCCATCTCTGCATAAGCCAGTCTACACCGGTTCAGGGATCCCCCAGCCCTGCTCTGGCGCGAAAGGGGAGTGACCACTCCCCTGACCTGCACCTTCCAGGGGAGGTGCCCAGAGCTCCTCCAGTGTGCCCCAGACCTCTGCCATCTTGGATTCAGAGGTGTTGCTGACACACTGGACTGCTCTGAGTGGCCAGTGCCAGCAGGTGACGTCAGAGACTCCTTCTGATAGGCTCTTACCTCTCTTAGTAGCCAATCCTCCTTCCTTGGTAGCCAAACCTCCTTTTCTGGCTATTTAGGGTCTCTGCTTTGGGGATCTCACCAGATAACGAATGCAAGAGCTCATCAGAGTTCCTCTGCATCTCCCTCTTCATCTTCTGCCAAAGGATCGACCGCTGACTGCTCAGGACGCCTGCAAATCCGCAACAAAGTAGCCAGAGGACTACTAGCAACCTTGTATCGCTTCATCCTGCCGGCTTTCTCAACTGTTTCCAGGTGGTGCATGCTTTGGGGGTAGCCTGCCTCCTTCTTGCACCAGGAGCTCTGAAGAAATCTCCAGTGGGTCGACGGAATCTTCCCCCTGCAACCACAGGCAACAAAAGACTGCATCACCGGTCCTCTTGGTCCCCTCTGAGCACGACGAGTGTGGTCCCTGGAACTCAGCAACTCTGTCCAAGTGACTCCCACAGTCCAGTGACTCTTCAGTCCAAGTTTGGTGGAGGTAAGTCCTTGCCTCCCCACGCTAGACTGCATTGCTGGGTACCGCATGATTTGCAGCTGCTCCGGCTCCTGTGCACTCTTCCAGGATTTCCTTCGTGCACAGCCAAGCCTGGGTCCCCGACACTCTAACCTGCAGTGCACAACCTTCTGAGTTGTCCTCTGGCATCGTGGGACTCCCTTTTGTGACTTCGCGTGGAGTCCGGTTCACTCTTCTTCCAAGTTCCTGTTCAGGTACTTCTGCGGGTACTGCCTGCTTCTGTGAGGGCTCCCTGACTTGCTGGGCGCCCCCTCTGTCTCCTCATCCAAGTGGCGATATCCTGGTCCCTCCTGGGCCACAGCAGCATCCAAAAACCCTAACCACGACTTTTGCAGCTAGCAAGGCTTGTTTGCGGTATTTCTGCATGGGAACACCTCTGAAAACTTCTTCATGACGTGGGACATCCATCCTCCAAAGGGGAAGTTCCTAGTCCTCTTCGTTCTTGCAAAACACCAAGCTTCTTCCATCCGGAGGCAGCTCCTTTGCACCCTCAGCTGGCATTTCCTGGGCATCTGCCCACTCTCGACACTGTCGCGACTCTTGGACTTGGTCCCCTTGTTTCACAGGTACTCAGGTCCGGAAATCCACTGTTGTTGCTTTACTGGTGTTGGTATTCCTTGCAGAATCCCCCTATCACGACTTCTGTGCTCTCTAGGGGTTGTAGGTGCACTTTACACCTACCTTACAGGGTCTTGGGGTGGGCTATTTTTCTAACCCTCACTGTTTTCTTCTAGTCCCAGCGACCCTCTACAAGCTCACATAGGTTTGGGGTCCATTAGTGGTTCGCATTCCACTTTTAGAGTATATGGTTTGTGTTGCCGCTATACTTAGGTGCTCCTGTTGCAATCTATTGTAACTTTACACCGCTTGCATTACTTCCTTTTGCTATTACTGCATATTTTTGGTATTGTGTACATATATCTTGTGTATATTTGGCATCCTCATACTGAGGGTACTCACTGAGATACTTTTGGCATATTGTCATAAAAATAAAGTACCTTTATTTTGAGTATATATGTGTATTGTGTTTTCTTATGATATTGTGCATATGACACCAGTGGTATAGTAGGAGCTTCGCATGTCTCCTAGTTCAGCCTAAGCTGCTCTGCTATAGCTACCTTCTATCAGCCTAAGCTGCTAGAAACACCTCTTCTACACTAATAAGGGATAACTGGACCTGGCACAGAGTGTAAGGACCCCTTGGTACCCACTACAAGCCAGGCCAGCCTCCTACAATGTGACGACCCATTATAACAGCAGTCTCGTACTAGAGCTCTGATTATAGCCTTTTTGATTATGCCAGGGCTCGTACTGTAGTATGGCTTGAATTCTAGCAATTTATTTATTTTGCCTCCTTTCCGCAGATCTACATACTGGGGCGGTAGGTGGCAGTAAGCAATAGTTCCACGGTTGGAATGCCTTTTTTAGCCTGTGTAAATACATTAACTTGCATGTTTAAAGGGTTTACTCTAGCTCTTCTCTAATAATTTCCCATACTGAGAGAGGTTTGAAATTTACTCCTGACAGGGGTCACAAGTAAAACTTCTTCCTGGGTTGTGGAAAAAGTGGTTAAAGGGAAAATAAACTTATGAACACTCAACAGATATTCACATGAGCTAATCTACACCTGCATATTTGCTCGTGCTAAAATACACTTCACAAATATTCTCTAGGACTAGAATTTCCTGGTCTACTTCTGTAAATCCTTGTGAATTCATGAAACATGCAATCTGCACTAATGCAAACTCATATACCATGGGTGCACTTTTGTGTCATTCTTTAAGAATTTGTCCCTAATTAGGTCTGGTATTAACAAATACTTTTTTTTTTTTTAAATTAAAATTATATCTCCGTCTATCGGCTGGCTTCACTGTGACTGATCCTACTTGCAGAACCCACTCCTACTCAGCACCTGGATACACTCACACATGACCAGTTCTGTGCTCTGCTGTGGCAATGGGTGTTTATTGCGACAAAATAATATTTAATTTTTTTTGCTAATATTTGTCACAATGTTGAGGGCCTAGCAGCTCCCACAAAAAGAACCTTATGCAAAAGTCAAGTCAAAGTGACACGCATTGACAAAACCAAAAGACTGATCACCAATGTTGAACCTATTGGCTTTGCTAGTGCTTGTTTATATTCATGTTTCACATAATCTTGTTGAAACTGGTTACAATGACGTTCCATTGTAGATATTGTTTGCATGCATAAACACATTTTACTTAATGATGCTTCAAAGAAATAGTACCTAAGTTTCACATTGGTTTAGCAAAATGTTTTTTATCCTAGTTGTATTTTTTTTGTGAACATTTGATTTTGAAACCAAAAATATCATCAATCTTCCATTCAAGCTCCCACAGAAAATTGCATTAAATCAGAGAGCATCCTGGGAGCATTCTACGTAGCTGTCATATTTTAAACTCTGCAAATGTGTGAACACGTTTTTTGTTATACACAAACCACTCAGCAGTGCAGTCCGAGCTTGCATTTATTTAGAACGCTCACCCTAATAATAAAGGATTTGCATTAATGAACCTTAAATACAATTTTGAAAAGCATTAGCATATGGACACATTATCTGAACTGCAGACAATTTCTTTCCATGCTCTTTAATGTGGCATTCTATGTTGGCAGCCAAAGGGTTTGTGCTGCAGGGGGTTGGGCCTACCTGAACCAAGGACAAAATAAACTTGAAAACTTGTTGTCCTTGACCCCAAACAATATGTCCTGGGCGTCGGGCTATATTAATTCCACACCCCTACTCAGTGAGAGCTCCCAACAAACAAAGATTGTATCTTAGTTATTCTGTCTTGTTATAAGGTACCACAAAGTTCTGTCATGTCACATCCCCCACCAGCCTCTTGGGTCCAGCCATTCAGGTCCCCTAGCCTGCAAAACGTATATATGCTATTATTCCGCCAAAAACAGGGTTCAGAAATGATGTATTCAGAGTACTTGACTATAACCATTATGAAAACCACTACACCCCATATGCCCTCTCTTTGCTTGCAAAAATCACTAGACTGGATGACCCAGCGCCACTGCAACCTTATTACTTACAACATGCATTTAATTCTGATAACAATGCCCCTTGATAATCTCCCATTGTAGGTTTAGTTCTCATTCACATTCGATGTAATATCTCCAACCATCAGAAAAATGCTAGTTGTGCTTTATTGGCGATGACCAACTAAAAACAGTTGCCCTAATGAAAACATGATCAAGTGTTTTCAGTTCCAACTAGACTTATGAATAACCTGACTTTTGCCTCAGTATTCTCTCTCTCTCTCAATGAATGATTATTCATGAGGGTCTGAAATGCATGCGTTCTAGCGATGAAGTTTTAAAGTGACTCAAAAGCTGGTATGTTTGCCGTTTCCTCACTCTTAAATATATGTGCACTGTGACAAAACATTTTCATGATCTTTCAATTAAATCTGTATGGAGGGTGATGAATTAATTGGTTTATATAATTCATGATAAAATATATCTTTTCTTTAACACGTTTTGTGGTCTAGTGTGGTAGCTGTCTTTTAATTGCTGGTTCCTCTGGCTTACCGTTCCCTTGGCACAGTTATGTGGCAGTGTAGCCTTATGGCAAAAGGGAAGTAGATGCAGTCTCACTAAGTGTCCTAATGAAGTTGGTCAGTGGACATCTTTCCTGATAAATGCAGGCTTTAAAGAAATTTCACTGAGCACCAAGAATTGTTGAATGTGTGGCTCTAGTAGATCTATTTGTGCAGTAGACTTTTGTATTTCCTCACTGCACTCAGTCTCTCGTTCCGCCCCTACCTCTTTACGAGAGTGGGTTTCTGAGCTTTAACAGAGAGTAATTGTGGTTCATCAGGTAGGAGACTTGCTGCTAATTTGTTGATACTCTGCGTTATAGCATGTGTACACAGGGTTGGAGGTATAGGATATTTTCTCCAATATGTATTTTGGATTTTTATTTTTTTGTGAAGTGCTGTTAGGAACAAGTTCAGGTCACACAATCACACCTATGTTCATTTGTAAATACAGATGCAGTGTTGTGTTTTGTTTTACGTAGCCTGTGGGCGGCTGGGTTGGAGTTGAGTGCGGTTGGTTGAACACTATGATGGGTCAACCATATCACTGGGGGTGGGGTGGTGGTGGATTGTCTGTGTACACGCAGAATGTAGTGTTGGGAGGCCTAAAGTGGCTCTCACATCTGCCAGCTCTTTTTAATTCTGCTTCTCATGTGACCCAGCGGTCCTATTGCTTTGACCACATAACTGGTGCTGAAATAGTTAGCCGGGGCCAGTGTAGAGCCTAGATCAGTGGTTCTTTACCCTTTGACCTTTGTGGGTCCCACTTAATAATTACTGTAATCCAGCCCCCCCCCCCCCTTTCCCAAAATGCGTCATTACTTAAATTCAGGGACCCCGACCTAAGCACTTTCAGTGATTCGAACAGAAAACAATGCCCACAATAATGCAGAAACATTCTTCACACAAATTATTAAATATTTGTATTGAATTCACAAATCTAAAAAACAATTTTCATCATATTAGGAAGTTTGGAGTTTTTCTAAATTCGATTATGGCCAATAACAATAATATAGTCCTTTTAAAATAACAAAACGTCTGTGTATTCCTCATATTGACATTGTAAGAGAAATTTATTCATATAATCAATTTCAAATAATAGTTGTCACGTCTTACATAGCATTGTATGTCATGAGGGAATATTAACCCAATTTTATAATTCACATTTGTCGTCGTCATTTTCTGAATAGGTGTTGTCATTCTCTGTTTAATTTTCACCGGCTGGGAGTTTGCACGTATCAGTGCACTTAAGGTCATTTAGACAGCACACATGTTGGCAGTTTGCAGTTCCTCATGCAGTTGCAAACTATAAGATCTAACAGCCTTAGGTGCTGGCTGCCCCTCCATCAGTTCCACTACCAGTTGCTCTGCTACCTTGTTTTTTTTTTTCAAACTTCCACCGTCTCCCAATCAAACTAGGTGTCTGTTCTTCATTTAGAAGACATCTCTTGCTTATAGCGTCTTGATAATTTGCATGTTTCTTCAGTCAGTCCCTAGACTGTCTATCCCACCCATTTGTGCGCAAAAAAGGTGATATCTCAAGTCATTCATGTGATGAACTGAGGATTCTGGTGCATACAGCAAGCACAAGAATTGCTCCAATTTGTCCATTAGTTCGTCAGAGAGATCCTATTTGTCTCCGAGCTGTGGAAATGTTTCCTATGTATGTTTGTCTGGCAGACAGTATTTTGAATGCACTTACTTTTCCTTTTCCTGCAAATACGCTTCCTGTGTCACATCTGTAAACATATGGAGACCTATCCTAGCTCAACAAACCTTTACACCAAGAGTTGAAGCTATTTTCTCAATGTCAGTGACTCATGTGCATACTTTAGTACCACATTTCAGAAACAATTTAGCCATGATTCTGTCATGGAATCCCAAACACATAATGAGCACATTGGTGTCATCTGAGCTTATCATTACTGCCTCATAACCCTCATTAGCAGCGTGTGCAGCATGCTGCAACAAATGACCGTCTGCTTCTTCATGGTTACCGTTGAGATCTGCAACTTGGTGGCTCCCTTGAGATGTGATTTTTGTACCATTTATCTTCACAGTTTGCGAACAGTTTTTTTTTTTTTTTTTTATTTCTTTTTTATTCGCAAGGTTTCCTCCTTTCGTTAACAAGTAAAGCGATAAGAGTTTTTATTCTTTACATGGCTGGGGAATTTCCTCTACTGTCTGACAATCTGGGAACGTGAGATGCTCCGTAACTGTTAGACGTCTCATTGTACGTATAAAAAAAAAAAGAAAATGTATTCTTTGATTCCTGTTTTCCTGGATAGGCATAGCCATCTCACCAAAGTTTGATACCTCCTTTTAATCTCTGAACCAGAACCATTCCATTAATCATCGTGGCTGAGATTACAGGTATTTCCTCAGCAGGGGTAAGGTTTTCCGCAAGTGTGTTGCTAGACAGTTTTGTTTTTCTTTCACAACAGACCTTCTGGAGTTGCTAAACTTATGGTAAAGGTCATAAGAGACGAGAGAGTACATTCGCCATTTGAACGTTCTGATTCTCTGCTGTCACTATGATTCAACCGAATAGTGCTTTGTCTGATTTTATGATGATTGTCCTGCCATTGCTATTCACTGTCGTCTTCTTGGACATGTCAGCGTTTTTATGGCGAATGGGAGCAACAATTGCTTTGGTGGGGGTGTTTCTGCTGGCCAATTGTGACTGCATATATAATGTCCCGACTGAATGATTGCACAAGTAAGGCAACCATTTTGGACTGCTTTGTGTTTTCTGGCTCTTCAGTCAGAATTCCTAATGGGAACTGTTTAAGGTAATTGAGCACTGTAAATTAATCATTATCAACGTCTGATGGATGATATGGCCATGGTGGTGTTGTCAACTTTCTTTTAATCATTGTTCTTATGTGCAATGATGTTTGATCAGTGATATTGTTCCAGTCTGTTCTCTTTTCATACTCTGGTTTTCTCTTACAACGTCCTCTAACATGACAGTATCGGGTTGGGCCAATAATTTTCACAGTTCTAATGTGTTGAAATAGTTAATTATGTGCTTCGTCTATCATATTTTTGTAGTGATCATTGGTTTGAATGCTAAATGCATGATCTTCCTCCTTTGGGTTAAACCATATATGGTTCCTATAACAAGATGCACGATAGTTGGCTTTTGCCTCCACCTTGTCCCTACTACAAACTGCTAAGATATTTGAATCTCAACTAATGGTTGCACACTCTTGAAGCCTTTTGTCAGCTCTGAGCTCCGTGGCCTTGATTAATTTCTCACACATTGATGTTCCCTTGTAGCATTTTATCTTTCCACAAAATATACATTCTTCGTCATACATGTTGGTCTTTAATGATGATCTCCTGTTTAAGTGTTTACTCCTGCATTCCCTCCCTCCAGCATCCTCACTAACACTTGGTTCAGCTTTTCGCTCAATCTGTAAATCTCTTCATAGTAAACAGGCTCCTGCACTTCCTGTGGTAAAGTATTTGGGGATCCCTGTTGCTTTCCACAATTCTCGCAATGTCTAGCAGTGGAATGTGATTCCTTACCTGAGCTGCCTCTAACAAAGTAGTCCTGTGGGCTTGTCAGCGTAACTCTTTGTTGGGCATTTGACCATAAATTAATTATACACTGAGGATCAGTGGAACAGGGTGTGCTTGTTTCAGTCTTCATGATGCTGCACGGCCATTCACCACCAGCTCGGGGGGGGGGGGGGAGGGGGGGGGGATAATTAAAACATTTATACATTTTACTCTGTGTACTTAACTTAATCTAAAATACTATTATAATTATCAATTTATAATCACATTTAATGTCGTAATTTTTTATAATAAAATTCACAATTCTGAAAACATTTCCATTTACATCAAGGTATCTGTGGAATGGTAACTCAAAACAGACAGAGTTATGATTTGCTATCACACATTTTTCATCTCTAGGCGCCCATACCGTGCCAAAAAATCAAAGTAGAACCCGTGTCCCCAAATGGTACAGATAACATGGTTGGCTCAAGGCCTACTATGGCTCCCTGAACCACAGGTAAGAACCACTGGTCTAGATGAATCGTTTAAAATTTCCTGGGTAAAGCTGTACTTCATAATCCCCCCCCGCCACACCTTTACAAAAGCTTTAAACCATATTGCAGTCTTTAACAGGCTACATCCCTCATATGTAAAAGCTTTTTTCCCTGACTGTCATCTCAGTCTCAAATGACTTCTTTAAATTTGATCTCAAGGCTTTGTGTCAGCACCACATCAACTAAATTGGTCTCTAGTTCGATGATGAATACAAGATCTTACTTCTGCAGACACGATGAAAATCTACTGCCTCACCTGAACTTTATCCATGCTCGGCTTCAGCCCTGGCAAGTGGTCTTGCAGTTTAACACTTTGGAAGTTCTTGAAAGTGATTTGTTGAAGCATCTTTGTTATCCATGTCCTTGGCATTCACTCGTGCTTTTATGGAAAGTGTCCCACTCCTTTCTTTAACAGCTATGTTCATGCTTTATTTTTTTTTTTTGGCTTCCCATTCATGTTTTTTTTTTTTTTTTTTTTTGTTTGTGATGATCTGACATCTCATTTGCAGTTTATATAATGCAAAACATGCTCAAAGTATTAGTCGAACCTAGATGTAGATATGGAAATATGTATCACTTCTTGTACTTTTGAAGGAATAAATCTTACCAGTGATAATTTGGGCGACTAAACAGTTTACTATTTCATATTCTTTACTTCTTAGCACCAAAAACCTCTGTCACCCATATCCAGTGGCTTGCTTGATTGTTAAATGCTTATTGTGAGCAGTCTAGTCCTACATTGTTCTTTCTTCTCTGGTGTGATCCTCACAGTCTAGGTGTTGAAAAGGATGGTTTGATTTATGATTATAAATGTGCAAAACAAGCTGTGTTACTCTAGCTTTTTGATTTATCAAGGTGCCTTTAAATTTCAAGATGGAACGTGATTATGAAGATTTCTTGGATTTAAGTTATTTATCTTTACAGCCAAATCAAATGCATTTGTGATTGTAACTTGAGTTGCAAGAGATCTTTTGTAACAATACCCAGTGGGAAGGCAGGTTATAGTGACATTATAATTATCCAAAGTTCCACAGGCATGGACCAAACAATCTTTTGTGCCTAGTTTTGAAGGGAGAGTAAGTAGCAAGCAAGCTCCCCCACCTTTCCTACAAGTACTTTTGAAGAATCTTGCTTTTGTCCTTTCTTAAAAATACATTTGCACCGCTTCTTGTATGTACACCTATAATTCTTTAGTAGGCTCTACAATAGAGCACATTATCAGTGATACAATTAAAATCGTTTTGTTGGAATTTAAGAAGGCAAGTGCCAAAGACACCATTGCTAACCTTTGATCCTGATTAGTGGGCTACTTTATTAGTCTTGTAACATCTGTATGATTCATTTTCTTTAATCATTCTCATTTATCAAGGGTCACCTTAATTGCATGAGACTTTGAGCCTCAGTTCACTCTTTTTAACCCTGTTGGGAGTATGTTTGAATGTAAAGTCTTGTAATGATTTGAACAGTGCAAAGTGGTTTAGGCTAGATTAAGGAAACTTTTGTTAACGCCCTATTGGGCTTATGTTTTATAACATTTATCAAATGTTATCTGTGGCAGGCATTTTTATTGTTGTAATCAATTAATTTGATAGTCCCAAGACTACTTCCAGGTTAAATGGAATTGGAATTCCTTCTGGACTCCGAAACCCAACAAGGTGTACACTAATGTACTTGTGCTTCATCTTCCTTCAGCTCCACCTCTGTAACTCTTTCCCTGCCGTATGGTTAATCTTGTATCTTCTGTTCATGATGTCCAAAAAAAAACTCCACTCATCTGATGAGTATACTGCTGTGTCTGTGGCTGTATGTCCCTAATGGAAGCCCCTCAAATGTCTCCACACCGGTCTGTGCCATGTCCCTTAAACTAAAAGTGGTATTACAAATTCCTGGGTTTCATCACTCTGTCAAGAATGGATGTCAGACTCTTGAGGCTTTAACTCAGTTTGGTCCTTCTGTGACACCCTAGTCGGTCTGAGCCAGGCAGTTGTTCATATAGTTCTTTCAAGTACGAGGTGCATTCATACACCTAAATGCTTTTTTTTCTTTAATTATGTAAAACACAAAATATTCTCCTTGTTTGCACAACTCCTACAAAGCATTCACTAAAGGACGCTTTCAATCAGTGAAGCACCCATCCTCAATGTCTCCCTCCACTTTGCAATGTTTCTGGGCATATGGAAAAGCACCACAGTTGAGCCCTGTGAAGGAAACCATCTGCTGGCCCAACCACGCTCTGCAAATGCAGACCAATGTCCTTCCTTCTGTAAGAGACTATGGTCCTAGAAACTAATCAACTGACAACTTACTGACCAACTCGGCAGCGTCAAACTCATTAGTCTTTGGAAGCCTGCAGACTCGTCTAGGGAGTTCCTTCAGGTTCAACACTCACCCCCCATCCTCTTCAATGCATATGTGATCCCTCAGGCCAGTGGAATCAGTGCACACATCAACATCCGAGACAACTCGTACTCTTCGACAAAACCCCCAACACAAGAAATTGTTTCACCACCTGCATGATTGAAGTTCTAACTGAATAAAAGCAAGGCGACTCACACTAAACACCAATAAAACAGAAGTGATTGTCATCAAGAACACCTCCTCATGGGACTCCACCCTGGTGCCCGGCTGAACTCTGACCCACACCCGTAACCTCAAAACCTTCAAGAGCAAAAGGGACATAACCACACAAGTCAGCACCTTCTGTGCATCCTAAAGATACTGAGGAAGATTTCAAAGGGTTCCCAAGCAATACCAGGAAAAGCCACCACTCACACAATAGTCACCAGCAAGTTGTACTCTGAGAACATACACTACTCTTGGATCCTCCAGCAGTTCACCAGAAGACTTCAAACCATCCAGAACTTGAAAGCCACACTCCTTCTCAACTTCCCACTTAGAACTCTAATCACACTATACCTCAGAGCTCCACTGGCTCCAAATATACAAATATGCTCATATCGAACTTCTGACACACACCATTCAAGGCCTTACACAGCTTGGCCCCACCCACCTGAACAGCTGCATCACTGCCCATAAACCTCCGACCCATAGGACTCTTAATTGCACAGATCCCACACATACACAGAACCAGATCAGGAGGGCAGTAGTTCTTACATCACTCCTAAAACATGGAACGACCTCCCACTTCACAGCAGAACTGCGTCCTCCAATTTTCTGCAGAAAGCTGAAGATCCAGCTTTTCAATTTGCCACCTTCCCTTGGCAGGGCCTGTTGCTCGCACCTGCTCTGTGCTAGGATACCATTTTGGGAGATAGTGCGCTTCACAAATACACATAACAGAACTTTGAAGATCTTCATTTTGGTGCTTGTGATATTGTTGAAGTATTAGGTTTGAGTTTTTAGTTAAGTTGGAAATTCAAAGTGGGGGGGTCGGGTTGGGGGGAAATTAGCGTGAGTGTGGCCAACAAGACGGCTGACCGGCTGCACTGAGCGACTGCTCCTTGCCCCGGCTGCAGCTTCAGGCATAATCATGATGTTCCAAGGCCCCACGGACCCCATTCAAGGGAGAGGGAAGCTGGAGTAAAGCTGCATTGGGGGCTGTGGGGGCCTGTACTGGCGCTGTGGCACCGATGTGGGCAGTGGTGACGGTTCTAGGATGGCCAGCGTGACGGACTGAGCATGCTAGGCCCGGTGTGAATATGGGCTTGGTGTGGGCCCGCTGCTGTGGCAGCAAGTGCCTACGGTCTCCCTGACATGGAGGAGATCTTGCATTGGTGATTGTTGGAGCTGCAGCAGGTGATGGTGTCTTGCTACTGCCTGGGAGGGTGTGTGGCTAAGCCCCTGGCCTGCTGAAGTTAGCGGCTGATGCCTACCTCCTCTCGGCGGGGAGCTGGGACCAATGCAGGGGAGGCTTGGTGCAGCACCAGAGCAGATTCAACTGAGCTGCACTTGCCTGGAGGAGCGAGGCGGAGAGGATTGCAGTGAGGTGACGGGCTGCCCTGAGGAGAGTAGGTGGCTCCCCCCCTCTCAGTTCTCTGTCCTGGTTTGGGGGGGGGGGGGGGGGGGGCAGCGTTGGGGCAGCGTTGACCAGCTGTGCCCTTGGACACCCATGGGCACCTAGACTGGTGGCTGACCGGTGAGTGGAGCGGACTCATCTTGTGAGTCTGGTTGCCAGAGTATGACTGATAGGCATCTGCCGACTGCCCTCTCTGTCCCCCCCCCCCCCCTTTTTTGGTGGGGGGAGGGGGGGGGGCGGGCACGCAATTGCCCTGCTGACTGACTGGAGTGCCCTCCGAGGATAATCCGAGGTCGTGGGATGCAATGTTTTTGAGAGACCTGCGCTCACTAAACGGTGAGTACTGAGGAGTAACTGACAGATGATCGATTTACCACTACAGACATCGCTTAACTGCAGTCCTTTCTGCGCTTCTTATGGACATAGTGGATGATTATAACTGGAGACCGTCCGGATTGATTGCTGAAATTGCATTTTCCTGGTGCATGTATTGAACTGAGGCTTGCTTTCACATGAAAAAGTACTGTACACACAAGGAGGCGGCAAGAGGTGAGTGACATACAGACAGACAGACCTGGGTGCCTTGAAGGCCACTGTGGGCACCCTTGAGGCCAAGGTGTGTAAGCTGGAGATGAGGTTGGAGAATGCAGATGGGCGGTCCCGTATATGTATTCTGAGAGTTGTGGGATTCCCTGAGGGAGCAGAGGGTACTACCCCCCCCCCCCCCCCCCAGGCGAAGGCTGTGGGGATGCCCAAGGGGTTGGGTTGCACTGACTCACGTGGAAAAATAGTAGGATTCGTACATGGATTGGGGAAGACACTAGTTGTTCAGTGGTGTTTACCCGGGGAAGGATGTGGGAGATTGGGTGGTGTTCCTTGTTGCCTTGGGGTTATGTTTTACAAAATTGGTAGGTAGCGTGCATTGCGGTTGCAGATATTGCAATAGTGTGGAGAGTGAACCATAGCCTCACATGCTTATTTGGCCAACAGGTGGGTGTTGTGGGATAGGGGGGGGGGTTGGGGGACTGCTAGTGTTGCAGATTGGAATAGAATAAGTTAGGTGATTCGGTACGCTTTCATACATGGAACATGAGGGGGCTCAACTTCTTTCTAAAATGGTAGAGTACAAACACATCTCGGGCGAGTTGGTGTGCACATTGCCCTCCTGCAGGCGATGCACTTGATGGATGCTGAAGTACAAAAGTTTCAAAAAAATTGAGGGGACAGCTCTATTTGTCCCTGTATTTGTCTCATGTTGGGGGGGGGGGGGGGGGGGGGCTCCTAGATATGGGTAGCCCCTGATGGTACTGCTTCAACTAAAAGGTCAACTAGCAGAGTTGTTGGGTGGTTATGTGCTCCTTCATGGGAATCTTTATGGGCGTGAACTTTGTATAAAACAAATATGCCCCTAACTCTAATGATTTCTTTAAGGACTTGTAAGACGAATTACTGCTCCACATTGGAATGCCTATTATCTGGGCTACAGGACTTCAGCTGTGTCCTAGATGACATATTGGATAGATGTCTGCCTAAACGGGACACTAAGCCCCGCATGACTGCTAGACTTTGAGAGAGCATGACGTAGATGCGTGGAGGGAGCTAGACCCTGTGTCTAAAGCGTACTGATGATACACACCTGCCCATGGAGCATATAGCAGGCTGGACCGCTTTCTGTTAGCAAATGAGAATATGAGACACTTGGGGATCCAGCGTATAGGGTGGATATACTGCCAACTCTACTTGGTTATATCAGGGAGAATTGGAACACGGCCCAGATGTGCGGAGCGGAATGGGAGACCCTAAAGGTTTATTATGAGGTGAGAGCCTTGGCACGCCTTATGGTATTAGGAAGAAACTGGAGCGAGAGCTCACACAGCAGGAGGATGCCTTTGCTATGTTGCAAAGTTGAGGGGATGGTGCCGCTGGTGAAGCAGGACTTGCAGAGGCGCGTAGGCGGATAAAGATCATGTGTAATAGACTAGATAGTTATGTATGCAAGGACTATAGACAGCGGCTGCATTGGAAGGGGGACTGCTTGGGGCGCATGTTGGCCTGGCTGCTCAAGCGAGAGAGACCCCCACCAATTGATTCTGTCGCTTTGCGGGCCGACTGGGGACATGATACTGGGACAGACATGACTGAACTTACTGTTACAAGACCACATGTAGAGTGTGTGTACCTCACTGGTGTGTGCAGATAGCTCCCTGGTCGATGAGTACCTGGTTGGACTCCAGCTCTCAAGGTTGACAGAGGCGCAGGCTGGTGGTCTTGAAGGGGACATATGGTTGGAAGAGCTGCATGAGGCACTGCAAGCAATGCCCGCTGTAATCTCCGGGGACAGTGGCCTTCCGGTTGAGTTTTTTGCAGGCATACTCAGCCTCTCTCCTCCTTGGCCTATTGGAGATAATGTGTGAGGTGCATAGGGAGGGTGTGTGCCAACACATAGGAGGGAAACTATGATGGTCATGATACTAAATCTAGGAAGGGACTCTGTTGACCCTCAGCTCTTATCGGCCTTGGTCCATGCTTGATGTAGATGTAAAATTACTTGCTTAAGTATTGGCAATGCGATTAAGCAAAGTGATTACACACCTGGTACATGAAAACCAGTGTGGATTTATGCCTGGGAGGGGGTACTCATATAAACCTGTGAAGGCTCTCGCATGTGATGCATGAAACTCAGGACTCTGCACTGCGAGCTGCACTGGTTGCCTTGGCCATCTAAAAAGCATTCGATACCCTGTCTTGGGATTACTTATGGGAAGTGATGCATTGAATGGGGGTTGGACTGAGCATTCTGTCATGAGTGCGCCTGTTGTACGTAGCACCGAGGACAAGAGTGCGCACTTGGGTGGTGGTGTCTGACCCCCCCCCTTTTTGTATCGAAAGTGGCACGCCGTAGGGTTGCACGCTGTTGCGGCTCTTATTTGTGCTTGCCATGGAGCTGCTGGCAGTGCAGCTCAGGGCAGGACTCAGAGCGTGGGGTTTAATGGTGGGAGCTGGAATACATACTGTATCCTTACAACGCAGATAATGTCCTGGTGTATGTAGCTGACCCGGAGCACTCTGTCCCTCCCCTTCTGCGCCATATGGATGACTTTGGAGTGGTTTCTGACCTTTGTGTCAACCAGCATAAGACAGAACTATATCCCATGGCATCCCTGGCTACCCTTACAGTACCAGAAATCCTGCATTTAGGCTTGGGAGACCAGGGAATTTCAATATTTAGGTGTGGGGGTAACCCATTCACCGCTGCTGCAGTATAATTAGAATTATGGGCAGAGTGTTGGACTTACTCCAGGCCTCTGTCCAATTCTGGACCACGCGTCTGCTTTCTGCCATGGGCAGGGTCGCGCTTAGTAAAATGTTCTGCTCCCTCACTGCTTATACGTCATGCAGAAATCATTCTGCGAGCTGCCACTGGCATTAATGTGCCAGCTAGATATGCTGCTGTTGTCCGTTATTTGAGGGGGCAAGAGATGCAGAGGCTGTCTTGAGGTCCTGAAGCTGGATTTGACAGACTTTGGACTGGCGCTGCCAGATCCCCATCTTTATTTTATGGCAGGCTTGTTACAGTATGCAGCATTGTGGTGTGATGATGCTCCTGACTGGGGGAAAAAAACTACTGGAAGGTTCAGTGTGCATACCTGAGCTCCCAACTTTGCTTATGTGTGGCTCTAGGCTACTGTAGGTTACCCCTTTTGTGATATTGCAGGTGGCCTGGATATGAGTGGGCGGATACTAGGGTGCTACGACAGGCACCCTATGCACGCTTTCTTTCAGTTTGGTGGCTGTGCCCCTTGTGTGCATTACGGACACACTGAACGTTTTATGATGGCGAGTGGGCAGCTGTAACACAGCAGGAGATTTATATCAAAATGGCTCCTTTGTAAACCTGGAGGAGACCGGGACCCTTTTTGGGACTGGCCAAGGACAATTCCTGCATTATGCCAGTATATCAAGAACAGCTCAGGAGATCTGGACCTCCTTTCCGGAGGAGCCGCTGAGTCCCATCTGATGAGGGTGTTGCTAGATCTGGACTCTGATCGAGGTCTCCTCTCCCATTTATGTACTGGCCTTAAAAGGGATAGGCAGATAGATGTGTCCGCGGCGTGTGCGATGTGGGATGCAGACCTGGAGATGCCACTTGCGGATGGGGAGTGGAATAAGGCCCATGCGCTGGCACAGAATGGGTCCAGTAATGCCAGATTTAAATTGACGCAATTTCAGAATCTACATAGAGCCTACCTGACGTCACAGCGCCTCCATAGAATTTTTCCAGCACCCCCAGCCACTTTTGGGCATGTTCCATGGACGTGTAGGTCCCTACCGTCCTTTTGGTGTGAGCTCAAGTGCTAAAAGCTACAACGGCAGTGAAAGTAGAATTAATAATACAACACTGTTTGCTGGGATTGCTGCCTCATCTCAAAAAAGGTCGCAAAATGGCATATCTGTTTGGGCAGCTGGGGTTGATACTTGCGAGGAGGCACATTGCTATTCATTGGGTCAGCCCGAATCCTCCAACCTGCGGCAAATGGTTGACAGACTCCCTCCTGTAATGGGCAACAGCTGAAGAATATCTGCTCCGTAGTGTCGGTGTAGCATGCAGAGTTAGAGTTGGAGATCTGGAGTGGTAAGATTGAGCGTTTGAGGGGTGGGAGGGACTGAGAGGGGGACAATGGTGACCCAGCTACTGAGTGCCCCTGTGAGTCTGATGACAATGATTGTCCCCTGGGAGATACAGCTTATGGGCCTGCGTGAGAGGGATGGTGGTGAGGATTGGGAATGCTCCATAAAAAACAGCGTCGGAAAGTGGGATGGACTATGATGGCAGTTGAGGTTGCTTGACCACACTGATTCTGTAATTATTCAGGTGGGATCCTGGGACGCATATGGGGGCGCAGACTTGTGGCTCATAAGTGTGAGACACAGCTTCCTGATCACCAGTCCCTCTTGCTGCCTCCTGCCTGGCTGAACTGATTCGCCTGCTCGCGAGTTGTCCTTATTGCTCCTTCCCTGGCGAGTTGTCCTTATTGCTCCTTCCCTGGGTATCTTGCCCCCCCCCCCCCCCCCCCCCTTTATTTTTCACTCTTTACTGCTTGGGCCCTAACTGTTTACGGATGCCCTCTCTTCCGGATGGGATTGTGTGATTCTGCACTGCTAACCTGCTTTGTTACTGTTTAATGTATCATACAGTGTTGTGTTCTTTTCTATAATGTGAATAAACAAATTTGCACCAAAAAAGTTGGAAATTCTGATAAGTGTTAAGGTTTGGTCTTTATATTTTTTTATATATATTTAGCTCTATATATATATATATATATATATATATATATATATATAATGTTTTTTTTTTTCTTTTTCTTTTAACGCTGTATTTTTTTTGTACATTGCTCTTTTTCTGGTGAAGATTTGTATTTAAAAAAAAATCTTCAATAAAAACCGAAGAATGCTAATAACTTCCTCCAGTGACCCTAACATAGCCTTTATTCTGGAATGGGTAGGTGGCACACCCTAAACACCCCATTACCAAATGGACAAGACCTAAAACACCGGGTAAGAGAATTAGTGAATTCTGGCATGTTTCCAGCTAGGGTTTGTTTCGCTGGCCTCACCCGATCATGGCACTACTGAGTTTAATGAGCATTTGCCACATTAATAATGGATGTTCATCGCATTCTTTTTATTTATATTTTTTTAATCTGCTCTGTGTGGGGTGGTCCTTTGTCATGAAGATGCTGATCAACCTTGAACTAACCATTAAGGGATTTTTTTTTCTTTAAATAAAAGAAGTTTAAACTGTTAACGCTAAATGATTGTCTTATTTTTACTCTTTGCTTAGATTGTGCCGTTGGCTGCACGCCGCGGGCACTAGCAGTTATTTTTTTTGTGGAATGGGGTTTATTTTACGTCATCGGGCTTTGACCCAGTCGGAGCAAGGGTGAAGAAGGCAGAAAAGGTAGAAAGAAAAAGATAGAAAAACAGTGACAGAAGGTTTTAACTCGGATGTAAAAGAAACTAGAGTGAGATAAAGACGCGGGGAGTGTAAAGCGATGGAAGATAAGGGCATTAAAATTGAATCAAATCCGTCAACCGTGGTATTCGGCAGCCCTCGGTATAGGGTTGTGCACACGGCCAGCTTACTTTAAAAAAAAAACAAAAAAAACTTTTGGCTTTTTCGCACCTTTTTCCAACTTGGTGATTCTGGAAGCGCACATTTTTATTTTACTAAATGCGTCATCGTAGCTGTAGGACACTACATTTCAAACTGAATCTGTATTTGGCCATTAGGGGACGCCTTTTGATGTATGTGAGAGATGCTGCAGATATACTTTGGGCTCCGCTTATGCTGCTCGGCAGTCAGCTCTAAAACATGATTCTGAGCTAGTCGACCTTGTTAAATCGTGCAGTCAGACGTGCTATTTTAATGTTAATCTGTGTTGTTTTATTGCACTAACCTCATTCATTGTAACATAGCATGGGTATTCTACGCTGAGGTACTCTTTCCGTATCTCGAACGGGGTTGTCTGCGTGTTAACATTTATTTATAATAAAAACAAGTGCCTAAAACTACTGATTTCATCTAAGGAATAGTAGCATTTCTGCAAACACATTGTAGTTTACTGAGCTTTTCCCTTCCGTTGTCTGTTTTCCCTTTTGAATAATTATTCCTAGTTGATTCATGAATTCTTAGACAGTTGAATGAGTGATCTTATACAGAGTACTAGTTCAATACCTAATCTGTTCAAAGCGCTTTCTATCGCAAGCATGAAGGGTAAACGGACTACAGCGGGATCACTTTACAGTTGCTCTTTGAGAAGAGATCTATACCTTTGATTGTCTTAACTCGTTTCACAGAAAATAGATAGTTCACAAATATGGGCCCTTAATCAGATTCGCCACACCCCATTCCCAATTGCAGACCTTTTTAGCAATCTGTGCATTGAAAACTTGTGACTCCGCAAAAACCTTTTAGGAGTGTTTTGTTTTCTATCACGATGAGTTGGGAATTACCTTTTTTGCTTTATTTAGATTTGCTGTAGTTGGAAGTGCATTTTTATGATTAACACAGTACCATATTGCAATGCTGAATTGCACAGATGTTTTTTGTCTACATCGGTGCAGAGGCGACTCTGCCCGACTCCCCTCCACTCATTTTTCTGACCGTGATTTTAAATAGTGCCCCTGTACTGAGCGTGCTGGGAAATTCGAACGATTAAAGTGGCAAAAATGTCGTTCATGTTCTTCCCTGCAACTCTCTCATATTTGTTTCGACGGAGGGGAAAATAAAGTTGTGAGCACGCGTTTCTGAGATGTGTATTTGATGAAAGCACATCGGCAATATAAACCTCCTGCCCTGCAAACTCTCGTCTTGATAATGTTCCGTTCTCTTTACTATTTTATGTATTGAAGTTGTTTTCATTTCATGAAATTTCCTTAGTCTCTTAAGAGTTGGCATATTAGAACCATAATATGCTCTCTGTCCATACGTTTATTTACACCTTTATTGAAAATGTTCATACTTTGACCCTTTAAACCTAGCATTTGACATGCATTACTCACATCCTTGTCTTAAGGCTGTAGCAAATGTTCAGTAAGAAGGATCCTCCATTGCCACCTATTTGTTTTTTAAGTTATCTCGTTTCTCAGGCACGATGAGTCTCTCTGACCTTTGCCTCGTATCTTATGAAGTGATGTGGTGCTAACCCCCCCCCCCCCCCCCCCCCCCCCCGCCCGCAGGTCTCAATTCCTGTATTGTTAAGCTTGCCATGCTTCACTCTGTCACTTTAGGGCTTTCAGTCCGTAGTTGGCATGGTTAAGGTGTGTAATTATTTAAAGGGTTGTTTGTGCGACCTCCTTCTTTCTTGAGTAATTTTAACTGCTGTGTCTCCTTGCTTTGTTCTTTTGCAGAATCCTTTTGTCAATACAATGGTCTCATTGAGCCTTGACACTGGTCTGAGAAGACCATGTTGGTGATCAAGAGTTCTCCTTTCTTTACCTTGCCTTTCATGCCATCTTGTGCCATTGTCCACAGGCTGTTCAGCGGTGCTGGACTCTTCTTTTCTCTGAAGAACCTGTGACTATGGATGCCTGTCCTCTGACTTGTATCTTCTAGTTGGTGATTTTTTTTTTTTCTGATTGGGGCGACAAGGGGGGCTTGGGGCTGGTCCAGCTTGTCTTCCCTTCAGGGGCTTTAAGTCTCCTTATAAGCAGGATGCTGAGGATTGTGGTTACTGCTGCCTGATGGATTTCCTGTCTTATCTCACTCTCTCTGCTTCCTTCTTCTGTCCTGTGGTCACAATTTGAGGCCCCTGCTACTGTTGAACTGTCGTAGATGGCAGCACCAATGGGTGCACTGTCAGCGCCATCCCAAGTTCAGTTGGGTCGGTTGGCTGTGGTGTGCTAGGGATGGGTGGCAGAGGCTGTTGGAGGTTATCTTTGAGAGGATGTGGGAATGAGATTCCTATTTACCTAGAGTGAGGAGGGTCCATATATTTCTGGAGTATTTTTATAGTATATGAAATGCCTTCTCTTTTTCTACTACTACCGCAGGGCCGCAAGGGTTTCTTGCAGTATTGAAATTGCCTCTGGTGTTGTGTTGTTGTAGGAGTGAAAATGTGCTTTAGAAGCATTCTTCGGCGATTCATGCTGTACTGGGAGGTTTAAGTGAGAGGCTTTGTCTATGCCTTTTTTCAGACAGACCTAGAAAATGTTGTAGCATGGCTTGACGCAAGGTATCCCGTCTGTTTCACCGTGTGTTTAGGGAGCATGGGGCTTACTAAGTGATACTACCTTTCAAACTGATATAGCTTTACTTAACTATGCTATCATCGGGATCCTGCATTGCAACATGTACAATCTGAGCTATCGTAACTCATTTGTAACGCGTCGCACTAGTATTGTGCATTTAATTATTTCATCACATCACTTGAACCATATTTTCAGCCGCATCTGCACGATGGACATTCATAATTAAAACAAATCTGTGACATCGGTAATTTCAGGTAAGAAATAACAGCATTTCAACAAATGCATTGTAGTTTGCAGTGAACTTGTACCTTACCGTGTGTCTTTTTTGTTTTATTTGAAAAGCTTATTCCTGAATTTACACACTTAATCAGTTGCATACGTCAGTGGATCGAGACGGTTGTCAAATGCGGTAAAATTGAATAGCCAAATACAGAATCACTACTAAACAGGTTTCTCTTTGAGAAAATAATCTACGTGTTTGATCAACAATTAATAACGACTAGCGCTGCAGAAATCAAAGTCCTTTTTGGTAGTGTCATTTCAAAAGTCCGTCGGAACAAAACCTTCATAAAAAGTCTGGTCAGCATATTGCTGCATTTTGATGACCGGCAGTGCCCTCGTAGGGCAGAATGGTGTAGCTTTCTTTGTTAGGGCAGCTTCGGAGGAATTAATGTGTTGACGTTATGTTATTTTTTTTATTTTTGCCATACAATATTTGTCTTGCAATAAAACAAATCAACCTATCAAAGTGACATATGTATACTTTGTGCATGTGTGTGTATATATCTATATATCTCCTAGTGGCGGTCGCCATCTAGTAGTTGTAGTTAAGACCATGTTTCCATAGAAAAAGTGTTTTGACTTGCCTATATCTTTTGCTCCGTTTGACGATTCTTTACAACATTTTACAGAAAGTGTGCCAGTGATTCTTGTTGTGCACGGAAAGTTTTGGGTGATCCATCAAGTGGGGGTGGGGCTGAAAAAAGTGGGTGGGGCTGAAAAAAAAAAAAGTGATTGCCCATGTTTTGAAGAACACTGCATGCAGCCTGAGCCGCTGGACGGAATTACATGAAATTTGGCAGAAAGGCAGGTTTTGGTACGCAGATTACGCTTTTTATATGTTTGATGTAAATCCATTCAGTAGCTTCAGAGAATCTGAATATCTTAGGTCGTGAACAATTGGCAGCATATTCGGGAATGCACGCAGAACCAAGAATGCTGTGATTGGCTGTCCACAACCTGACCAAAAAGTTTTGTCTGCCATTTCGAGTAATGGGACATGGTCCCCATGGCTGAAAAATACAATGAAAAGTGGCATAATGGGTCAGGGTGTGGAGGTACCCGGACCCTGGGGCTGTGATATAGGGGTCTTTAAGACTCAAATGATGCCATTCATTTTTTTCCCCCCACATTGCACGGTATTTGCTAATATGTTGTGATGCTCAGCGCAGCCCTCGTGTAACTCGTGACAAATATGCAAATATAGTCAACAACAAAAAGCCATTGTCATTCATACACTTTATTTTTTCACTCACTTGCACACTCATGCACCAACTCAGGCCCACTCAGACCCTTATGCACCCAAACACAAACCCACTGAGACACACACCCACTCAGACCACCACAGAGACACACCCATTCACAGACTCACTTAGACAGTATCCAACTCACTCGGACACTGACGCAGCCATTCACAGACCCAGTCAGACCGTGATGCACCCACTAAGACACTCTCAACACCCTACTCGGACACTATTGAACCCACTCACAGCCACACTCAGATCCTAACTCACCCACAGAGACACGGACACAGCCACTCACAAACTAGTCACAGTGAGGCACTCACTCGGATACTCACACACCCAGACACTATTGAACCCACTCACAGCCCCACTCCAATCCTAACCCACCCACTCACAGCCCCATTCGGATCCTAATTCACCCACTCACAGACCAACAAAGATACTGACACACTCACCCACAAACCCACTTGGACACTATTAAACCCACTCGCAGACCTACTAAGATCCTAATGCACCCCCTCATACCCACTGACAGACCTACAGCGGCACTCACACACCCAATCACAGATCCCCCTGACAAAAGCAGACCCTGTGGGTGCTTATGAGGCCCTGCCGCCAACCCGGTCATACGTGTAGTGGTGGTTGGATCATTGTATAGTAATTAAAATTACTTTGTTAAACCATAGAAGTTCACTGGAAACAAAAAAAAAAAAAAAGGTTACAGGGGCGTTATAGTTAGGTTCTGAATTTACTCGTACAAAACCATAGAAATTTAGCAGTTATACTTAGTTATTTCAAGTAACTATAACTCGCACCCCAAGGTAACTAAAACTCATGCCTTTGCAATGCACAGCTAATTACTCCACATACTATATAATTGATGACACCTTTGATATTATCACTGCAACATTTGTAATACAGTTATTGATGAGAAAACTGTGCATGGGGAGGGCGCAAGTTCTGGTTACTTGAAATAACTCTTAACAGCTGAATTTCTTTGTTTTTGTACGAGTAAATTCAGAACCTGTATATATCCTATATATATAACGTCTCTGCAACCTTCCGTTTTTTCAGTGGAAAAATATATATACATACATACTAGTGGTGATCGCCACTAGGTAGTTCCAGTTAGGACCTAGTTTCTATAGAAGAAGCATTTTTCTGACATGACTATGTCTTTGCTTGACAAATCTTCACCAAATTCCCCCCAAAATTTAGGCAGTCATGTCGGCTGCTGTCTGGAAAGTTTGGGGGCGATCCATCAAGCAGGGGCCGCTTTAGATAAAGTGTAAGCTTAAGACGTCTGGTATGCTTTTAAGTATACTTCTTCTGTGGGCTTCAAGCTATTTCATTGGTTAGTTTCAGTGTCATTTAAAAAAATCCTTCCTTGCTATTTGTCAGTCATGTCTCTTTTCCCCTCCTTCTGTGTGGGAGCAGGAACCAACTACTGTATAATTACACTTTGTCCTATTTATGTGGTCTGTAAGCTCTCTCTCTCTCTCTCCCTCTCTCCCTCTCTCCCTCTCTCCCTCTCTCCCTCTCTCCCTCTCTCCCTCTCTCCCTCTCTCCCTCCTTCCTTGTGCTGTATTTTCTTTAACAAGTGTGCCTGCCTGTGTGCTAAGAGCAAGGATGGAGGGTGCTGCGCAATCCATAGAGACAGTGCCATTTCTGCTCCATACCGGGATCCCGCTCGCAGCTCCATCAGTGCACCTCAGGTCAACCACACTCCAAGCCCTCATCCGTGCCAAGAGCCCCACACATGCTGTTTGTCAGAGCACCTCAGTTCTTAGTCAGTGCGCTTTGCTGTTCCAGTACTGGGACCTCAGGCACAGCTCCATCAGTGCACCGCAGTTCACACACTCAGACCGCAGCCGTGCCAGTGCCAGGAACCACACACACGCTTTCTGCCAGAGCACCTCAGTTCTTAAAGTCAGCGCACACTGCTGTTCCAGTACTAAGACCTTGGGCGCAGCTGCATTAGTGCACTTCAGTTCTACCCCAGCGAGGTCATTTCTTTTCCTATACTGGGACCCCGCTCACATACAGTTCCATTACAGCAGCTCAGTTCTAATATTCAGTCCCACTGCCAAGCCAATACTGGACCCAAAAGAGCAGAACGCTGCTCAGCCACTGCACCTCAAGTCTAACATCATACGCTACTGTTGATGGGAACCACCACATCTCCTCCAGAATCTATCAATTCTAACATTAAGTGTACATTTCTTCATGCTACTAAGACTCACACACATGCCCTTCATGACTCCTCGCTTCTTTGCTTCAGAGGCAATACCTCTCCCAAACTGGGTCTCATTCGCTGCTTCACCAGGGCTCCTCCAGGCTAACACTCGCCAACACTGGCACACCAATACTAGGTTTCACACATAGCTCCATTAACATACCTCACTTCTAACCTTTTGTGCCTGTTACTGATCCAGTACTGCAGCTCAAATACAACTCTGTCAGTGCCCTCAACCCTAACCTGCAGCTCCTCATTATTCCAATATCTGTAATTACACAGCGCTCCCTTTCTTATTCCTCACCCGCTGCCTATCTGTTGTTTCAGCACTCGGCCGGGACATAGCTCTGTGTATACCCACCACTCCTGTTCTGAAGCCCCCAATAATGATGCATTGGGGTTCACATACAACTCTGCTAATGCTCCTCTTTTTCTGTTCTGCAGTGCCCCCTGCTGTTCCACACTCTGACTTCTGTTTGAGGAGCCAATTAAATTGATTCTTAACTGCCATCCTTATTTCACTCTGTTCTTTCCTTTACTCGGTTTACTCCCAATGTTTTCTTTCTCCCCCACTTTTCTCTTTCTAGCTCTTAAAATCCACATGGTAAGAGTTTCGCTCTATCTTTCAACTGTTTATTTCTACTCTTCTCCCTTTTTTTAAAACTTGTTTCGTTCCCCTCTTTTTTTCTACATCTGCCGTTAATTCGTTCACTGCTTGTTTCTCTTACCATCTCTTCTTTCGCTAATGTTCATTTTTCTTTTTTCACACTTCTGTCATTATTTTTGTTTATCTTTCATTTTTCTTTTGTCTCACGTTTGCACTATTTCTTCTTAGTTGTGTTTTCATTTTCTCGTTCTTTCTTTGCAATCCCTTCTCTTTCTTCCTTTTTTTCTGTTGTATTCCTTTCGTTTCTCTTTTTCTGCCCCATCCGCTTTCTCTCTCTCGAGGCCTAGTTCTCAATGGAGCAACAGGTGCGGTGGCACCGGGGCCCAGAGACCTGTGAACCTCACTCAACTCTACATACTGCTGTATTTTCCTACCAAAATTCTAGTCCACCATTTTCCTTTCTTATTCCAGGGTCCATGACACTGTTACTACGCCACTTGTCCTCTCCATCTGTACTCCCGCCTCCCTCTTTCCTTTCACCCTCCAATCTGTCCCAAATTATATTTTTGTTACGGTGTTTTGAGCTTTACACTCTTAATGCCAAAATTTTATTTCTGATAAAGATTTATATGATAATTGTATATGATTTCAGATAGAGGAAGAACGTAAATGGAAGTGCTTTAGTTAAATGCTAGGCCACAGGAATTATATGGCAGGAACAGACGGAATTATGAGGCAGGGTTGACCAATTTATGTGGCAACAAAAGTGCAGTTATGAATTTACAATGCCAATAGCTCTAACTCAAGAAAATACAAAGCCTATTGCATTGCAAATGCTTGTTGTTATTTGGTGCAAATCCGATCAGTAGTTTTTGAAAAATGTAAAGAAAATCCAAATTTATACATATAGTGACGCAAAGTCTCTGCGAACCCTCCCATTCTCGGGCTGAGCTCTGATTGGCTGCCAGCATTTAAACAAGGAAGTGTTGGCAGCCATGTTAAGACTCTTCAGCCGAGTCCCAAAAAAAAGATGTAAAAAAAAAAATAGGAGTCCTGGGTAGGGAGACTCTGACCCCTTAGCTCTGGTTCTGGGGCCCCAGAGCAAAAAGGTATTATTTATTTTAAATGTTTGCAGCTAGTCGCAGCAGATCTGGGGACCGGCACTCCCTCCAAATCAAATGCTGCGGCCAAGTCAGAGAAAACAGTCCGCTTCCAGCAAGTGAGAGCTCTCACTTGCTGTGAGTGGAAGTTTCCTGTTTCCCTGCCTGCGGAGAGGCAGGGAAACAGAGGAAACATTGCTCTCGCCTTGGCAACTCCCTCTCTGTGACAACAATGCTGGCTCCCACAGGAGCTGGGGAGGTGATTGGAACCACGGGGGCCTTCAGGCTCCCCCGTGGTCCCCAACATTGTCAATAGGTGCCCTAGGGGGCATCCAGGTCACATGGCGGGCCCCAGTGAATGGGGTTCCTAGGACCGAGATCAGCCCTAGGGAGGGGGGGGGGGGGGCGGGTGGCCCCTCCCAAATAAATATTTAGGCTTAAGGCTGGGCCCTGGGGGATGGGGTCCCTGGGCCAGATATCAGCTGCGGGGAGCGTGGCATGCAGACCTGCTTGAGGTTGGTGCTTATAGGAGTTGGCCGCAGGCCAGGCCCTGCAGACAAACGGCTGTGCGCGGTGCTGGTTGGATTAATGTATAGTAATGGAAATTGCTTTACGTAAAAAAAAAAAAAAATACATAGAAATTCACTGGGGGAAAAAAAGTTACAGGGACGTGCCCTTGCCATGCACTGCTAAGTACCCAACAAATTACAGCTCTCATGATCTCTTTGACAACATCATTGATAATATCATCATATCCAGATAATATTTACAGTAAAATTGTTCACAAAATGGGCTGGGGGGAGCTGAGGGGGCTGGGGGGGGGGGGCTTGGGGGTCTGGGGGGGGGGGGGGCTGGGGTAGTGCATTTCCCATGTTAATTTCCATTGAGATTTTAGACACGACTGCAGCCTGAACCACTGAACGGAATTATACCAGATTTGACAAACGTAGCTCTGGGTACAGCAAGTGCTTCGACCTGTTGTAAGTATTGTGGGCTTTTTAACCATGCCCATCTCGCGCCCATCACTTTCATTTGTTAGTGGGCTTGCCTTTCAAAAATCACTTGTCATTGGTAAATGCTTTGTTTGTCTCACCTCAAGGCTGTATTTGCCACGCCTTGCAGACTGCCCATGTTACATGGATTATTGCATGGTTGCCAATATACTTAAGCATGGGCAAACTTTTCTTTCTTTTGTCTCTCCTTTGTGCTGCGTGGCGGCCATGATGCTCAGAGTGTGAACAGGCACAACAGCATGAACTGGATTAACGGTATTGGAGCGCTGGTCAGTTGTACACAGTTATCTAATCAGAGTAATTTCTTGTGGGTCTCCCCTTTAAAACACTTGAAATTAGTAAATGTTTTCTGTGAAACAGAAATCCTCAAAGGGAAAGCAGCTCTCCCGGCACAGGAGGAGAGCTGATACCACAATATTCACAGCACTTGAGAAACTCGTCCCATAATGCTTTGCAGGGCATTACTTTAACAAAACATTTTTGCTCATAACTCAGCCTGTGGTTGTCCTAGACAACGGGACCATCACCAAAATTTTCAGCACAACACCCGTTCTGTCTACTTCATCTCTGGGTCCCCACACTAGGTTAGTGGGGACATTAAAATAATAACCCCTCCCACCATTGTGTCTCTTAAGCTTTCCCATGGCTAGAACTTTTGTTTTACAGCTGGTAGGAGTTTTGTTTTACAGGCCTTGTTTGCGATACCATTACAGTAAACGCCCTAAAAATGCCCTATAAAGGCTAAGTATATGGGTACACTGCATTACTTTCTCCTGTGTTTTTTCATTTGCTTATGCCCTTTAGGGGCTAACAATATGGTTACACGGCCATGTTCCTTTCAATAGATTTTTTTTTTTTTTTTTTGGTTTTGTTTTTTTGTTATGGTCCCCCTTCGGGGTGTTTTAAGCAATACAGCCTAATACCAAAAGTTTATTTCTGACAAATGTTCATATGATAATTGTATATGTTTTAATAATCTCTATTACAGTTATGCATGATTCAGGCCAACTTAACATCCATATTACACTATGATTGTTTGAACACTCTTGAAATGTTTGGGTGACCTTTCTAGTTTATTTCTTCTCTGTGACTGTCTTGTGCCTTTCTTTGGGAATTTTCAGCCAGACAGGAACTCTGATGGCGGGGTGGTGAAAATGGTATTTTATTGGAATTAGCATGGCAGGTTTAAATTAGGATGCTAAATGGCAACATTTTCATTTTTTGCTGCAGATAGAGAAAGACGGTAAATGGAAGTGCTTTAGTTGTATGCAGGGCCACTGGAATTATATGGCAGGAAAAGATGAAATTATGAGGCAGGGTTGACCAATTTGGGGCAAGAAAAGTCCAGTTATGAATTTACAGTGCGAATAGCTCTAATTCAAGCAAATGCAAGACCTATTGCATTGCAGATGCTTATTGTTACTTGGTGTAAATCTGCTCAGTAGTTTGAGACATTTAAACAAAACCAAATGTTTAAATCTGGGCAACGTCTAAGCACTGATCTCATGATGAGTTCTGACTGGCTGCCAGCACTTCAACCTGGAAGTGCTAGCAGCCATCTTGGTACCAATATACATGATAGCACCCAGTGAAAGGCATAGTGAATAGCAGGTTTTGAGGGTCACAAAAACATATAAAGGGTAATAACAGATTTTAGTTACAATATAAATTATTTGATGATGGTAACGTACTAATTTAAGGAATTTGGTGTGTTCTGAGGTAATTTCACCATGTGAACAAACCTGCTTGTATTTCATGAATCATGTTTGAGAGAACTGTTTTCTCATGATTTTCCTTTGTGGGTTAGGCAGTGCTTAATTTGTAAATAAAAACTTGCCGGTGCTCAAAGCCCTCCTTTTAAACACGCTGCTGCTGCAATTAAATGTGGGAACACGGACTATTGAGGCGGCGTAATCCTGAAGCCATCTCAGGCCTTTTCAATCTATATAAAACCACTCCCTGCCCCTTCAGCTCACTCTTGCAGCTTTCTGTTTTCTCCCTTTCTGACGCTTTTTCGTTTTTCTCTTCCTCCGTCTTTCCTATATGTTTTTTTTGCTGGCAGCAAATGCTTGAGGCAGAAGAATAAGCCCCAGCCCTCAAAAATAAGTGCCGGTGCTCAGCACCGGATACAATAAGCACAAATTAAGCACTGGTGTTATGAAAGGTGCTTCAGAAGCTACAGTTAGAGCATATTTTCTGTAAATTCACCCTATCTTCCTCAGCTAATAAGAATTAAGTCTGACATTCTCATTAAAACATGTACCAACAGGAGCAGCCTGTCTGATTCCCTTGTGTTCTATTGCAGCGAGTGTTCTAAAGAACAAGTAGAGCGCTAAGTCTTAATTATGACAAAAGTGTAGCACACCTGAAGCTATCTTGATTGAGTCAAACTGGTGCAATTGAAACATTTAATTTAGAAAGTAACAAAATGAGGGGGTTTATTTTGTCATATGAACTATGGTTAGTGTTGTCGAAAGGAAAATTAGGGCATGTTTTAATTGAGTTCTCAGATATCTTTCTCTTCTATTTCATTAAAACATGCAGACTGAGACATGCACTTTTAACACTAGCAAAAGACTGCCAGTTAACTCCCTGGTGATCAGCAGCTGACAGTGTTCTAGTGAGCAACTAGAGTGTTAACATTCTGAATTGATGCAAAAAACGTGGCACATCTGAATGTCATCTTGATGGAATCAAAGTGGAAAACTGAAAGTATATTCTACTGAGGATACAGAGGTAAATAAGGAAATTAAGGAGTTTCATAAGAAATAAATTTCCCAGGATGGCCACCAGAGAAAGAGTCCAAATTTAGCCCAAGTACAGCCCAATGACCGAAGTGTGCAAAAAAACACCATTATTTTTTTTTTTTTTTTTTAACAGTTTTATATAGTGCAGACTTGACCTGAAGGTGTTGGAGCGCTTTACATGAGCGTCATCTTTATTACACAAGGATACATTCATTTTGGTACATAGTACTAGTAAATAATTTAAAAGGACTTTGTCGCTATTTGAAAACTCAGAAAATGTCCGCATTTAAGTTTTTTAGTGCACTAACCATAATTTCTATGGGAAAAAGACTCTAATTTTTATAATTTCTAAAGGAAATGCTTTAGATTTTACAGTTTTGATTACATGAACATAGCGTCAAGTGTGCCACACTTGTAATACATATAGATTGTTAGTAATCTAGTTGTTTCATTAGAATACTGTGGGGAGGCACAGGTTGTTGGCACAGACTTTGATAA
Source organism: Pleurodeles waltl (assembly GCF_031143425.1). Lineage (NCBI taxonomy): Eukaryota > Metazoa > Chordata > Amphibia > Caudata > Salamandridae > Pleurodeles > Pleurodeles waltl. Next base: position 29,604,898 of record NC_090443.1, read on the forward strand.
TTGAGGGCAGAGAGGAGGGTGTAGAGGCATCAAGTTGACCATGCTGGGCAGGCAGGCGGGGCAGTGGCAGCACAACTAACAATGGAAGGCAGGAGAAAGGGGAGCAGGGGCAACAACCAACCATGTAGGACAGGCAAGAGAGACTGTGGCAATATAAAAGACCACTGAGGGCAGAAGGAAGAGGTAGTGGCAGTACAACCATACATGCCAACAGACCTGATTCAGGCAGGAGACTAACAATGCTTTTTAGCCAAAAATGGGCTTTATTTTATTTGCCTCCTGCCTAAAATCGCCTCTCTTTCAATTTGTGTGGAAAATCAAAACCCCAGTTTGTTTCCAAATATCCCGCCTACCAAGTTCAAAATGTTGGCAAGTATGGAACATTGGATCACTGAGGGAAGGAGGAGTGGGTTAGGGACATGGACTTCAATAGCAGAGGTCAGGAAGGAGATGGGCGGGGGCACCAAACTGAATTTACAGGACAGTGCATCTGGTTGCAGCACAATACACCACACGTGACAAGCGGGCCTGCAGTGCAGCACAATGGACCAAGGAAAGCAATAGGGAGGGGATAGGGCCATGCACACTGACAACAGGGAGTAGAGGAGAAAGAGGCAAGGGCAGCAAGCTGACCATAATGGACAGGAAGGAAGGTTGCAGCATAACTGACCATGAAGGGCAGGAGGGAGAAGGCAGGGGCACAACAACGGACCAGACAAGGCAGGAGCCAGGGGATAAGCGGCGTGTACATGGACCGGGTTGGAGCAGCAAGTTGGCCATGGAGGGCAGGCAGGGTGGGCACTGGAAGCACAACACACCCTGGAGAGCAACAGTGAGACTATAATGGCATTCACACACACAACAGAGGGAAGGTGGGGGGTTGTCAGTGGGAACAAGCTGACTGCACAGGGTAGGTGGGAGGGGCGTTGGAAGCACAGAAGGCCATGCATGGCAAGTGGGTGGGTTAGTGAGTTAGTGGCAGCACAACAGCCATGGTGGGCAAGAGGAAGGGAGCAGGGTCATGCACAAAGGACCACTGAGGACAGAAGGTATGGGTAGAGGTTTGTGGGGCGGCCTTCACAACAGATCACAAGGGGTAGGCATGAGGAGTAGTTGGAACGCAACAGTGCGTGGGGGGCAGAAAGGAGTGGCAGGAAAATGGACCATGGAGGACAGGAAAGGGGGGATAGGGGCATGGAACTCAGACAGGCAGGGTGGAGGTTGAGGCAGCAGTCATCTGACCATGCTAGGCAGGTTGGGGGGGGGAAAAGCAGTGGCAGCTCAATAAAACACTCAGATGATAGGTGGGGTTGTGGCAGACCCATGAAACATGGTGGGCAAAAAGGAGGGAGCAGGGGAAAGCAAACAGATCTTGGAGGCCAGGGAAAAGGAGGGTAGGGACAGCAAGCTGAGCACAGAGGCTAATCAGAAAGGCAATGATGGGGCATAGAATTGGGTAACGGAGGGCCAGGGGAGTGGGCAGCGCATCTGACCATACAGGGCAAAGTGGGTGGAGAGGGAGGGGGCTGGTGCATGGACTCGGACAGCAGAGGGTAGGGAGGAGGTGGCTTGGGCAGCATGTTAACTGTTCAGGTTAGGTGGGAAGGCCAGTGGCAGAACAATGGCCACACAGCGCTGTAATAAGGGAGCAGGGGCAGGGGCATGGGCTTCGACAATGGATGACCAGGAGGAGGCACAATGCCGGGTCAGGCCTCCAACTCCGTTTTCACAAAAAAACAAAGATTACAGGGACGTTCTAGTTAAGTTGATGTTTTACCCACACAAAGCCTTAGAAATTCAGCAGTTATAGTAAGACTTATAGTTGTACTTATGTTAAACTGTAACTCATGGCCTAAAGTTACTTTACTGCCCAAGTTATAGTTTCTTCAGATCTATTGACTGGTTACATACACAACAATACTATGACTGCAATCAGAATGCAACACAACAAACGCAAGCGTTTGCAATGCAGTAGGTTTTGCATTTAATTGAGTTGGAGCTATTGGCATTGTAAATGCATAACTGGACTTTTTTTGCCATGTTTATTGGTCAACCCTACTGCATATCTTGATCCTTTCTGCGATGCGTGATAATGTCAGCAAGAGTGAGATGAGCCCAGTAGAACAGTGCACAGGGGAAAAGGGAGAGAGGAGAAAAAAAGATGTGGAACGTAATGCATGTTTGGGTGAAGGCAGACGGAGAGGGACAAGGTGTGCAAAGAAGCAGAGACAGGGAGTCTGATTTGGAGAATGAAGATTGTGACTTGAGGGAAAGACATGAGGCCTCTCGTTGACCGACCAGTATAAGGCAAGAAGACGAGAGTCTGTGACGGAGAGGGAAGATGGAGCGAGGGAGAGACTTGATGGACATATATATATATATATATATATATATATATGGGCTGTGAAAGCAAGACACAAATAGGGAAGAGGAAGCTAAAGTTTGAGACATATGGGCAAAGGGTCCGAATGTGAGCCAAGTTATTGAGTCCGACAGGCACCAAAAATGTGACTAGGAGAGAGAAGTCATGATGGATGGATGGAGGGCTGGGACAAGGGGAATTAAGAGCACTGTGATGGATAGAGTAGGAGCGAGAAGGAAATACACTGGCTGACACAGATAGACACGGAGAGGCTGAAATAGATCAAGTGACGGATAAATATGAGCTGAAGAAGCCAAGAAGCAACGAGATGTCATACTGTGATGGTGAGAGGATGCCAATGTCTAGGATAGACATGTGGCAGGTGATGGAGTGAAGGGGTTCTGAGGAAGTGAACAGGCATAAGGTCAGTGTTGGAAAGACAAGGATATGGAAATTATGAGAAAGAGAACAAGGTGTATAGAGAGACCCAAAATCAGAGGAAAGCCTTCGAGTCCATGATGGAAAACCAGCATGGGCAAAGTCAATAAGGCTGAAGTTGGCTGCCAGCCTTTCGGAAGTGTCATTGCTTATTTAGTTTGTTGTTGTTTTTGCAAAATGTTTAAGTTGGGGAAGGTGATGGACCTCATCCATCTATAGAAAAAAAAAAAAAGAAAAAAAAAGGCTAAAAACAAAAATATGTTTTGGTTCCCAAAAGCACACATTCACATAATAGCCCCTGGGACTTAAGGGAACTTCTTGATGTCTGGATGTGCTCCTTATGAAAGAGAAAAAAATGTCACTCACAGTTAAGGGACCTCTGAACGGAGCTGACTCTTGGGCCAGTGCTGAATGCTGCAGTGACAGAAACAAAATGTGAATGCACAGTAACACATCTATGCATGAGATGAGCTGTATAAAAACCCCTATACCTACCTACATTATACATGTCATTTTAATAAAATCAAAAGGTCTTAGTTAACTCAAGACCTTAAGTGAGAAGTGGAGAGAGCTGAGGTTGAAGGCATGACCCGGATTAGGAGAGACATAACTTTACTCTTTGATGGTAGTGACGGATGGGGAGAGGAGATTAATGGATCCTGTGATATGGAAAAAACAGCCTGTGGTGAATAAACAAAGCAGGTAGATGTGAAGAGACCGTGACAACAGGGTGAGAAGAAGGGACCAAACTCTGTACGTCTAGGGTGAGCTGGGACCCGACACAGAGCTTGTAATGACTACTTATAATATTACCCAATTCCTAGCACCTTGAAGTGGAGACTGGGTTTACACAGATTACTAGCAATGTTTAGAGAAGATCTGTAAATCAGGAAGGCTCAAGCTGTCAGAGTTGATCAATGCCGATAAAGATTCTACTCACCCAGGGCAGCCAGTTCCCCAAGGCTAGCCTGTCTGGAAAAGCTGTCCCTTTGGAATAAGGCAGAGCGATGCACACTGTCCTGCGGTCGGGAGATTTGTTGGATGCAAGAGTTCTCGAGTCCTGTAGACACATGGATGTCTTCTGGTGAAAGTACGCTTGTGTCTTTCAAATGGTAGGACCTGGAGTGAGCCTCGGTCCTTCCCAGCCCCTCCTGTCATAGACACCCTCTCTCACCCCTGTGCACTGGTCTGTAAATCAACCCAGCACGGGTGTGCTGCAGGCCTTCGTTATAAACCTGTTATATATATTCGAACATAAAGTATGGCGCCCAGCCGCAAGGAGAAAGGATCGCGGGAGGCAGGGCCAACACACGCTGTAACAGGAGATAGCGGGCTGTAGTGTGGTGGCCTTCATAAATGTTCTCTCAGTGAAATCCCCCTCGCGAAAACCAATCACACAAAATTGACCAATGAAATGGAAGCATTTAAGACGAGCACAACAAAGAACAAATGGCAAGAGTGGGAGTGGTTAAAAGCCCATATTAAATACAACGGGTCTTGCAGACAGCCCTGAGCACTGCCAAGCGCAACCTAACAAGGAAAGATACAAAGAGAACGTTAATTCCGGGAGCATAGGGGGAGCAAAACATACAGAGGATATAAATTGTACAATTCTGTTAAAATTTGGGAACTAAAAGAGAGTGGGGACCAGTAGGGCACGTGCTGTGATTGATTTGAACACGCAGCAGCTAATAAGGACCCAAGCAGTATTACAAGACACAACAGAACGCTGTTACATTCAGGATCTGAAAGCCTCTAAAGGGGCCCTTCAGTCAACTTGTGGTCTGCTAGGAGTCAACAATTAGTATCTACAGTAGGGAAAGTCGCCTTGATAGTCTCCCACAAACGTAGAATCTCAGAAGTTGATAGTGTTCTGACCAGTTGGAGTGTGGTGTCCTTGATGGGTTGCTTTTCCCTGGCCCCAGGATAAATTCCAAGAGTGCTGTAGTCAGATTGAGCAGTAAACCTTGCTCTGAATGCTAGGACGGTTGACATAAACGAGCAGGTGCAGTGTAATTCTTACTCTGCTGATTATAGACAAATTGCCTTAGTATGTGATGCATGTAGACAGATGACACACATGCTCTTATGTAAAATAAACATTTTTTTAAACCAATTGTCACAGTGGCTTACATTTTGCTCTGTTTATAAATGACTCATTTTTGGTGTTGATTTTACCACTAGTCAATATGTGAGATGCACACTGCATGTCACACCCTGTAATTATATTTTAACTCTCATGCAGATATGTACCTTACACTGCAGGCAAGAACACATCCGCATAGAGTACAGAAGCCCGATGGTGGTGGTCTCTTATCTTTTATACCAGTGAGGAGAGAAAGAAAGTGTAGGTGTGTCTAGTGTTTATGTGCAGTGAAACCTGTGCTAGAAAGCATCAAAATGATACAATAAGCTTGGGTAACTGTGCAAACTACATAGCTGATACCTGATGATTAAACTATTAAAATGGTTTAACTGTGCTGTATGTGTTTAGCAAGGGCACCATCACTACTGCACCATTTGTTTAAACCAGCGTTTGGGTTGTTATTCTTAAAATATCTGGCGGGCATGGGATACAGAGGCTTGTAGTGCACCAGGAAGAAACTTGCCTTAAGCCACCTAAGTGTTTGCCTGGCTGGCCGTACCACGTCTTGCAAGCTGTAGGCTTAGAATGGAAGGGCAACTGCAAGTACTGACAGCATCACTGGCAACCTTGTTTTCACACTTATTGAAGGCTGAAGTAGTGCCAGTGAGAGAGCGGGAGGAAAATGTTTGTCAATATTTGTACAGTTGTGGAAGTGAAGTCCTTACCTGTTGCCTAAAAGACAGTTTGTAAAAAACGTAGTGGGAGCGTAGTGGGTTGACAACCCACCCATTGCATACCATAATCCTTCATGTGTTTGCTTCTTGTTTGATGTCTTGCCTTCCTCTGTTTGTCCCTCCTACTAACCTTTTACCATCCTTCGATTGCTGTCTTACATTTTCCCACCGTGTGCTTTTAGGAAACTACTTTTTTTTTTTTTTTTTTAATTTAAGCACTACACGAGTGCAGGATGCATATATTTTCCTGCTCTCCCCCTCGTGGTTTTCTTTCCAGTCAAATACCAGACTTTAGTGGTGTTCTCTCCCTCATGGGGTCTTGGTCTTTCTTGTGTGCTTTTCCCTTACCCCTTAAATTGCTCTCCCTTGTATGCTTCTTCTGCATGCCCTGCTTGGTGTTTTCTCATGGTGGTCTCCATCTGCCCTCTTGTTGCTCTCTCCCGTGTGTACAGTTTCGGAACCCCAAATCCCCACCTGCATCTCTGTTGATTCTCCCCCTTCTTCCCCAATCTTTTTATTGTTAGTTTGTGCTGTCATTATTTTATTTACCGATCAAAGTAATGTCCACTGTTTTTTTTTTTTTTTTAATCGATAAATTAACAAGTTAACTGAGTGACTCTATAACTAACCATATCCTTGCTGGTTGGTGAGTCAATTCTGGCTCTCTTAGGGAGTCACCCTAGTCTAAGATGTCAGACCAGCACCAAGTAACCTAAAGATTTTTGACAAATCATTCCACTCCTGAGCAGCTTGTGGTGCAGGCCTCCACCACCCAAGGCCTGTTTGGTGGGGTGTCTAAACCCCCCACCAAACAGGCAGTCTAACAGCCTTGATGCCATAGACAGAAACGTTGCTTCTTCTGCCAGTTTGGCTTTATGCTTCTTGAACGAGCTCTGCCTTTAGGTGGTTTTACAACCACATACCCTTTGGAACATAGGTTGGAAGATGTAAATGGCTTTGCTGAACAATATCCACTATGCCTCATCTCAGATCACTCAAGATGCTCAAGTGTATTTTACATTTTTCCTTGGACAGTACAGATTCTGCTGTGTTCCTGTGATGGGCTTCACTGTCATTAACTAGGAGACATGGCTGTATATGTTAAACTAGCTTCTCTTAGTGATGCCTTTGATAGATCTAGATCATTACTTGGGGATGCGCAGGCTTTTTAGAAATTCTCTTTTACAGAGCTAGATTTTTTGAGCCCCAAGGTTGTAGTGCTAAAAGCAGCTTATAGGTTTTATTTTCCACTTCTCACCAGTTCAGCAGCAATACTGCAAATTTAGAGAATACTCAGTGTCTCGCATATCCGTCCGTATGGTTTCCAGGCCTACATCTTTGTAAACTTATGAATTTCTGAAAGTTTTAAACGTGCAAGTTTGGAGAACAGTGGGTACACTTGTGTGGCTTTATTATGTTTTGGCCCCTTTTTTTTTATTTTTTATGTTGCTCTTAATAGTGGTTCAGAGATTCTTCAATTTTTTTTCTTACAGACTAGCACGTCACAGGTTTTACTAAATGATTATTTAGAGAGCTGGTGTTTAAAGTTGCCCTTAAAAATTGCATACTAGTTTAGCACAACTGTCTAGAACTGCTGATTTTTTTTTTTTTAAATCAAATTTCAAACATTCGTGCACCTCTTGTTTTGAAAACAACCCTAACTCTTACCTGCATTCTTCTACAAGTATTTTTATTTAATCAAGGAACCTTCTGGGAGAATTCTGACTTGTCATATTAATGGCCAGATTAATTTTACGAATATGTGCGTATGTTAAGGTGTGCTGCTAGCCAAGACCTTCTGTTTTTACAAAAATTATATGTATAAAATAATTATTGGAGCTTTTCAACTATTGGTCTTATTGTCGTTTTGCCTTTTTCTTCTGCTTACTTCAACGTTGTGCATTGGGCAGTAGGCCGGCCTACTTGGCTGACCATTCACACAGTAGTTCTTTTAAATGTAGATATTATTACGGCAATGTTTTTTGAGAGCAAAAGAATATTTTTACTTTTAACCAAATTACTTTTCTCAGATTAAGTGCTCAGCAGCTTCCCTAACAGTAGTTTTGCAAAAAGACTGACAAAGCCAAAACTGGGAGCCAACACCAGACCTATAGGTTTTGCCGTTACTACAGTTTTTTTAAATGTAAGCCACTGTTCGCAGTGCAAGCTGGGCTTACAAATAAATATATTTTCTTAGAGCAATCACCCTTCCAGTAAAGGCTGTTTGTCTGTTTCTCTTGTGCTGAAAAAGGGAGGGCTGTTCAGAAACTGGGTGTGTCCTAATGGGTCATCTTCCACATCATGCTATGCTAATAGTTGGCCAAAATGGTCTTCCTGAGCATCTTGTTGCTTATTCCACCTCTTTATAAGGGAACATTCCTCTGGTATTGATTCACAAAGTGAAGAGTCTGGGGTTAGAAGTATCCATCAAAAGAGTAAGATGCATATCTTTGGCATCCACTTTCCAGCAACTTCTCGATCTACCAGCAGATTACTGAATACCCACCTGTATCTGTTATGTGTTGTGGAGTTACAGGATTTAATGAGGTTCCACAGTAGATTATTCTCCCAGTGTGCCAGCATTCGACAAACGTTTCTTTCCAGCTTTCCACATCGATGATATCATAATAGCAGGGCTCTGCATGTGACTCCATCTGATGTCATCGGGTCCATAAGAAGTCCTCACTGGCTTACTGACGTCAATTCCCTTTTTTCCATCCCTTCGACGCTAACGGTTTCTAGCTCTCTGTAGCTTCAATGTACAAGGGAATTTCTTGTACGAGTTACTATGTCTCAGCTGAGGAAATCTTGTTTTAAACCTTGTAACAGGTGCAGAGGTCACATGTTTGTGACGGATCCTCACAAAAATTGTTTGTGGTGTCTGAGTTCGGATCATGATGTTGCGGGTTGCTTGTCCTGTCAGAGCATGAATCCGAAGGCTCTGAAGGAGAGGGAGGTGAAGCTCTTTCTTTCTAAAACTGAGAAGAGAGGACGTCGTAGGTTAAGATCTTGGGACTCTTCGTCAGATAAATCGTCAAAGTCCCACAAGAAGTGTTGTCGTCATGGATCGCGATGCTGTTCATCCAGAGACGGTCTTAGATCGCCTTCACTGACTTCGAGAACACAATGCCGTCCGATTCCTAGCCGAAGTTGTCACCTACGTCTCGTGTGCCGTGGCTGGTAGATATTTCGGCATCGCCTATGAGCCTGGTGACTCAGTTTTCTCTGACATCCACACATCAGGAGTTTGAGGTTAGGGAGTCTGAGCAGACCCAACCTCCACAAGAGGAACAGGATTATTCTGCCCTTCTGGCTCTGGGAGCGGATCTGTCCTTGTTCCTTAATGCTATGTTAAGCATATTCAGTAAGGCAATGGTCTCCTCTGGTGCGCCTGCTGGCCTCACAGGTCCATTAGCCTTCACATTGGGATTGCCGGCTCTGTACAGGCAGGCTCCTCATCTTCCTTCGTCCGGTTTGGTGCTGATGATGACACCACCTCCACCACATATGCCGGCATCAGCGGCACCATTACCCAAGTCGGACAGACCATGAGCGGAGTCGGATCAGGCAACTCCGGTGGAGATTGAGGATCCAGCTCCTCTTTAGACTTTGCCTTTGCTGACGCCGTCGACGAACTCCTTGTCGACTCCGTGTTAGAAGTCGAGACTTGGATCAAGGAGGGAAGCCTTACGGCTGCTGGAAGAGCAGCAGTATCTAGAGGAGCAACAAGAACAACACCTAGAAGAAGGGGGATTCCTGTACCTTCTGATTAGTACCAGGGGCTAGATGTAGCTAGCGGACTGGACACTTCCCCTGAGTGGGAGCTTTTGTCATCCGGAGGTGCAGTTTTCTCAGAACTTTCAGCCTACCATGGGGTTATCAGGAAAGCAGCTGAGCTTTTAGATCTACTTCAGAACTGAAGACTAGTATTCTAGCAAGTATTGCACCTCACAACCTCAACTTTGGAACCTCTGCTTCTGTTTAATAACTCTTTGACTGAGCCCATATTGGATATTTGGAAAAAGTCATTGACTACAGGGATGTGGTATTCCTATCGCCCGACGCCCGGGACATCTTGTTTGGGGTCAAGGGCAACAAGTTTTCATGTTCACTTTGTCCTTGGGACAAGTTGGCCCAACCCTCTGCAGCACAAACCCTTTGGCTGCCTGTTTACAGAGAGTGGAACTCTCTGCAGTTGAGGTAATGTGTCTCCAAAAGATAATGCTGTTCGAACTTGTATTTATGGTTCATTATTTGAAAACCTTCATTATTAGGGTGAGTGCTGTAAATAAATATTTTAAGGTCACACTTCACTACGGACGTTGGTTCCAGTACAAAAAAAAAAACGTGTATACACATGTTTGAAAAGTTTAGGCTATGAGGCTAAGTATAATGCTCCCAGAATGCTCTCTGATTAGATGCAAATGAAGTGTCATTTAGTAAAATGTTTTGATGCATGCTAGTATTTCCCAAAAATATTTCTAATGGAAAATCAGTGTAACCATTTTCAACACCATTATGGGAAGCATGAAAATAAACAAACACTGACAAAGCCAACTGATCTGACATATTTTTATAAGTCTTTTAGTTTCATCAATGCGTGTCTAGTTTTGACATGGCTTTTGTAACACTTTATTGTTGTGGAGCTACCAGGCCCTCAACATTGTAATAAACACTGGCAAAAAAAAAAAAAACGTTTTTGAACTCTAAAAGCACACGTTGCCACCAGTGGCATAACAAAGGCCCCGCAGCCGCCCTCCAGGGGGCCCCTTCAGCACAGCACCTGCCCTGAGTGAGTCTGGAGAGGGGGCTCCTCCATGTTCTTTGCAAAGGGGCACCCTCCAGTTTCGTTACGTCACTGATTGCCACTGTTGATCCTGACACTGAACAAAACTACTTTGTGTGCCAATATGCTCCTTGTGGAAGAGAAGAATGCGATCACTCACAGTAAAGCCAGCCAAAAGAGAGAGAAATAGAAGTTTAATAAAAACAAAATGTCTTTGTTAACACCTGACCTAATTAGGGACCAAGACCCACATGTAGGTAGCTTTTTGCATGTCGCAAACAGCGACTTTCGCTGTTTGCGACGTGCAAAAAGCACATTGCGATGCACAAACCCAGTTTTGCGGTTCGGTAACCTGGTTACCGAATCGCAAAACAGGTTTGCGACTCGCAATTAGGAAGGGGTGTTCCCTTCCTAATTGCGACTCGTAGTGCAATGTAGGATTGTTTTGCGAACGCAAACCAATCGTAGTTTGCACCCATTTCAAATGGGTGCTAACACTTTCATAAAAGGGAAGGGGTCCCCCTGGGACCCCTTCCCCATTGTGAATGTCACTGTAAAAAAAAATTTCAGAGCAGGCAGTGGTCCTGCGGACCCCTGCCTGCTCTGAAAAAATGAAACAAAAACGTTTCGTTTTTGTAATGCATCTCGTTTTTCTTTAAGGAAAACGGGCTGCATTACAAAAAAAAAAAAAACTGCTTTATTGAAAAGCAGTCACAGGCATGGTGGTCTGCTGTCTCCAGCAGGCCACCATCCCTGTGAGGCCGCCATTCGCAAGGGGGTCGCAAATTGCGACCCACCTCATGATTATTCATGAGGTGTGCATTTGCGAAGCCCTTGCGAATCACAGATGGTGTCAGGGACACCATCCTACATTCGGATTTGCGACTCGCAATTTGCGGGTCGCAAATCTGAACCTACCTACATGTGGCCCCAAATTCTTAAAGTCACAAAAGTGCACCCATGGTATATGTCGTACCCCTATAAAATATTTGTGAACTGTATTTTAGCATGGGTAAATACGCATGTGTAGATTTTCTCATGTGAAAATCTATTGAGCATTTGCAAGTTCATTTTCCCTCCAGCCACTTTCTTCCCAACCCTGGAAGAAGTTCTAATTCTGCCATTGTCAGGAGTAAATGTCCAACCTTTCTTATTATGGGAAAATATTAGAGAGAAGCTGGTGAAAATCTTTAAAACATGCAGGTTAGTAGGTTTGCAGACTCAAAGGCATTCCAGCCCTGGAACTATTGCTTACTGCTTCCTCCAGCCCCAGTATGCAGATCTGCAGAAAGGTGGAAAAATAAGGAAATTGCTACAGTAGGGATTGAAACTGCAAGTATTCAAGCCCTATTATGGTAGTAGCCCTGACATAATCAGAGAGGCTATTATCAGAGCTCTTACATAATGAGATTGCTGCCATAATTTGGCGCCACACTACATGGCACCAAAGGGACAAGTAGATCTTTTTACAGGACAAGTAGATTTGAGAAGCAGCCTGTCCCGTGGACAAGTAGATATTTTAATAAATTCCACACCCCTGGACTACTCCGGGCAGTTTCCAGGTCTATAGGCAGGAGATATAAGGTTGCTCCAGGTGGACCCACGATTTATAACAGCCCAATGCCAGAAAACTTTGTGGTTCAGGCTTCCTGTTCATCTAAGGTGGCTCCAGCCTCGTTCCCTACAACTCCATCGGATAGGGAGTCAAATCGGAATGGAGCAAACTGCTAAAAAGACCTTCTCTTCAGGAAGTATGGCCTTTGAAGTCTTTGAACGCAACCTGTGTGCTGGGTAGATACATCTAGGTCTTGATGGATACGGCCACGGAGGTGGTCTCTAAGTTGCCACAGGATGTCCAAGGAAATTTTCAAGAACTTCTGCAGGATAGTCAAGTGGCAGCCAAGCAAGAAATCCAGTCAGGCCTGGACACTGCAGACTGTCGCAAGAGCCATGGGGACATCAATTGCCACCAGGAAGCTTACGTGGCTTAGAGGTTCTTGCTTTTCATCTGATGTACAAGCAACATTAATGGGACTCCCTTTTAATGGTGCCAGGCTGTTTGGGACAAAGGCAAGACTCCGCCCTGGAGAGATTTAAAGATAGCAGGGCCTCTGCAAACTCTTTAGGCCTTCATCGTCTTATAGGCCATTCCGGAGATTCGGAGGGTTTGGTTGTGGCTCATTCGTTCATAGAATACCGTAGTTTCAAGTCCAATCCCCTCTACAGGTCCTTTAGCGGTTGTGGAAAGTTAAGATCAAGAGGTGCCACCCAGCAGCCTTTCTCCTCCTCCTTCTCCTCCTCTTTGTCCTCTGCAGAGAACCAGTCAAGGAAGCAACCCTAGTTCTCTCCCCCCTTTCTCCGGCATGTGTTGCCCGTAGGGAGAAGGTTGTTACATTTTCTTAAGGATTGGGAGTCAATAACATTGGACTCATGGGTGTTCAGTATTGTGAGCAAAGGTTATGCCCTTCCCTTTCGGGAGTTTCCGTCTCGCTTCCCTCCCTGTTATTCCTTTTGCTCCGAATAGCATATTCTCTTGCTTCAACTGGAGGTGCAGTCTCTTCTGTTAAAGGGCACAGTGGAGTTGGAGCCGGAGCAGGAAAGGGGACAGCGATGTTATTCAAGGTATTTCCTGGTTTCCAAGAAGGATGGTTGTTTGAGGCCTATCCTGGACCTGAGGATTTTGAATTGGTTCCTCAAACAGGAAAAGTCAAAATGCTTACCGTAGCACAGGTGCTTCTTGCATTGGACACGGAAGACTGGATGGTGTCTATCGACTTGCAGGATGCCTATTTCCACATCCCCATTCTGAACTCGTACAGGAAGTATCTCCAGTTTGTGGTAGGGTCTCAGCACTACCAGTTTGCGGTCTTTCCTTTTTGTCTTACTTCTGCATCTAGAGTATTCACGAAGGTGGTGGCAGCGCATCTCAGAAGTAAGGGAATATCACTAGTCTCTCATCTGGGTGATTGGCTGATCAAAGCCAAGTCCCCCAGCGTTAGTGGTTCACCATTTGCAGGTGACAACCCAGTTGTTGTTCAACCTGTCCCTTTCTTTGAACGTGCCCAAATCTCACCTGGAGCCCTCTCAGCGCCTCCTGTTCATAGGGGCAGTACTGGACACAACATTGAATCAGGCCTATCCTCCTCCCCAAAAGATTCAGGGCTTACAGGTGATGATTCCCATGTTTCAAAAGGGAGTGGCTGTTCCAGTCCTAAACTTCTTGCGCCTGCTCGGTCTGTTCGCTTCCTGCATTCTGTTGGTCACTCACACACATTGACACATGAGGTCTTTCAATTGATGCCTCCACAAGCAATGGTTTCAACACAGAGGCGATCTCAGAGTCAATAGTGAGATCCAGAGGCGCTGCAGTGGATCTGCAATGGTGGAGTGTACAGGGCAACCTGTCACAAGGAAGGCTGTTATCTCTTCCACCTCCTCTGACCACAGTCATAACAGATGCTTCCACTCTAGGTGGGGAGCTCATCTGGGGGACCTGGCGATCAAGGGCCTTTGGTCTCCAGTAGAACAGATGTTTCACATCAATCTGTTGGAATTTCGGGTGATACCTCTGGCTCTCAAGGCCTTCCTCCCATTCATTCATGGTCTGTCGATACAATCCTTGACAGATAACACTACTGTGATGTGGTATATCAAAAAACGGGGAGGAGTAGGTTTGTATATTCTCTGCAGACAAGCTCTGCAACTCTGGACCTGGGCTTGGAGCCATCGCATTTGCATGGTGGCAAACCATTTGGCCGGAGTTCTTAACGTACGTGTGGACAGTCTCAGTCAGTGCTTTTCAGCTGATTACGAGTGGCGTCCTCATCCGGGGGTAGTTCTTCACACCTTGCAGTTCTGGGCAACGCCTCAGATAGACCTGTTTGCCACTCAAGAGAAAGCGCACTGTCGGTCGTTCGCCAGCCTCGAGTATCCGATGTAGGGGCAGTGGGGGACACGTTTCAGTTGAGTAGGAGCAACCGGCTTCTTTAAGCATCCGCCCACTCCCCCAATAATCCCCCTCTAATACCTTTTTGATTCCTCTAGTTCTGAGGAAGATTCACCAATTCTGGGCCCAAGTCATATTAATAGCTGTGCTTGGCCAAGAAGGGTGTGGTACACAGACCTCCTTCACCTCTCGCTGTGCCCTCCGCTCCATTTCCCTCACAGGGGCAACCTCATCGAGCAGTCACAGGGACAGGTTCTACACCCCCACCTCCCGAGCCTGCACCTTTGTGCCTTTGAACGGGGCAATCTTTAGTTCTTTCCTCTCGCCCCTGAAGTGGTGGATGTTATTTTATCAGCCAGGCGACACAACACCAAGAATGTCTATGCTGGCAGGTGGGCAAAATTTATTTGTTGGTGTGAGGGGAGACACATCGACCTTTTTAAAGGTCCATTTGTCTGATTTTTGGGGTTTTCTCTATCTTTAGCGCACCAAGGGTGCACTGTGGCGACAGTAAAGGGCTATCTCGCTGCTGTCTGCTTTCATTTGTCTTCCTGATCAACCCTCTTTGTTAAAGTCACCTGTAGTTCTTAGATCCCTTAACGGTTTAACAAACAAATTTCCTCCCACCCCATTTGTTATGCCTCAGTGGGATTTAAATTTGGTATTAACTTTTTTGATGGGTTCACCATTTGAACCAATGCATAATTGTCCATTGAGGCTCCTTACTTTTACAACAATTTTCTTAATATCCATCCCATCAGCTAGACGTGAGTGAGCTGCAAGTTCTTATTGTAAAATCCCCTTACACTACCTTCCATGCGTGTAAGGTGTTTTTGAGGCTTTCCTGCCTAAGGCAGTTACACCCTTTCTTCTGGGGCAGACTATAACACTTCCATCATTTTATCCTCCTCCCCACCCTTTGAAGGAGGAGGAAAGGCTGCATTGCCATGATCCAAAGAGGTCTCTCAGATTCTATATTGAGAGAACAAAGGACTTCAGAACGGCTGAGCAGCTCTTCGTCGGCTACATGGGCAAAATGAAGGGCAGAGCTGTCCCCAAGAGGTCTCTTTCAAGGTGAGTATTCTTTGCATAAAGATTTGTTACTCGCTGGCAAGGAAGGATCCTCCTGAGGGCTCATTCAACCAGAGCCAAGTCGGCCACTTCTGCTTTAGCCAGGGGTGGACTTGTTGTTGTCATTTGCAAGGAGCGAATTGGACTTCCCTCCACACTTTTGTGAAACATCATTGTTTAGACTCAGAAGAGAGGAGGGATGACCATTTTGCCCATTCAGTTATCCAGGGCTTCTTGGTTTGACCAGTCAGGCACCCACCTCCGAATGCAGAACTGCTTTGGGATTCCATTCATAAGGTGAGAAATCCACAGGTAGTTGTATCAATCAGAAGAACAAGTTACTTACCTTCAGTAATGCTTTTTTTCTGGTGGATGCAGTAGCTACCTGTGGATTCCTCACAGTCCCACCCGCCTCCCTTTTGCCTGTCTGGTCATACCAACAGTAGTTTAGGTTGTACTATTCTTGTATTATACAAAATTTTTGTTCATATTTTTTTTGGGTTTTTCATAAAGAATGCTTATTAGATTATTTATATATCCATATATATAATTTATGTATATAAAGATTTTTAAAAAAATATACATTGAGTTGCACATATTGCTTGTTATGTCGGTATTCACCCGCTCGCCTCGAAGGCACAGTAAAAAAGTGGGTGAAACTGATGTCAGCTCACTGGTGATGACTTCTTATGGCTCCGATGACATCAGATGGCGTTGCGTGCGTAGCCGTGCTATTATGATTTCGACGGGGAGAGCCGGAAAGAAAAGTTTCCATTGAATATTGGCACATTGGAGAATCCATAAGGTGAGGAATCCACAGGTAGCTACTGTATTTTGTGAACAGTCACAATTTCTGAAAGTGTCCATCACAGAAGTAAAGTGTGTGATTTTAGCATTTTTAGGCAAAGTTTGAAGTTTTGGGGCATTATGCTTAAGAGAATGTGATCAATGCATGTGACACCATCTTGGACACCCTTGGGTGTTCAGTTTTCAAATATGTGGTGGATTGTTTTTGTTACTTAAGTCTATTCACAACTGAAGTACAAACGCATAATGGTAGGTTTTGGCACTACCAGTAGTAATAGGGTCAAAGAGTAAATACTAATACCAATATCAGCATATTGACCCCATTGCTTAATGGAAGTGAGCTGTAAAGCCAGGTCAAGGCAGCAACCACTGTGCGGTCCATTTGCATGCCTTTAATGTGTCTCACACAAAGCCAGTCATACCACCAGCCACAGGCCCAACACACACAGCACAACTGCTGCTGTTAAAGGGCCTGTTAAATTTGTAAGCCAACAGGATTGAAATAATTATCTAATCATCATCCATATTTTTGTACGATCACATCTATAGCAAATCAGTACTATATTCTGCAAGCAAACGGCCACACATCTACCCTTCAATGTTGGGCTAATCTACGACTACCTTTTTGTGTCTTTCTCACCTGGAGTTCTAATACTTGCCTTTTATGAGCTTTCAGTAGACTCACTGTACTAAATCCATTTCCTTTCAGGGAATGGAAGTAAGTTGGGGTGTCTGAGGAAGCTGTTTGGAGCCCATTCCTTGGACAGTCAGTTTTGAAAATGAGCCTAAACCCATTGAGGATAAATTCTGCTAAGTTTCCCAAAAAGCATTTCTCGAGAGTAAGGGCCTTCATTGTTTGGTGGACAGGATACTCAGTCAAAACATGATACATGTCCTGACCTCTGTTATGTGCAGCATATGGACTAAAATGCACTTTTTGTACACCGGACTGAACATCTGCCATGTTTTGATAGAGGATGAAGGTAGAAGCAACCAAAAGCAAGACCAGTGTTTACCTCTGTACTGGAGGCTCAAATCTAATTTAGGAAAACAATTAGGTTAGAGTCCTTCTTTCAAAATGAGATGGAAGAATTTCAACAGCAACAAATCTGCTTAAGTAATGGTAAATGGAATATACACTTCATGAAAATCCATTCAGGACACTTAGTAACTCTGACTGAAGTGGAGCACACAGATTAAGCTTCCCAGATCTTCAGTTTTGTGTGATATAAAGTGAAACAAGTTGGAAAACATATGCCGGGCTGAGATGGGAACTGGCGGCAGTAATATCTAGACTCCTGCCTCTTTCCATACCGAGCACAAACTCTGCATCAGCAATATTGGTGACTATTGATTTCTTATACTATGTGAGAGTTTTAAGACTTGAAAGATAAAAGAATACGGTTATTTTTATACACTCCACCCGTGTACTTGTAATGCATTGTACAGGTGTGCTTGTGGACTTCATTGTGAAGTGTAGTGAGCACTAATACTTCTTCTTGTCGATGAATTTGACAGCGAGCAATTGGTTGGCATACAACATGCCGTTCCGGCACTTTCAGAGCTCCTTTCAAAAATACTCCTGAAGGAATCCTCTGCGGTGCTCTCTAATGGTACTGCAAGCCACAGTGCCAGCTTTGTACAGTTAACTAAACTGTTGCATTCCTATATAGAAATTATCCGAATAATGTTTATAACTTTTATAAAAGAGGGACTGGGTAGGAATCCATACAATCTTCTCAGTAACTCGCTTGGAAGGAAAGCCTGGAGGATTTATTGTGAAGGCCATCACTATATATAGACTCTTAGGCTGTACATATAACCAGTAGATCTCTCTCAGCATGTTCATCTTGATGCTGTGAGAAGCTCTTTTACTTGGTATGTACTGCATGAATGGATGTTGCCTTTTGTACAAAATCAAGGACTCTTCGAATGCTGTATTATTTCCAGGATTACAATACTATGGAAACTTGACAGGCAAATGTTCACCGAAATTCTGGATTGTGAACAACTGGTCATGGTCTGGGTGGTCTTGGCCAGTGGAGCAAGGCTGCTAAATCAAAATCCTATTTGTTCATGACTGGTGCGAAATTAGGTGTATTGCAAACTAGGAGTAGGCTATTAGGACTGTAATGTTGGTTTGTGCACTATTCCCATGTTCAGCATTGGGCTTTTTTTCAGCTCACCAAGTAAAGGTAAGGTCCACGGGTGTGTCCTAAAGTGAGGAGACAGTGCCTTCATGCTCCTTCACACTGTTAGACGCTCAAATGTGTTTGCTGCACAATGTCCTCAAGAATAAAATGGAAGCAGTCGTTAGGCAAAAATATTGGTCTATTAACTTTAAATGCAGCATCTCTAGTGAATAGGGCAATTACTCGCTGAACTAAATTTGCTGTCTACCAAGTGAGCACCCTGGTTGGCGCTGCATCTGCCTTCACTCTGCATTGGTCAGCCTTAACTCTACTGCACAGTTTGTACTTGCAAAGGGACAACTACCATGTTCCTCTAAATCACTGGAACATGAGGCGTTATTGGAGGGAACCCACACAGCTAAATTACTCCCAGATTCTGCTCCCTGACCCTGTCCCTCTGATGCTGTATCAATGAGTGCCTGCCTAAAAGCTCCCCCCTATTGTTTGAGCCTCAGAAGCAGTCCTCAAACGAGATGCTATCTCTGTTTTCCATCTAAAACTGTCTGGTCTTGGTAGAATGAAGAGAAATGAGTGGTGTTTATATGTGCACGTCCTATGAACTGTAAGAATGGTATGTAACACAGTAAGAGTATAGTAAAGTGTGACCACAACAGCGGTCTCAAAGTTCCCTTATCTGGTTCATCAGAGAAGAGAACACTTCAAAAAAAGCTAAGAGGAAAAGCAAGGAAAAAGGTTAGTTCAAGTTGCAACACACCCAGTAAGGCAATAGCATATTATGCCAGATTTGTACCCGATGACAGGAAAAACTTCTTTAGGAGACGTGCTCCTTGTGAAAAAGCAGATTGCGGGTGACTCACAGTGAAGTTAGCCATTTGCACCATGTACCCCTCTGCTTTCACCCACCACAGAATATGGCAGTGTCAGTCCACATCAGACACAGACCGGTTATTGTTAACATTTTGCTTCCTCCCAGTATAGGATATATCATTGGGAAAAGCAGTTATATACTTCAGCCATTGATCAGTTATTGTGCCATTTGCATGGTAATGCTACCCTGTATGGCGCCATGGGAAAATGACAATCAATTTCAGCCACTGAGCAGTTATTTACCCATATAAATTTTGCTCCTGCCCACCACAGCATAGGGCGATTTATCAGCCTATCCACTGTGGGCTCTCAAATACTGTAACCATAGCAAAAGAATGGCTTAATACCTGATCAGAAGCTGAAGGGGCTCACCCATTCCCTCTGAAGTATGCTATGCTGGGTGGAATTAAAATGCGAGTGACACATTAATATTTGGCTGTAGTGGGCTGACAGTGCTGCCCGGTGCGGGTGCACCTGAAAAGACTTGGGGATGCATTAGGTACAATACTAATGGCTGCCATATTTCCCTTCTTTGAAGGTGCGAAGGGAGAAACTCCAAAACCTTGGGTACTTTTGGAGGGTGTGGTTGGCTACATCAGCCAATGTAAAGGATGGCTGACTCTCCCCCCACTAAGGGGGAGAAAGAGGCATGGCCACTGCCTCCCACATGCTGCATCTCTTACCCAAGATCCAGAATCTTTTTAAAGGGGGCCTGCAGGTGTGGACCTCAATGCCAGACTATATTTAGCATGAGCCTAGTATACATTTTATTATCATGGTTCACAAAAATGACAGACTGTAATCTTGTATGTATGATTGTTTAAGAGCAGTTTAGTGGCTACAGACAAGCCATTTTAAAGCATTGACCATAAAAGAAAGAGAAAATCCCTTATTACAAGCTAGTAATTCAGTCCCTGCTGCTGTCCATATTCGACTGTGGCAACTCCCTGCTCATAGGATTCCCCAGTTTGTAGGTAACCAGTCTCAAGGCTGTTCTACATGCTGCTATTTGACTGCCCACGGGTGCAAGTAAATATGATCTCATTACACTCGTCCTCTAAATGCAGTAAGCTTTCTCATGCTAGCTTACATCAGAAACAAAGATCTTCATACTAACCCTAAGAATCTTGTATGAAAGTTACAGTACTGGACAGTCATTGCTCTGTATGGATTATCAGTTGCTTCTGTTGGTAACTCCAACCTTTATGAAACTAAATCGTTTTTCTCCAGAAATGTATTCATGATCTGGAACACCATTCCCAAAACCGTTATGCTGCTATGGCAAAGACATCATTTGAAACCTCTAAGAAGTAAATAACTTGGTGTTTCAGTGGCACTTCTCTGTAGGAATGATCCTCCAAATTTGTGTGTGAACTAATCCTACTGATTCCTAACCAACTACTCCAGTTTGTATAACTATGCATCTGTTGCTATTTATGGCTTGCACAATTAACTTCTTATACACAGACAGCTGTCATTTTATTTGTATTCTGTCTAAAATGCTATCCTACCTGAAGTACACTCCTTCATTCATGGCTTTAAAGAAGTTCCATGCAAATGTGTGTCTGCTTGAGTTTGACATTTATATTGTATTTAGCCAACAACACCTAAAAAAGTGACTTCTCACCTGATCTCCAACATAAAAGATTATTCAGCACAGGTCCTTGTTCGTTGCTCAGGTATCCCAACTTTTGGTGTCTCCTATCTTTATACTTTACTACCCTCCCACACACAAGGTGGCCTTGCGAGTTGCTCTCCTGGATTTTTTCCTAATATGACTGTTTACCATCTACATTCATGCATTCTGTGGGTAGACTACCTTAAACTGCACAATACCTCACTGCTTTTCACTTACTTCGACTCACTTCCAACTAGTTACTGGGATCACACACTAGCTAGCTGCATTCTCCATGGAATTTTAGACCAAAATACATTTTTGTTCCAGTTACTGGAGACTACCCAGTCACCTGGAGTGACCACCACATCAGAAACCTCAACCATAACCTCCCCAACACAGTTCTGTCTCTGCCTACCCGTGGGTTACTAAACACGGGAGGCCCCGTGATTGAAGGGCAAATGGCCACTGGTCTAGGGGAGGGGAGTGTTCCCTTATAGTCACACTTCTGTCAAAGGGTCACGCTCACTGGCGCACCTAGTTCGGATCCCTCCACGGCCGTCCTTGACGGCTCAGGTAGGCCCATCTTCATTACGTCATTCCAGCCACATCCTACTGAGGGAGGCCACTTTTTCTTCTTAGTACATGACCCTTTAGTTCATGACTCTAGGGATCCTGAGGCCCTGACGAATGCCCCGAGACCTCCTTTGGCTTGAGATGGGCAGAAACATGTTGGCCATTAATGAGTAGGTGACTCTTCGAGCCATTACCCTCTAGAAGCATCCCACTTCTTTTTAATTTTACCTGCAATCACCACTAATAAAGGTGAACTCAAACACAGGTGATTGATCAGGTGTTTAGTCTTCCTTTAGCACAACTGGATCCCATCACTATCCAGATAACCTTTATCTCTGCACTCCCTCCAAGTTCCTTTAACTATGAGTTTGAGTCCGTCCAGGAGGTGGTATCCTACCTGGATGGGGCTAGATGGTCATATGATGAAGCATGACACTATATAGTGTGTGAGACCACCTAGGCTGTAAGAAAAATTCCCCTCAACACCATCCCGACATACGGATAAGTTCCGAAGTTCGGTATATATATAAACAGCCTAGGGCAAATAAAATTTACTTTGCAACCATAAGATACCACATACTCCTTGTGTATTTGTTTCGGTTTCCAGGGGCGATGGTATGGATGTTCTCTTTTTTTCACTCCCCTCTTCTCTCGTTGTGATTAAGACTGTGATGAAACTGCCTGACATAATACCTTCAAGGATTCTCCTGATCCCACTCCCCAGACTCTGCATGAGGCCAATGCAGAAATGGTTAGAAGTGCTTTGGTCCCAGACTGGTGGTGGGGGACTTGGGAAGATCTACTGGTTGTCACTGGAAAAAAACAGGAGGAGGATCAAAAATGGAAGGAAGAGAGCATAGCAGGCAAACTTTTCAAATAGCCAACCCTCTCGGTGACCATCATGACAGGTGTGGTGTGTGTGTACAGGAGGAGGCTGTATGTAATGGACCAATGGAACCCCTCCATCACACCCCTGAAAGGCAGTGAAACATTCAGATATCCTATAACTAAACACTGTTTTAGCTCTGAGCGCTTTCTTCACACATCTTGGGGACAATTGTGCCAGTTAAAACCGACAACAAGACAACTGTTATTCCTGAACAAATAGGGGTTAGCAAGATCCTTTTATCTGTCCAGACAAGCACAACATATTTGTTGGGTGGTAAAGACAAGGAAGAAAAACATTATTCTGTATACCTGCTATGTGTATTGCGATCAGTTATATTCACAACATAAACTCAAAACACCAAGACTTCAACATCCAGGTGCCAACACCAGCTGTCCCTGTTGACACATTGTTCAGGGTAATTGTCCATTTGCTCTTTAATTCTATACATGTCTTCATACTGAGAGCATGCTAGTTCATTCAAACATACTTACTCCAATTTAGCAGGTGACACTCCGATTATTCTAAAACGAGTCTGCACCACAACAAACATTCTTTCAAACATTGATATCAAACTGATACTACTTGTGCAGCCTGTTTTCAGTTTAGTCCTGATCGAATTAAAAAAAAAACTACATAAGAGCAAGCACACCACAGTTCTTGAACATGTTTGTAAGCTTCCTGCATGGCTTCATTGTTAGCAGCTTTGAGCTACTGCAGGGAAAGAGGTGCTACCTTCTTTTGCACAAATTATTGCAAAATAAGTTCAGTCAAGCACCTTTAGTTTTGGTTGGACAAAGTTGTGCAAGTTTGACTTCAGAATTGTACCAATTGTAATCTCTTTTCAAATTCTTCAGTTTTAGGCAGTGACTATGGAGCATTTGTTTTTCTAAGATATTGTTTCACTTTTCTATGGTGCATATCTTTTTGACATCCACAGGCCCCAGGTGGCATTTGGTTTTAGGTCTGCACTTCTTACATCCAAGACTTTGAAAACCTTAAACTGAAGCACTGGGAGTTTGTATCATGGTTTGAGAGCAAACGCCAGTTGTTAGGGTGGTGGTGTACACAGTGTGACATCTGGATCATTTTTCTCATTGGCTAATTAATTGACCAAGGATCCTAAAATAGTCTTTGCCAGGATTCCGGAGCTTGAAACTTGCATACTCATTGGGAAAACTATAATATTCTGGTCTGTAAATTGAAACTAAATCCAGATTTAATTAGGGATGGTACAGACCTTCAGTAGCAGTGCCATGGAATTGAAAAAGAAAAGACACAGAAATGGTCTTAGACACTTCGATTTACTGTAACTGTTGTAGGAGATCCTAAACAGTCTTAAAGTCTATAATAATTTGACTTTAAATATAGCACAAGTAGCTTATAGTTTGATAATTAACCAGATCAGCAAGAAAATAAAGTAAAAATCCCTACAAGCTATCGGGCTGGATGTAGTCTCCAATAAAGGTCCCAGTTAGATTACCAAGGCTAAAATATTGATGTGGTGTTGTACAGTGATTTAGTATGTATGCTTTACTGTAAAATAGTATACTTATAACAATCACAATATTTGGAGATAACACCCAAAGAAATTTGGATATATTGAAAAGGCAATTCGTGTTGGGACCATGTTTGTCAGTCATTTAGGCTTGCATTTGATTCCATTAGTATGTTGTTGCTTGCACTGCGAATAATACAGAGACATGCTTTCCGGTTGTATCTGAAGATGTGTTGAGTACATCCCTTTTAGAGTTTTTTAGATTTCCGTCTCTAATAACCGATTAGAGGAGCATGTCTGAATTTCCGAATCGGGTAAAGCGTTGTTCCCAGTTTTTTGGACTTCAAACTTTTGTGACGTACCTAGCGTTAATGGACATGAGGTGGGTAAGCACTGTCACATTTTCCTTTGAAGTGTCCGCTAAATTTCCACGGACCGTTTTACTAATTCAACTCTGTTGCACACAAATGATAATGTCTGGAAATTCGGTTTCACTGAATCTGTACATACACTTACAGGTATTTAAGATTAGTTGTAAGCTTAAAAAGGATGACAGCCTTTCTTTCACACACCTATACCCTAACAAGACTGACTCGAGCCATTTTACTTTTCTTTCTCCAGGGCAATGTAAAATGAGTGTGTAAACAGCAGTTCCTGTGTGAAAAGGAAAAAAAGCAGTAATTTGTCAGACTGCATAGCCTGATCTTTGACCTATGTCTTTGAAGCGCAGCAAATGTGACAAGCTAAATACAGACTTTTGCAACCCATCATCGGTTTGAGACCCACAGTTTATGAAACACTGTTGTAGAGGATATTCTACAAATATGAATAAGGGGGCAGCAGCAAGATCTATATTTATATGGGTTTGCAGTATGCTATGTGTCTGGAATAATGTTTACTCCTAACCAAGAGACTAAATGTGCATGTGGACATATTTTAATTTGTGTCCAGAGTAGCATTATAGCAATTCTACCATTTTTCAGTGATTTTTAATGCCCAGTTAAGTTTTCAGTACATTTTATTGGCATTTCATAAAGTAACAACCTAAGGCATGCATACCCGACAGAACCCTCTCATCCAAGTCCCCTAAAATGTCCTCTCCTGTAGCTAAGTGAGACCTCCCCTTTCCCACAGGAGCTTCTTCTTGCCCATCTTCATTCTCAGTGCCTTTGAATGTATAAATCTCGATTTAAAAAAAAAAAAAAAAAAAAAAAAAAAAAAAAAGCAATCCCAATATCTTGAGATGTTAGTTCTATGTACTCTAGATTAGGATACAACTCTACTGGTTCCAAAACCTGCAAAATAAACTGTGCTTATCCAGGGCACTGTAGGTATACCAACAGGATCAGCCCTACTGGTGCTTTGTCATGTGTTGTGTCAAATTGATGTACAACCCTGTAAAATTCTCTAGGTACCTCTCCATATGTTTTCCTGTTATCAGCTCAACTGACCAAAATCTGATCTGCTATGGGTATCACCAGGGGATGTGCAGTAGTGCTTTTCTTTCTGCAACTCCTTCAGCAGGCAACCATATGCTGGTGGGGAGCATATTTTGATGGGATTTAAATAGGGCCTCCGTGCCATGTTCTGTGCAAACCTCAGAAATTGTTAGTTCTACTAAGTGTCTTAACTGGCACCCTGAAAGTGCTTTTGCTGTAGGTTTATGCTATATAAATGCTAATACAATTCAGTTTACTTGCAAGCATTTCTTTAGTGCCTCTGTAAAATACAGTATGCATTCGCTACATATGCTCCTTTGTACCACTAACTTCATCTGTCATTCGCTTACTGAAGTTCAGGTCCCCATCACTAGCATCCTCGTTTCTTTCAGCCAGGTCTTGGTATTCAAATACGTAGCTTGAACACTTTAGAAGGGGTCTCACTGAGTTCCGATTGCTAGGAAGGTTAGATTTTGGTAGGCCACCCCAAAGGCAACCTGACCAGACTCCAGTTTAAGATGGTTGCAGTCTTGGGTGGTTGGGGGGTGAGGTGGGGTTGGGAGTGGTGGGGGTGGGGTTAGTGGGTGGGAGAAGATATGATCTCCTCCCCACGCCATGTAACTCTCAGAAGACATCTCTGCATGCTTAGTGCTTCCATGCTCTGAATTCATTGTCAAGAAATACTTTCTTTGCTTAAACCCCTCAACGAAGACTTCTAAAGTGGGACTTGCATATGGAATTAAATGCATCACAAACACCCATTTGGACTGAATTTATGGCTAGAAGAAAAATCGCTATTTTAGTTACCAAAAAAGCTTTCTGCGATTGCAGTAACATCAAATGGGGTAGTTGGTGATCTATAAGGATTCTCTGGTAGAGCTGTTTATGAATTTAAAAAAATGTCAGGATAGTTCTAAAACTTCCTACGTAAATTATTTTGCATTAAACCTTTTCTAATTATCTAAACCTTTGACATTTTTTGGGGTTTATTACTAGCTGAGACCCCTTCAGAGACTAGAAGTACTCTTTTATTGCCCTGAAAGAAAACATTCTAAAACTGATAAGTTCTTTGCGGATTATTTCTAAAACAAAGGTAGTCCCCTGACTAAGGTGTGAAGTTCTCAATGGGTTGAGAATTGCATTCATTTGTTGTCAGCAAATACAAATCTAATTGTAAGTCTTAGTGCTAATTCCACTAAGCAGTATTAGCTCATGCTTTCCATAGCAGGAAAGTTCCTGGTTTAAAGGTGATGTTACACATGTCAGTATCTATAATAATGCATGATACAAAAGCAGCAAGGAAACTGAAACGGATGGTATTGCAGCTATTCTTTAGTCTAGATTAACATACAATTCTCTACCTCCTTCAGGCTTTTTAAGCTACCTCATACTTTGCACATGTAAAGGAAAAATAAAAGCCAAGCCAAAGATTGTTGACTGTTTGAGACTTTGAGGGCTTTAGTTTGGCATGACCGTTAAAATTTTAAACAAGTGGTACTTGAAAAAAATAATTAAACTGATAATATTCTGAGCCCAATCACTAAGTGAATAGCATTAAAATTCTGCATGCTGCAAAAATACTGTTCTAAGTAAATGTATCCAGCCTCTCTAGGAAGGGGGGTGGAGGGAAGGGGGGAAGGAGGGGGAGAGACTCTCTCAATATTTAGTTTAAACTGGTCTTATCTTTTTTTTTCTATAGTTATCTTCAAGAAAGGCGTGAGCCTGGGTGAGGAATGGATGATCAGAAACCATCCAGTGAGGACAAAGATTCAGAATCTGGTAAGGATTAGATTATTAGAATTAAAAGGGGTATGGTGGAGAAATGCTTGATCTGGAGGTTTTAGAGGCAAGAGGCAGGAGTTGGGATAGTGTGTTTCAGACCACATAAATCTGTTTTGGCTCATCACATACTGTCTGGGCAAATACCATATTTAAACTTGTTGTTTTCTTGCCAGAAATGTTGGTAGTATTCTTAAAACACTTGCACACTGAAACAAGATAAGATCATCAGAGGAGGTGGTTGCATAGGTATATAATGAAATGGAAAAACATTACTGTTTGGCAACACAAATGCCAGCTAATTGTCAGTAGTTTGCAATTTACTAATTTCACTAGCCGTAGCAGTTGTGTTGCATAAAAAAAAACAAAGTATGGGCACTGTGATCCCTAGTCCAATGAAGGTTTGGGGGGGTCATTGAAAGTGGGGGGTGGGATCAAAAGCATGACTAAATATAATAAAATATTCTATAACTATTTTGTTGGTCTTTCAAGTATCTACATATTTAAAAAAACACACCTTAAATGAAAAATAAATCCAAGTTAAGCTAACCAGTGAGAGGTGCACTATTTTATGTTGTGAAATCTCTGTTGGTTAATGCGATCAGTGCAAAATCTGTGTGCAACTACAGAACCACTGAATTGATTTCTGGTTGGTGCAGTGGGGAATAGTGGCTTGTGGGTTTTTAGTGTTGTGACAGCCTGCAACAGAAAACACTGAGTATGCATGTTATTTTAATCTTACTTGCATTATATGATAAACTACCACAAAGTGCACACAAAGATTTAGGTTTAAACTCAAAAAGTGCTTCTTAAATATAGATCTTAGTAATATGTGGACTGTACTTAGTGTGAACTGTTTTTATCACTGTCCATTCAAAGTACACTCTCCACAGCTCAGGTCACCATAAACTACCTCCCAAAAAGAATACTCTTCAAGTGACTCCATCATTTAAAGCAAATGCTGTCTTCCAAGCAGCCTTCACATTTGCAGATTAATCAGCTCACATTTACATTTCTTTCAGGCAGTAGACCCCCTAACAAGATTGTTGCCTCCCTTGGCTTCACAGCTCAGGTGACTGTCTCCACCTACACTTCAGCTGAGGCATCTCAAATGTTGGCCTCAGGAGGCAGTTTCCTCTTAATGTAAAATAGGAGGAACTTTTTTAGACAAAAAAAGTATAGGCATGTTGTGCCCATCAGATCCTGCCTACTTTAACCTCTTACTAGCCCACATATCTTAGCAGCAGCACCCAGTTATCTTTCGAAACTTGATTCTACAGAATTACTCAAG
Organism: Pleurodeles waltl; assembly: GCF_031143425.1. NCBI lineage: Eukaryota > Metazoa > Chordata > Amphibia > Caudata > Salamandridae > Pleurodeles > Pleurodeles waltl. Next base: position 29,633,232 of record NC_090443.1, read on the forward strand.
CAAGAGACCCCAGGTGTCTATGAATCTGTGTATTGCCTGTGTTTAATCTGAAATCTATTGTAGGCAAGTGTCTAACAGTAACTGCATGGTGACCCACAAAATACTACACTGATGATGGCAATGGGGGTATGCTTGCTAACCTTAAAATAGAGGCTGGACCTTTCCACATAGGAGCTATAGTACTTAAGTAACAGAACCTTCTGCATCATAGGACCTTCATTGATGTTCCTAAACAGTTGAATGATTCTGTGTTGACTCTGGAGCATTTCTTTATATGTACAGTTTATTTAAAAAATGTATAGGTTGTTGATGTTAATTTGATTTCATGATGAAATTCACCTTTTGACACCCTGTCAGTTTCATTTTCTTGGGGAGCCTTTTAAGGTTCACTCATTTGTTGATGTTTCCTGTTGAGTAACATCAAAAAATCCAGACGTCTTTTCTTTTTGATAAGTGTCATTCATGTGGTGGAAAAAAGAAGGCAGTGCCAGACCCCACACAAGGTCTTCATAATGTATCTGACAAAAGATCCAGTGAAATAGTTTATCTGTAAAAAGATATCTAAACCTACACTCAGGGACAGAGAAGGCATCAGGCTGAAGGTCTCTATGGAAGATATGATCTCACAGCCTTTTGATAGACTCCCACAGAGCCAGATGTGTGAAAAAAAACCAAAAACAAATATTTATATATATATATATATATATATATATATATATATATATATATATATATATCTTCACTGTCTAAACATTAACATCATTATTCTCAACATCATTCTAACTCGACATCTAAGCTGAGGGCTTTTATGCACCCTCATAAGAGGACTCGACTTCACACAACTGGCATTGTGAGAAAGAGATGAGATTACAATTAAGGAAATGCAGGTGATCGACATCAACACTCAGCCATCACTCACAGTTGAGGAAGGGGACCCCACTGTGACACTGTCAGCAGAGTTGAAGACTTCTCATCGTTCAACGCCAAAGAAAAAAGACCATAAACTTCAAACCCCATCTCCATTGAAGTCGAGGAAAATAAAATCTCTCCAAATATGTTGGCATCTCCATCCCCATCAATAGCATCAATACAATTGTCACCTTTGTTACCTTCACCACAGTTATCTTCACCAGCAGAGTATAAATACGCCAAGGTTTTCTACCTCATATTTTGTTTTTTTGTTTTTACAACTACGCCTTGGCTAAGAGTAGAGTCTTTGTCCAAACTTTTCTTGAGCTTCCCAGCCAGTTATGCCTCATCCGCATCTGTTGCAATGTAGACCAATAAAGCCAATTAAAAAATTTGAGGATCTACATAAAGATCCTCCACATCCGTTAAACTTGTCACCAAGAATGGTGTCAAGGCAAACTTCAGTGTCACTGATAAGGAAGAGGAGTCCAACTTCTTCTACCGCTACAAGCCATACTCTTGGGGGAAGGGGAAAAAAATACAGATCTTAAGCAAGATCGATAATGATGTCAACAAAAGATGACTTTACATCTTACACGCCAACTACACCCTTGGCGTATCTATTTAGATCCTCTCCAGGGGACAACATCTCTACCTTTCAAAAAGGTCTAGATTAGAGGGACTCGTAAGTTGACTATCCCACTGTATTTGTCATACTTGAGACCTTGCAAAATAAGACCACTCCTAAGTCTCTTTTGCCCTTAGGTTGTGGGCTGTTGGAACTAGCGGAGGAGATATTTTTAACACCTACCCCATGAGGCAACACCAAAGTTGTGCCAAAAAAAAAGGAAACTACCACAATATCACCCAGAATTTGAGGTCTAACACAAACTGGACTCTGTTATAGTAATCTTTGTGAGAAGACCTGCATTGGCTCCAGAGACTGTACCTCCTTCAGTGTGTGAAAGTAAGCTCGTAGATACTGTTGGACGAAAAGGAATGCAGAAGCGCAGTCTCACATCTCAAAAATTCAAGTACTACTATCTTTATTGGTCATTGCCAATGAGAAATATGTTTAGGAATTAGTTCCTTCATTGATGACCTACCAAAACTCCAGCAGAACTATACAGAAATGCTGCAAGAAAATTAATTGGTAGCCAACCAAATAATTGCTGATGTAAATGCGACTGAATTAGCAGCAACGGAATATTGCCATGACATATCTCTAAGATCTTATGGCTATGTCTAACCACGCTAAAGGCCAGAAATGCAATAAAAAATTATGAATCTACTATTTAGCAGAATTTCAAAATCACTTCAGTAACAAGAACTCACTTCACCGATATAGTCTAATACTGTTGCTTATACCAAGACAAATGTCAGATCCAAATGTGATTTAATCACCATTGAAATACATCTAAAAAAGGGGCAAGGCCAGAGTTCTGTCATACATTGTACTCGTAGGCACTACAGGTGCAAATCTTGTAATATTTCTTGCAAATCAAACAATCCAAGGCAAGTATACCCATAATATGAAAATGACTAATCCATCCCAGAATAATCCTTACTCGCTTATCTATTCTTAGAATCTCAGTAAATGAACAGACTGACGTAGCAGGATCACGTGGCCTCTGCTTTAGACTGATTCTCAACCAAGCAGTAAGATGGCAGATCTTAGTAACTGCGTACACCCTCAGTGCCATGTTGGCTGACTATCCTAAGGTAAAAAAAAAAGCTCCTGGTGCTGCCATCTTTGAATAGGCAAAGATGCATATATTTCTGATGGATACAACTACCTGTGGATTCCTCACCTATTGAATACTCCCCTTGCGCCGGCATCCGACGGAAAACATCTTCCTAGCTTTTGCACGTCGATGAGGACGTCACAATTGCCCATGCGACGCCGTCTGACCTCATAGAGGCAATAAGAGTACCTCGCCGACGTCAGTTTTCTTTTTTCCGTGCCATTTGAACGACCGTTATTCTTCGAGGGAGCTACTGTTACTACTCGACGTAGTTAGTTATTTTTGCTGTTTTCTCTTTGAGACAAGATAAAATGTCGCAAAGAAAATCTGGATTCAAGCCCTGCAATGAGTGCAGTGGCAAAATGTTGGTTACGGACCCACATTCTGACTGTTTGTGGTGTCTTAGCTCCGACCACGACGTTGACAAATGTGACTCTTGTCAACGAATGAATCCAAATGCCTTAATGGAGTGTGAGGCAAAGCTCTTTTTGGCAAAATCAAAGAAATAAGAGAAAATACATCATCGCAAGTCATCTTCTCCGAAGTCGCATCGGCGTCATCGTGACTCCCGGCACCATCGAGAATCTCGACGCCGGTTGAGTAGGGAGAGATCGTGTTCGAGGTCGCCTTCAACTTGACGCCGGAAGACATGGGAAGTGAGTCCCACCATCTCTCTCCAACCGCAGACGCCGTTGGCATCTCCGACATCCCCCGACTTCGCCGACGTCGCCTGTGAGTCCTCCTTCTGTATTCGAGGTTCCTCGGCGTCCGGCGTTTTCTCCAGCTTTACAGGTGTCGGGACCAGCGTTGATGTCGCCTCCAACCCAGGCTCCTCAGTACCCGGCTCTCCCGGCCCCTGGAGCCGAGAGTTCCGCATTCTTGAATGCGATGTTCTCGATTTTTCAGCAGATGGCTCCAGGTGGTGGACCGGCTGGTCCTTCGGGCCCTTTGGCCTTCAATATGGGTGCTCCGGCTCCGTTACGACCGGCACCTTTTATGCCCTTCCTTCCCATGGGAAATGTGTGCTCGGCGCCAGCATCTCAGCCGGTGATGCCGAGAAGATCTGTGGCTCCGGCACCGGAACAGTCTCCTGTCCGCCCTTCTCCTCGTTCGGCGCCGAAGAAATCCATGGCGCCGATGGATCCGGCATCTGATGGATCCGAGGATCGCCGTCAAGCTTCGACGTCTGCTGAAGCCATGTCGACGCCGAGGATTGAGGAAAGATTACACTCGAGGAGGCTTGCTCTTCGCCTCCTTGAGGAGCAAGAATATCGGAGACATGCGTTAGAGGAAGGAGAGATTGAGGAATCTTGAGGAGACCTCCATGGGTTAGACACGGCCAGTGGTCTGGACACCTCTCCAGAATGGGACTTGTCATCACCTGGAGAGTATACGGAGGAGGCTGCAACATTTCATTCAGTCATCAAGAAAGCAGCTGATTTTTTAGACCTCCCTTTACCGGTGTCTGAGCCTAAGCCTAATATTTTTAATGGAAGTGTTGCATCCTGCTTCAACTACTGCAGAGCCACTTCTGCCTTTTAATGAGGCTCTGTTGGATCCAATCCTGGAAATTTGGAAGAAGCCGGTGTCTTCTTCGGCAGTGAACAGATCTGTGGCTCGAAGATATCGAGTGGCTCCTGCTGACCCAGGCTTCCTCTCCAGGTACCCAACTCCTGAAAGCCTGGTGGTTCAAGCTTCATGTTCAGCCCGGTCTGCCCCAGGATCATTTCCAGCTGTGCCCTCGGACAGAGACTCTAAGAAGATGGACCTTTCATCAAAAAAGGCTTTTTCGTCATGTAGCATGGCTTTAAAATCCACTAATGCTACCTGTATTTTAGGGAGATACATTTACGCCCTGATGGACGAAATAAAGTCGTCTCATACTGAGGTTCCCCAAGAGGTTATGAGCCTAGTTTCTGATGCTCAAGCAGCGGCAACCCAAGTTATTCAATCTGGACTAGATACGACTGACTCTGTAGCCAGAGCTATGGGTACTGCTGTTGCTACAAGGAGGCAAGCCTGGCTTCGTAGCTCTGGTTTCTCATCCGATGTACAGTCAACCCTCTTGGACCTTCCCTTCGATGGCGATAAACTTTTTGCACTCTAGGCGGACTCTGCACTAGAGAGGTTTAAGGAGAGAGGGGCCACAGCGAAGTCTTTAGGCTTGCAGGCCTCCTCTTCGGTTTCCTCCAGACTTTTTAGGAGGTTTCGAGGGTTTGGTCGTGGTTCCTCCTCCTCCTTTCGAGGGAGATTTCAGCAACAACCCGCCTCTGCTCTCTCCTATAGATCTTACAGGAGGAGGGGTAGGGTCCGAACCAGGGGAGCCGCCCAGCAGCACTCTGCCTCTTCCTCTTCCTCTGGAGGGGTGCGGCATGGGAAGCAGCCTTAGCCTTCCATCAATTGCTTCTCACACCACTCCTGTAGGGGGGAGGTTATTGGGCTTTCTCCACAAGCGGGAGGTTATAACATCAGACTCCTGGGTCATCAGCATTGTGGGGAAAGGCTATGCCCTTCCCTTTCTGGAGTTTCCTCCCCCCATCCCGCCCATCCTACTGTTCAGAAGAGCATCTCCTGTTACTAGAACAGGAGGTTCAAGTCCTCCTTTCAAAAGGTGCAATGGAGTTGGTTCCAGAGCAGGAGAGGGGTCTGGGTTGTTACTCAAGATACTTCCTGATCCCCAAGAAGGATGGTCGGTTGAGGCCAATCCTGGACCTGAGGATCTTGAATTGGTTCCTCAAACAGGAGAAGTTCAAGATGCTGACCCTAGCTCAGGTGCTTTTGGCGCTGAACGATAGAGATTGGATGGTGTCTGTCGACTTACAGGATGCTTACTTTCATATCCCGATACTCAAGTCGCATAGGAAGTATCTCCGGTTTGTAGTGGGGTCGCAGCACTATCAGTTTGCGGTCCTTCCATTTGGTCTTACTTCAGCACCCCGGGTCTTCACAAAGGTGATGTTGGTGGTTGCGGCAGAGCTCAGAAGGAAGGGGATAGCAGTATTCCCTTACCTGGACGACTGGTTGATCAAATCCAAGTCTCCGGAGCTCGTGTTGCATCACCTTCAGTCGACAACCCAGTTGTTGTTCGACCTGGGTTTCTCAGTGAATGTGCCCAAATCTCACCCAGAGCCCTCTCAGCGCCTCCTGTTCATAGGGGCAGTACTGGATACAACATTGAGTCGCGCCTTTCCTCCACCTCAGCGGATTCAGGACATTCAGGCGTTGGTTCCAATGTTTCAAAGTGGAGCGGTCATTCTGGTCCTCAAGGTCCTACGCCTGCTCGGTCTGTTTGCTTCTTGCATTCTGCTGGTCACTCACGCTCGCTGGCACATGAGGGCTCTTCAGTGGTGCCTCCGGAAGCAGTGGTCTCAACACAAAGGGGATCTCGAGGGTTCGGTAAAGATCTCCAGAGATGCTGCCACGGATTTAAAATGGTGGATAGCGGACGGCAATCTTTCTCGAGGAAGGCCGTTCTTGCAAACTCCGCCGGTGGCCACAGTAATAACGGATGCTTCAACTCTAGGGTGGGGAGGTCACCTGGGGGACCTGGAGATCAAAGGTCTTTGGTCTCCAGTAGAACAGATGTTTCATATAAATCTGATGGAGTTGCGGGCTATACGTCTTGCACTCAAGGCCTTCCTCCCATCCCTTCGCGGTCAGTCGGTTCAGGTCCTGACGGACAATACTACTGCGATGTGGTATATAAGCAAACAGGGAGGAGTAGGGTCGTATCTTCTCTGCAGAGAAGCTCTACGGCTTTGGTCCTGGGCAAAGGACCATCAGATTTGCTTGGTAGCAAATCATCTGGCCGGAGTCTTGAACGTGCATGCGGACAGTCTGTCGTCATTTCTCGACCGATCACGAGTGGCGTCTCCATCCGGATCAAGTCCGTCTAATCTTCCAGATGTGGGGGTTCCCTCGGATAGATCTGTTTGCCACTCGGGAGAACTCGCACTGCCCGTTATTCTGCAGCCTCCAGTATCCGGTACAAGGAACGTTGGGGGACGCATTTCAGATGACCTGGTGCGACCAGTTGCTTCCCCCCCATACCCTTGACTCCTCGAGTTTTGAGGAAAATTCGCCAAGACCGGGCCCAAGTCATCTTAATAGCTCTGGATTGGCCAAGGAGGGTATGGTATTCGGACTTTCTCCAACTCTCTCTGTGCCCTCCGCTCTGTCTCCCTCTCAGGGTAGACCTCTCACAGTCGCTGGGGCAGGTTCTACACCCCCACCTCCAGAGCCTGCACCTTCATGCCTGGAGATTGTACGGGGCAACCGGAGTTCCTTTTCTCTCCTACCTGACATAGTGGATGTTATTTTATCGGCCAGGCGACACTCCACTAAATCTATCTACGCTAATAGGTGGGCAAAATTTGTGAATTGGTGTGGAGAGAAGCAAATTGACCCCTTACATGCCCATTTATTTGATATCTTGTCTTTTGCGTTGTCCCTGGCACAGAGGGGTTGTGCAGTGGCTACAGTCAAGGGATATTTATCTGCCCTGTCATACTTTCTATGCCTTCCGGACCAGCCTTTTCTATTTAAATCCCCTATAATACTAAGATTTTTAAAAGGTCTCGGTAACAAATTTCCTCCCACTCCTTTCATTATGCCTCCGTGGGATCTAAACCGAGTCTTGACTTTTCTTATGGGTTCTCCGTTTGAGCCTATGCATTCTTTCCCTTTAAGTTTATTGGTTCTAAATACTGTTTTCCTTGTTGCAATTACTTCCGCAAGAAGAGTGAGTGAGCTGCAGGCTTTATCTGTTAAACCCCCTTACACTTCTTTTTATAGGGATAAGGTGGTGTTGAGGACCAAGGCTGCTTTCCTACCGAAGGTTGTTTCCCCCTTTCATATGGCCCAAACAATTACTCTTTCCTCGTTTTATCCTCCGCCTCATTCTTCGAAAGAAGAAGAAAGACTACACCACTTAGACCCGAGGAGAGCGTTGAGCTTCTATGTGAACAGAACGAAGGATTTCAGGTTGGAGGATCAACTCTTCATCGGGTACGTGGGAAAGAGGAGAGGAAGGGCAGTCCACAAGAGATCACTCTCCAGGTGGGTCCTTCTTTGCATTAAACTGTGTTACTCTCTAGCAAAGAAGGAACCCCCTGATGGAATAAGAGCTCATTCCACCAGAGCTAAGTCGGCCTCTTCGGCCTTGGCTAGGTGTGTTCCTGTGGTCGACATCTGCTTGGATTCTGAGGTTAGGAGGGATGGCCATTTTGCACGGTCAGTGCTGCAGGATTCCTTGGTTTGACCATTCAGGCACCCTCCACCGAGTGCGGTACTGCTTTGGGACTCTATTCAATAGGTGAGGAATCCACAGGTAGTTGTATCCATCAGAAGAACGAGTTACTTTTCTTTCGGTAACAACTTTTCTGGTGGATACATTAGCTACCTGTGGATTCCTCACGGTCCCACCCGCCTCCCCGTTGCCTGTCTGTTCTACCCAAGTTGTTCTTGGGTGTGCTCCTCTTGGTACTTGAGGGCTTGTACATATACTGTATAAATTTATGTATTTATTTATTTATTTATTTTTAAAAAAATCTTGAGTTTTTGGAATGATGTGTTTATCTTGAATATTATTAAATATTGTTATTTGATTGATTTGTCTCAATGGCCTATTAGTTTCAGGCACGTAAAAAATGTTGGTACTTACGTCGGCACGTCGGCGAGGACCTCTTATTGCCTGTATGACGTCAGACGGCGTCGTGTGGGCAATTGTGACGTCCTCGTTGACGTGCAGAAGCTCGGAAGAAGATTTCCGTCAGATGCTGGCGCAAGGGGAGTATTCAATAGTTGAGGAATCCACAGGTAGCTAATGTATCCACCAGAAAAGTAGTTACCGAAGGTAAGTAACTCGTTCGTTGAGTCTATTCATAAATCCTCCATAATTTGCCAGAAAGTTAATAGTGGGATTGAAAAATTGTATAATTAGCATAAATATGTATCCAAGGGTTTGCCTATTCATGAATCTTCTATAATTTTCCAGAATTTCAATGGAAGTATTGATAAACTGTAGCTTAAATGCTATTACTGTAGCCCACAGTATTACAAGGACTAGTATGATAGAAAATGTGAAGAACATAGTGACGGAAGACTACAAATCTATAAACTCTACATCATTGTGGGTGACAAGGATACGTCAAAGCGCTGTACTCAATGTTTCTGTATTCAGTAAAAAACTACAGGCTGTCCTACCTAGTGAAGTAAACCGCAACATTGAGGCATCAGGTATGGATGAAGGGACGTACAGAAAACACCCTTTGGGACTCTTCTTATGGAATCAATCTAATGCATTGCCGAAGTCCGACATTTAGTCCTTTTGATTAAGACCTCTTAGTGTAGAGTCAAAACGCCAGTTCTATCTATTTTCATGAGTAATTGATTCACATCATGATTCTTTGTCGTACCATATACCACCTCCAGGACACAAACAATTGCAGGTCTGTGACATTAGGATGCATTGGCTGATAGTGGTCAATCAGAGGAGCATTTTGCACATTACACTGAATCCTTGATTGGTGTTGAAGGATTTAGCGTCTAACTTCCTGTGTTGTTTTGCCAATATATTTTAAATCCCATCAACATATAATAAACAACCTTTTTAGAAACGCAGTTTAAAAAAGGTCTCATTGCAGGCTGTGGCGTTCTGACTGTATACACAAAACTTTGCATCAATTATGTACCATCCATGTTATGATGAATCATATGCGTGTAGTTTAATCACTGCATTGGAGTATTAGATCAGCCTCTGCAGTGTTCACACACCTCAGTGCATATGTAAGAATAAACTATGAATGGCCTAGTGGGATAGAATTATAAATGTGTGTATTTTGTCAGGTCAATAATTCCACGAGGCCAATCTTAGTAATTTGTATAACGTAATTTTTATTTTTTTAAATACAATCTGTTGGTCACGTGTTAGGTAGAATTTATTTTTGCTGCCAGTGTGTCACTTGGTGTGTTGAGTTGAGCTTGTAGACTTGGTATCTTTACCGTCCACCATGTCTCTTAAAAGTAAGGGCACTGGCCATTATTATGTTTTTTTGTTTGCCATCTTAAGTTTTAGAGTGCTGCATGGTGTTGGTCATTGTAGAGTACACAGCACTTTACAAGGCATATAAAACCAATAAGAGTGGAAAAAAAGCTTTTTTGAGCATACTGGAAAACGTCTGTGTTTAGACATGATGGCCTTCTTGAATATATCAACAGATATAGTGGACATGATGTAAGCACTTCATAGTAGTAAAACTATACCTGTGCTGATCATAGTAAGAATTAGAAATGTATAATGGAGAAGTTATTTTCCCAAAACAGTGTACTGTTTGCTTCATCATATGATTTCATGTTTTGTCTCATTTTCCTGAGCTCTTCTGCTTTAAGATTTTCAGTTCAATAGATTTTGAAATGCATTATTAAAGTTCTGTGTATGTATGGTAAGAAAGGGACCTGTGTGTATGTGCTGTCAAATTCCTATGGAAGCAGTGAAACCATACTCTACCTTTTTCAAGTCAACCGCATTTTGCAAGGAGGACTGTTGACTCAAAAGTCATCATTGTTCAACCTGCGCGTTCCTCATACCAGTAATAGTTACGTAATTTACCTTCACTAAACCCTTTCACCTCCTATTTTTTTTCTGCTTTATTATTACTGTCTGATTGTTACTAAGTTTTGTAAGCTTTTCTGTTGAGAACAGAATTGTTACTTGCTGCCTTGCTTTTACCTTTACAGCGGATGGCAATGTGGCTGCTGGGGAGAGCACCGTGGGCGAAGGTGAACCTGCTAAACTGGCAGAAGGAATTCCTGCTCCCCCGGAAGAGAAAGCCTCTGTTTCATTTACAAGGTAGTAAGTTTATAGTGGAGTGGGGTGTGAAGACAAACATTTTGGTTGGCAGTGTAGAGATAGAATGGGAGAATTGGTGGTAGGGCTGATAAGAGAATAATTGTAAGCAAAAGTGCAGAGATAGAATGGGAGAATTGGTGGTAGGGCTGATAAGTGAATAATTGTAAGCAAAAGTGCAGTGTTACAGGTACTAAATACATGAATTTAGTGTTGGAAACAGGAGTTTGCATAATATGAATGTACAGGGGTAGGTTAGAAATATAGATGCTTCCTAATGGTTTCTGGTGGTTGTGCTTTTCCGAATCTGAATGTGTTAATGTAGAGTACACATCTAATGTTAATGATAAAGAGGCAGTATTTAGGATGGGGGCAAGTTACAGTGGGGAGAGAACTGAACTGGTTTAGCCAGACTATGCAGGCTTTGTCGTATACAGTTTGGCACTATTTTCCCTGTGTATTTGTTCCAGTCTCCATACCAACTTCATGGTCCTGCTGTTTTTGTCTACAGTGACCTGCAAAGGCGTTGCTCTCTTTGTAACACTGGGAATGGGAGTCCTCATGGGCAGGGGGAGCTGCAGAGGTTTGACCCCTCGCCTAAATGGATGGAGATGATCAAGCATGTCCCGAAGAGGGTCACTTCCTGTCCCAAAAGCTCTGTTGCAAAGCAGTTTTGTGGGGACCTTTCCCGAATTGGTTTTGTGGACAGTATGTCACCGGAGGAACTCTTTGAACCCACAGGTGAGGAAACCAAAGACCACCTGAAGCAAAAAGCTTGGCAATGTACTCTTTTCTCAATAAAACTTCTCAATGTATTTTTGTTTTTTCTTTTATAGGCCATTGTTGGGTTCATCACTGGTGTGCCTCGTGGTCAGCTGATGTCTGGCTTGAAGAAGGTGTAGGGCTGGTCAATGTGGACAAAGCTGTCTTCTCAGGGATCTCACAGGTCAGTATTTACTACATTACTTTCTTGTTCAGCTGAAAGTTGATGTAAAAGCACAGCATGCACATGCAGGTTTCTAGATAAGGCATTGAGGCATATGTTGAAAGGTTTGGCTGTAAGGAAATGTTTTGAACTTTTTTCTAAAGGCAAGTTATGTGGAGGTGGTCTAGAAGTTATAGAGAAGGTTATTCCTAAAGTTGCCAAGCAAGCATGGAGAAGGATTTGTTCCCGTAAGAAGATTCTTAAAACATGGTATTTCCAAAGGATGAGTAGAGGAAGAACGGATAATTCAAGTGGGTGAAAGTTCAGTAGATTTAGATTTTAGAGGTTTAATGGCAGTTCCTGTCTAGCATTTATCTTTTTCAGTATTGATCACTGGTCTATTCTGATTGATCTCACAAGGCTTAAGCTCTGAGACCAAGATGTGGGAATATGTCTAGGCCTTTCTGTAGCAAATGTTGTGGCAGCTGGTTGTTAATGGCCTTAGTTGATTTTTTGTTTTTAGCATGTAGTGTCTTAGGGCCAATGGGGTTGTCTTGTTGCAAATGGTTATCCAAAGCTGCTTTTTTACACGTAACTCTCCTGGGGCATTGTTAATCTATGAGGTGGTAACAGTTTGGGCCTAGATTCAGTATCGTACAAATTTTCTGAAACAAAATTAGAATATACACTGAGCATGATGCTGGTAAAACAGGTGTTAGATTTGCTAGGACCTTGTGCTGTGAACCATGTATTTGGCTAGCTGAGATACATTAGGCAGGGTTGTGGTACATAAATACAAATGTGCATGGGCTGTTAATAACCATCTGAAGGCTTTAGATGCCTGCTAATGTTTCTTTGTACAGGATAACATCAAGGCTTACTTCATGCTTGCTAATGTTTCTTTATCCAGGATAGCACCAAGACTTACACAGGTGAGGACAATGGTCACAAATGTATCTCGACCAGTGTATTGGCATTCAGACTGCGGCTCTGTGTCAAAGCATCATCCAGTACAAAAATTTCAGGTTCTACCAACACTTTTACTAGATTGTGACTCCAATAGAGAAAGTACTACTGCTTTTAGAGCATCTACCAATAAAATAATAGCACCTCTAACATGAATGTTGCCATTTAAAAAAACAAAAAAAACAAATCTGATTTGGACCAGCCAGTGGTGGAATATTTAATCACATTGGGAATTCCTTGGAGTTGCCTACTGATTATGCAAGAAGAGTATGTTAACTTATCGTTAAGGTTTAAAAATCAATCTCCAATCAGAAATTCAGACTTTTTTCTTCTCCCACTTGTGTAAAATGTTGATTCTCACTGCTCATTTCTGAATGACCATGTCCTACAAGTATCCAAGGTCTTTTTCATTAGACTTACTCGGTGAAGATACCCATGACCTAGGGTAAACATTACACCACTTTTCTGCACCCCAAAGACCTTCCGCTTCTGAGCAGAGCTACTGCAGACCTGGAACATTGGTATCTAAAACTGGCTCAAAATTGTCGACATGCTGAAGAAGCCGGTCTGTGGAAGCAGAAAAATCTAGCTAATCAGCAATATGTTGAAGACAAAATTGCAGTAGTTGAAAACATGAAAAGTATTGTTTACTGCATGCAGCCAAATTCAAAAACACAGAAGAAAACAAATCTTAGGTGTTAAGTTAAATATTCAGTTTACAATACTGTCAGAAAATGAAAGGGGGTGTGGGGCATATGACCCCTTTAGAGCTTGCCTCAACTAGTTCCACCATAGGTTTTCAGGAAAGAATGGGCACAGAGCTTCAACCAAAGACCTTGAAGACTCCAGAAACAGAGGTGGGCATGCGCCACAATAGTGCAATTACAACACAAACATTTATCGTTAAAGGATGTGGGGTTGTCCAGCGACTAAACACAAGAAGAATCTGAGCTGGTGTACGGCAAAGGCTCTGACGTAAAGTGGAGTGGATGCTAAAAAGAAAAGAGGACAGAGAACCAAAGAAACAGCAGGTAACGACACATGCCCCCATTATGGCCGAGCAGAAACACTGAGGCCCCCCCAAGAGTACCTAGCCTCCAAAACCATTGCCACTCTAGAAGTATAAAGAGAAAAAAAAAAGCGCCCCACAGGTCGAAGACAAAAGACGTAGCTGGTGGCAAACTCTGAACCAACCAACTCAGAAAGGCGTCTAAGAGTGCTGGAGGGAGAAGAGCCACCGCGAAGAGGCCTTGATGTCAAAGAAAAGGCCCTCAGCAAGAAGAAAAAGTAATTCAAGGCTGAAGTGGGGACTCTGATGGGAAGAAAACAAAAGTTCAACAACTCCTTAAAGGATTACCAAATCCTTAAGAGGAGGAGCCCACAGAGCTGAGCCCCCTTTGTAGTCTACCAGAATGTTCTCTTGGGGTTCCTGCATCAAAGTTGATCAGTAGTATGGAGATTAGTACCTCTTCATCTAAGCAGTGGAAGGGTGGCAGGACCCAGACAAATTCACCCGAGAAACTCTTCTCTTGCCAACATCTATAGGGTTCAGTTGGCGGAAGAGCAAATGGAATCTAACGTCATTCTCAGCACTTGCCCTCACAGTGGAAAAATCAGTTGCTACAAATGCTTCCCAGTATTTTAAGATGCGAAATCTTTAAGAAACCAGCAGCGGCTCAGACCGTAACATTGAAGTTAGACAAGAACTACAAATCACCTTTGAAAGACCGAATTAGTCTGTCATCGCCATGGCTCGTAAAAGCTCCAGTGAGCTTGCAGTGATGGACTCTCCAAAAGATTAACAGAGGATGGGCATGGTAATGAGAAAGATGGGGTGAGGGCAGCCACCACTCAGTGATGCATTGCAGATTCATGCATACTGCTGAAAAGATAACGTCACCAAAAGTGGGAAAATAAATCATACAAAGCTTCCGAGACCAGCACAAGAAAATAGAAATTATATTATCCAAGAAGGCAAGACCATTACTAATGCGTTTTAAGTCTGCTTTAGATGTGTCTGGACACAGCAAATGGACAACTCTGCTCGGGAACCACTCTACTAGATTGGTTGGACATGTCTGGGTTCAAGCTGGAAGTACTGGCAGAGTGACTAGTATGCTTTTCAAAGGTGAAAGCCTCTTTTTTTTTTAAATTTTATTTTTTACTAAAGTGCGTGATAATTGCAAAGAATTGAAAGAGCAACAACACAGAGGCAGTGGGCACTCTGCATTGTACGGGACTTTTCAAAGGAAGAGTTGCCCAATGGAGAAGAATGCTGGGAAGAGGAGGGTCCTAACCAGTCACCCCAGATTTCACCTTGACACTTCAAAACTAGCTCACAATGCACACTGGTAATACCTGATTTGAACAAGGCAGTGCCCCTTTCAAGGACAGACCAGAGGAAGATGTACCACCCCATGAGGGACTAGACCTTATAGCAGGCCATGCAATCAAAAACATACAACTACATGCAACCATAGTAGGAGGCAAAATCGGAGGATTTCTAGAAGAATGGAGAGCTATTACATCTGGTAAATGGACATTAAGCATTATAAAACATGGATATTGTAAAGAGCTTATATGAAGGCCTCGGATATCAGGCCCTAGACCAGAAAATGCGGCATGGAACAATAGTTGCCCTTGCAGCAAGAAGACCAGGATCTTCCCTGTCCTGATGACAATGCTATTAGTGAACTAAGATATATGTCGGGTAGATTCTGGTTATACTTGGAGCAAAAGTCTACTCTACTAAATCAAATTAGTTTTTTTTTTTGTACAGCAGAAGTGCTGAACTCGCGTATTTGAAGGTGCTCTCTTATGTGATGAAGAAAAAGGCGACTCATCAAAATATTTGCCTAGGACCACACAATTTGAGATCAGTTTACAGGTCAATCTTATTACAGATATGTTGAGTAGATTATTCAAACCACTAGACCTGTGGGGCCTGGTAATATTTTGTGTTTTCAAGGCCTGTATCCTTTCGGTGCCGAGTACCTTCCAGCTCATTAAGACAACGCCCAGTGCTAAGAATGCCTTCAGCCCAGCCCCTGAGGCCTTCCTCACCAAGCTGTGGACCTGCAAGAAGTCCTACACAGAGGCAGAACACTTGCATTGAGCCCCAAGCACAGACAAAAAGCCAAGTCGAGCAAAGGGCACCTGCCACCATTGTGCTTCAAAGCTGGGCAAGCTTCAAAGGCGTTGAACCCGTTCTGGCCGTTATGCCAGAAGCATTCCAGGATGACCGAATTCCATGGGTCCCACCCGAAGTCCTGCAGAGCAGGCTGTCTGTGCAGGTGCCCAAGGCCCCGTCCAGTGCCTTATCTGGCATCTATGCCAAAGCCTTCCTTGATACTGAAGCCAACATCAATGACATTTAGAATCTGATCTTGGAGAGTCTCCAACAAGAACTGGGTGCCAGACAAAAACGCCTGTTCATCCACCCAGTCATCCGCAAAGTTATGGTGAAACGGTCTCTACTGCCTCCTCTGTCTCTTCTTCGAAAGAGGAGAGTGACTTGGAGCTGGAGCCTTCAGGCCTCACTCCCCCAAGCTGGCAGTGAGGAAGCGCAAAGGCAGAGCCACCAGTCATCCTCCTTTGCCACTCAGCCCATCTCTGCCACCTCCTCCCCTGTCTCCCTCGTGCCCATGCACTACTTCGCTACTGCCTCTACCAGAGTCACTGGTGTGGGGAACGGGGTCTCCTCTCTTTTGTATTTAGAGCCAGCTAGCCCCTATGGCATGTTTGCTCCATATGACCAGCTATGAGGCAAAGAGGTCCGCTGATCATCCTTGGGATAGGGTTAAATTGACACCATGGCTTATCACAAGGCCGTTTAGATGGCCACAGCCTTCCACTGGGTTCACCTGAATGCACAGTTTAATTCCTCCCAGTGCTCAGCAGTATGCTAAACACAGCTTATTAGACTATTAACAAGCCTGTGAAGACTAGAGTTGGCATCACAAGAAATGTAAACCCTTTCTTAGCGATCCAACATAGGTTTAGGACTGGCTTTGACCCAACTGTCTGGTGGTGCACACCTCCCACAGGCTTACTTTTGCTCAAGCCTCCAGCAGTGATGCTTCTCCAGACAAGAAGAGCAAGAAAATAGTCAGCAGACAGAAGTGTGGCAGTCAGAGCTACAACCCACTGATGATTATCCATTTTCATCTCACGTCTTTCATTCTATGAAAGGGCACAGTGGGAAGGAGCTCTTGCATCTCTTAAGTACCTCCCAGAGCAGTACAGGATGGGAAGGGGGTGGTTTAAGGAAATAGTGTCTGAGGGCAAAGTTATTGCCAACGTCTGCTGCACATTGGATGTTGCAGACACAGCATCCAGTGGCTTCAATTCCAGGTCATTATCTGATGCCATGCCTTACGCCTTAGCTCTGGAGACTTCCTAATGGATTGGCAGCGCCTTTTCAGGGTCTTGGATGGCGAGTTGCTCAAAGATTAAGAAAGATACAGACATGCCAAACTACTCTGTATAGGTGCCGCAGTCAGAAGCAGCAAATAAGGAAAGAACCAAAGACTACCTCCCATGAGTAATCCCATTCCTACTGAGGCAGCAGCAGACTTAACACCAGCTAGCCGGGAGGGTGCACAACAGAGCATCCCGCAGGGATAATGAGGACAGGGGTGGCCCAGCAAAGGAGCTGCCACCTCTAAATAGCATCTTGACCTGTCTCCCTGATCATGTGACCTTTGTTTGGGGGTGGGGGGAAGAAAAAGAATGAAACCTCCTGTTTTCTGTCACTCCTGACAACCTGGTCTGAGCCATAATCCTAGATGCACACACACTTGCACACTAGCCTCAACGTCCTCCCTCCTGTTTTTTCCCCAGGAAAAAGTACAGGTCAGTCTACCTACCAAAGGGCAGGGAAGTTGGTCACTGGGAAGATCTAGTATTGATACATGCCAAAGTAAACCACTCTCTGCAATAATGGAACAACTTATTGCAAGGCAGTCATTTTGCAGAACTGGTACCTCAAGTGACCCTTACCACAAGTGCCTTTCAAAGGCTCAAACTCTCACATGAGCAGCATAACTGTACATTGAATTTGGCCCACACAACTACAGGGTTACCACATCATCTACTTGGAACTGCTACCTCCTTCACTCTCCACAGGTCTCATCTGGGCTAAACTACACTCCAAGTCCTTCATGCATACTTCCAGCCTTGGGACACCCCACAAATAGACCTGTTGACCACCCCAGAAAATGCCCAAGCTTTGCTGCAAGGAGCACACACCCACAGTCTGTGGCCGTGCATTATGGATGAGTTGGTCAGGGATATTTACCTATGCTTTTCATTGCTCCTGCTGCTTGCTACCCTTTGTGGTGAGGAAGCTGGACAAACATCACTAACACTCATTCTAGTAGCACCGACCTGGGCCAGACAGCCCTGGTACTCGTTTCTCTTAGAGATGTTGGTCAGCCCTCACAGGAGACTTTCCCCTCAGGCTGGACATTTTTCACACAACAGCAAGGTTGGGTGAGGTATCTACATCCTGAGCAGCTGAACCTTGTGATTTGACACCAGAGGTCATAGAATTTGGGTACCACAACCTTGTGCTGCATTGTATATCCATCCTGATATTAGCCTGTCAGACCACAACTCCCGCCTGCTAAACAGCAAAATGAAAAAGGTTTGTAAACCACTGGTCATGGAGCCCCCTAAAACATAAGATATCATTGCCTACCTTTTAGAGTTGCAGAAATCAGGCCTTGCTTGCATGTCTGTTTACCTGTACTTACCTGCAGTTGCTGTTAAGACATTCATTGATGGTCTCAAGACTAACACCCTAAAGTGTACATCCTTCTTCCATATGGAATCTCATTGTAGTCCTCCCAAGGTGCATGGGACCATCATTTGAAGCTGTGTATTCATACTCATTTCAGTTTCCTTCCTGAAAGGCGGCCTTCCTAGTGGCCATTCCATCACGTAGACACATTACCATATCTTGTAACTCGAAACCTCGAAACAAAACTTGTAAATGTCTGAGCCCAGTTATAAATGTCAGAAGTATGCTAAGCATGTGAATCTACAGTACTACAATCTACAAACAGATGCACTTGGTATGTTTTATAAAACGTAACATATTCTGCCCCTTGTGGTGAAGGTGAAAATTGAGGGACATCCTGATTTTGTACCATGGCTTGATGAATGGGATGTGGGTAATGGGCGACACAGTGTTCTAGTATGGTCTTTTCATTCATTCACAGGGTTTTTGCCCATATTTTTGCATCCAGTCCTTGGATAACAGAATTATGTGCTTGGCAGCCAATTAAAAATACATATATTGCAAAGCCAGTGTTTCGGATAAGATACAGTCGGTATCTAAGCTGCTTACTGATCTGAATGTGTCTGGGATGGAAGGTCAATGGCCTGTTATTGTTTCTAGATGTGTTGTAATGACACTTGATGTGGTACTATACAATCCCTGTTTATAACGCGTGTTGTTTCTACATTTACAGAAATGTGAATATTGTACAAGGAACGGGGCTACCATTCGGTGTCACTCTGAGGGCTGTTTGCGACTATATCACTTTCCCTGTGCAGCGGCAAGTGGTTCGTTCCAGTCTCTGAAGACCTTCAAGCTGCTATGCTCCGAACACCTGGACCAGGCGGTGGCACTTGGTAATTACCCAAAAAAACAGAAGGGGGAGGTTTTTTTTGGGGGGGGGGGGGGAATGGGGTGTGAGTGCTACGAGCCGACAGTGTGTATTTGGCCAGATCTGATGAATTGTAAGGGGGAGTGACTTCTGAATAGAACATCCACTCCCCTGAAATCTGTTACATAACCGGCATGTGCCACCAGTTTGTAGCCCCATCTATCTAATACCTTATAGATGTTACCCTTCAAGTGGTTCTACTGTAGGAGGGTCACATCAGGGGCGACTCGTTTAAAATATTGTCATCTTATGCCCCTTTCATCTTGAGGGCCGTTGACGTTCCATGAGAGGAGCGTAATCTTAGGCACCTGGTGCCCCATCATTGTCAAAATGGCTAAGAAGATCTGTACCTCTGGCATTTCCACACTTGGGACCACCTGGTAGGGGAGAGTTTCTGTGGTGCCTTTACTACAGTGTGGTGTCAGTGCTTTTAATTTAATATTTAACTGCCCAACAAATTACCCAAACAATCCTCCTCAAATCAGCCCCCCCCTCCCTGCATACCAGCTAGTGGACTCCAAACTGCCCACCACCCCAACCTTGCAGAGGGCCTGTCGCCCTTAACCTGTTCTAAAACAGCAGGGGACCGTGGACATCCCTTAACATTGGACCCGCTCCCCTAACATTGTGTTTTAACAAGAGTCATCCGGTCTGTTGGTCGTTACCAATTTGACTAGTCCCTCTGCAGTAGCAAAGGATCACACCAGGCATTCTGTGTCTGCTGTGCCCTGTACTAGAAGGAGGAAAGTCCAGTCAACCAGGTGTTTTAACCCTCTCCATCAAACCAATCAGGTGCTGTTAGTGTGTTTCTGCAGTTTGGGAATCGTGTCGATGTGATATCCTGATGTGTTCCTCAGTTTTGCTTTCAGTGGTCCGCTGTGGCACGATTGCCTCGTTAGCATTGTGTGTGTAGGAAAGTGCCCCCTTTTGACATCACCAGACCCACTTTTTGCCTGGTATTTGATGCATTTTTGACTGAAAGTGAACTGGCCTGCTAACCAGGTCCCTAGTGCCAGATCTCTTTGCCTAAAACTGTGCAATTCTTCCCCAATAGGCAATACCTTTGTAACACAGCCCCCCCCCATGGGGGTCACTATACCCCGTATAAAACTGCGGGAAGTGGGCATAACCCTGTCCCAAAATTCCTGAGGATCTGCCAACACCAAGATGGCAGTTTCTGAAATGTATCACATCAGGCAGCTCACCTTAAGGGTGGGACTGACCTGATGACCAGAAGGGTGGTTAAACCTCACTGAACACTAATCGGCCTGGGAGTGGTGGGGAGGGATTCTTTGAAGCTTCCTGCCTTGGAATGTAGATTTGCAGGTCATCCTGTTGGGTGAAGGTATGTAACACCCCTCCCATATCAGACTTTGTAGCTGACTGCCCGAGATCAAAGGCTCTCACTCTAGGAGGTCAGACTTGTGTCTGTTGATGGCTGGCTGGCTCAAACTAGCCAGCAAGGACATCAGAGGCTTGTAGGTTTTCAGGGGGCACCACTAAGGTGCCCTCTGGATGCATTTAATGATAAATCAATCACTGGAAACAGTGTGGACTTACCAATACGAGATGTTTGATACCAAAAATTCCTATCTTCAGTGAATCCTTCATGTAACTGGGGAACTCTTACTGACCAGTGTCCAGCGAATGCATTAAAAATGGCTTCCCTCTCCACGTTCTATGTCAAAAATTCGACAAAGACATAGCAGGGGTATATCTGCTCTTGCAGGTATTCCCTCACATGTAATATAATGCACCCTTACTTAGGGTTGTCAGGCCTGTTGTAGGGGTGACTTGCATATATTGCATGCAGTGTTAGAGGACATGGCACACAGGCTGTTTGCCATGTCATGTTTTCACTTTTGTCTGCACCAAGACGTGCAACCTAAAATAGAAACCAGTCATGTGCTTGGTGAGGAGTCCCTCAGAGTGGCACAATTTGTGCTGCAACTCTTAAGGACCCTCTTTAGCACATCAGGCCTTAGCTAACTGGGGTACCATATACTAGGGACTTACAGGGTGCTAAAGGGCCTTGCCACTTGGGGATCAAGTGACCAGGTGTCTTGTTTTAGGGAAGGAACACTGCCACTGGGCACCTGGTTAGCAGGAACCCAATGCACTTCAGTCAAAGTTGCATCAAAAACTCAGGGAAAAAGCAGGGGGTAGTTCTATAACCAGGACTCCGCTTTCTACAGGTGCCTAAACATACATAAAGATAGTTGTTATTATTGTAAATTGGTGTGGATCTCCTCCTTGAGTCATTTGTATCATTTATTGACTGTGTATGTATTGGTAGATGTCGGACATTCCTCTCTGATAAGCCTAAGGCTGTTCGACTCCACTACCCCCTAAAAGAGCACCTTGGGATTGCTAGAGCAAGCTCATGTAGACTAATAGGGGAAACCCCTGGACTCCTTGTACAATAGATTTTATTTTGCTTTTACATAGAGCCATCTCCCTACATTATTGTGCTTGGGTTTCGTTCCCTGATTTGGGTTGGAAACAGCTTTGAGTATTATAATTCTTTTTCTCGAAGGGCCTTCTTCACTTTAATGAAACTGTGACAGTCTTTGAACTCTTTAGAGTGTAATCCAGGGAGCAGCTGACTTAAACGTCCTTGATACTGCCTTTTTAGGAGCTCCTACTAGGCGGATATTGTTGCACCTTGGCTCCCTTAGAAGTCTGCAAGTGTAGTGCATTGAGTTTCTAAAGTAGTCTGCAGCTCTTTGACCTCTTTATTTAAAGAGCCTGTTTCAGCTGTCAGATTAGTGAGTGACTCCTCTGCCTCCTTTACTCATGGGTTCGTTTTGTTGGTCAGCTTTATCATGGCCACCATGATATCTTTGAGCGGGAGCGCATCCCCTTCTTGTGGGGTTTGATCAGCTTTTCTCCTGGTGTCATCCATGGCTGCTTTGCCAATGTCCTTTTGGGGGAGGGGTTATCTGTCCAATTGGGTTTGTTGTGAAGCACGCGCCCACCGTCCCCCAGTCTTTCCTGCAGGGCTGTTGGTTGTTTTGTCATTGGAGGGTTCGGCTCATTGAGATAATTGCTGCCACCAGCCAGGGTAATCTGCCGCAGGACCACTGACCCCTGTGGCCTGTCTGGTTTCTCCTAGGTACCACTCGTGATTCACCAGGCAGTCCGTGAGGGCGTGATCTTTGCCAGAATC
The DNA here is from genome assembly GCF_031143425.1 of Pleurodeles waltl. Taxonomy (NCBI): domain Eukaryota; kingdom Metazoa; phylum Chordata; class Amphibia; order Caudata; family Salamandridae; genus Pleurodeles; species Pleurodeles waltl. Next base: position 29,655,466 of record NC_090443.1, read on the forward strand.
AGGCAGCCCTAGGAGTAGTGTTTGGCACCTACTGGCCACCCAGTCTATTTCTAACTATTCTTTGCCACTAATTACTTTCTGGTTTCCTTTTTGTCCGCTCCCACTTTTATATTTTTCCGGCGAGTGTTGTCATCACAACTATTACATGGCCGGTTCGCTTCAGCGTCTATCCATGCCCATCTTCATTGCTCCCATGCCAGTTCGGTCCCTGTGGGTGAGTTAGTATAGCTCTTGGGGGAGCATGCAGGATCTTTGTGCACTCATCGCAGCCTCATGTAGGCTAGTACTTTGTCTGGCAGGAGAAGGATGAATCGCTTACCAGCTCAGCTAAGCGTCCAAGGAGCTGCGGGGCCTCAATATACAGGCACTTTGCTTATGTGATCGGTCTCTATTTGTGGGCCTATCCAATCTTGGTCATCCTCTTCACCGAAGTCTGAACCCCGGTGAGGGTGTAGCTGAGCTCTCAGTATCCCAAATGCTTGGTGTCTTTTCAGTTTAGCTGACTGACCACACACCCCTCCACCCACAGTTCACCTGAAGTCCTCAGCGTGGTGTCCAAGGTACTTTGTGCTGGACAGCAACAGTCCATTGTGTCTCTCCGCCCAGCTCACCAAGCCACAGATCTTCAGCGGTCCTCCGCCAGTTTCACTGGGGATCTGATATCCGTTCCGGTGCTCCTTACGGGGGGGGCTGAGGGAAATCTGAGTGACTGATGGGGCTCTCCTTGATGCCCTTTAGGGCCGATGCTGTGGTCCTGCTGCGCTTCCGGAAAATGCTCAGTCCACATGGTCCCAGCAGGCTGCCCCTCTACACGCAGCCGCAGGACCCGCAGCGCTGCTTCCGTCACACGATTGCGGCAGGGTCGCCAATTTTAGCAGTTCTTGGATGCCCTGTCATCACCAGCCTTTAGTCTTTACTGCCAGGGCTGGTAGGATTGGGTTTACTAACGGATGTTGCGGCATTGTTGTGTGGGCCTGGGGGCTGCACCCCCCCCCCCCCCCCCACCCCACCCTCCACTCACCCACCCCCCGGTAGTGGCCTTCTTGAGAAGGAATGGTTGTCTGGTATTTCCATACCTAGACGACTGGCTTATCAAGGGGCCTTCATTTCGCTCTGCAAAAAGAGTTGCCATGGCTTGTCTATGACTCTTTACTATGACTAGGAAAAGTCCTCACAAATGCCATACACATTGATAACATTTCAGGGGGCTGTACTAAGTACAGAATAATGCAAAGCTTACCTCACAGAAGAAAAAGTTAAACGCATAATAAAGTTAGAATCATCCCTGTCAAGAAAATAGTTTGCTTCTGTTTGGATATTTATGACAGTGCTGGAAATGATATCATCCTGCATATCGTTGGTTTCAAGTTGTACACTTCAAATGAGGCTGCTGCAGGAGCAATTAGACACTCAGTCGAGGAACATTCAAGGACATAACCCGTATTATCCCAAGCATGAAGCTAGCGATGGCATGGTGGGAGAGACAGGACAGCATTTCTCCAGATCGGTAGTTCATGTGCGGTCTTCCTCACGTTATAATAACAGATGCTTCCTTTGAGGGGGTTAGAGAGCACGTGTATAGGATCTCAAAATTCATGGCAAATTGATTCCTAAGGATCCAAAAATGCATATCAGCCTTCTAGAGTTGAAAGCAATATTTTTAGTAGAGGTGGACGGTATTTCATTCCATTAAATTTCTTTGAAATTCTGCAAAAGGGCTGTGGGCACCTCAGTGTGCACTGCATGCCATTTGGAGTCCTTCCATAAGTATGTAAGGGCACTGATTGGGGGGGGGGGTGTATGTACTGGAGTGAATACCAATGTTTCCCTTCCTTACTTATGTAAGGTCACAAGGGTATGCCAATCCCTTTGGGCTATTCAACCCTGTTGTGTCAAACCCTCATACCATCCTGCTGTGGAGGTGATTGGATATATGCCTCTTATTTTATAATCAATTTCATACACTTGTTTTTACTTGTCTGTCCCTATTAAAATCCTATTCAATGTTAGACTAAATTAATTTGCCTGGGTTTGCTATATACAACATCATATTAGCAATTATCTGTACACCCTGATTTCCAAGTTGTTAAAGAATGATGGCAATGTCTTGGTCATCACGCAAGGTGGTGATAATGCTATACTTTGATTTAGACTCAAAGGGCAACATGTTTAGTTCTGAAAAGAGGGAATATCTTGTACAGTGTCCCTTAAACTGTTTCTAAACTTAATTTACTGCAAACAAAATAGGGTTCCCTTACAGGAAAAACAGTAACCCTGTTTGAAAATACTGTAGTTCTGTCAAAACTGTCACAAACAGTCACAAGTGTTACGCCAAAGCTCTGAAAGCAATAACATAGGCAGGAGTCATACCTACAAAAGTGCCCCTGACATACATTACCTCTTTTCCTATCCTTCGCTTATGTCATAGTTTCCTGAATTTTGAAACTTGGAGCCTTGCACCTCAAAAAGAAAAAATTGAAACTCTTTAACAAATGTTCCAGATGACATAGACTAACTGGCGGCAGTATGCATAAAGTTCTACCCTTCCGTTTTATTTGTATTGGTATGCTCACTTCATATAGTCTCCCTCTGGTTCACTTTCAGTTACAATTGGCTGAGGTTAGAAAAATTTTTAAGAAATCACCATCAGCAGTTGGTGTTTGATGCTGGGATTAGCTCCTTCAGAAAATAACTATATTTGACTCAAGCTGAAGTGTTACTTAAGTTAAAGTCTTCTAAATTTCCAAAGCTTGAGGTACTGTGTTCACATGATTTATTTTAGTCTTTGCAAGAATTAGTTTTGGTTAATGGCAGGCTTAGTGCTGCTTACGGGACAAGTTTTAGTTTCATAGTATGTTTCTGCTCATATAATTGGTGTCAATATAAGGTTTGTGACACTGTGCATTAAGTTGATACATGATGCCCTTAAATACTCAGGCAAGGCACTTTACCAGTATTTCTTATTTTGTCCCTTATTTTCAAGTCTGTGGCTTTGTCAAATATTGCTAACTTATCTAGCTATTAATAAATCGTGGCTTATTTGTAGGTCATTGAGGGATGAGTAGGTTAGGTCTTTGAGGTTGAGTATGTTAAACCCAATATTTTGATTTCTTCCTGTGATCTAATTTGTGAAAATAAACAGCTCCGCAACTGGTGGTAAACATCTCAGACATTTAATAGTATATACTTTCACAATCGAAGAGATGATTAATATATTTTAAAATCATTTTATTTAAGACCTGTTTTGTAAATCCACATTGCAGTTTTTGGCTTTTAAATAGCAAAGCCTGCCTTGTTTTATTCTTGCATTTGTTGTGTGGCCCTCAGTTTAACTTTTCAGGCTTGTGCTCATTCTCTGTTAAAACATCTTTTGTAGCAATTCTTTTTAGCTAATCTAAACAAATAACATGCAGGTACGTCCTTTTTACCGGTACAACACCCTGTGGAGAAATTAATTTATTCACATGATCATATTTTGTATTAAGTTTATTACTGGTCAGGTACTTCTTGGTGCATTGTACCTGCTGCTGTAACAAAGTTGAAATCATGCTTTATCTGCCTCCCCTAGATGTTAATTGAGCAAACCTTTGCTGATATTAAACCATGTATTTTACAATTTTCACTTAAGCTCTGAATCTCTGCAAATCACCAAGTGACCTGTTAACATTCTCAGATCAGAACATGTATTTCTTCTGGGCAACACTCTGACCACTTCCATCTCTCTTCAGATGGTTCATGCTGTGTTGTCTGTGATGGACCAGGAGACCTCCAGGACCTCCTCTTCTGCACAGGCTGTGGGCTACACTACCATGGTGCCTGCTTAGACGTGACAGTGACGCCACTGAAGCGTTCAGGTTGGCAGTGCCCGGAGTGTAAAGTGTGCCAAACCTGCAGGTGAGTCTCCCCACTATCATTGAGCCCGATTACTCGGTGGTGTTGATCTGGAAAAAACTAGTGTGAAGCGCTTGGTGTATGTGCTTGGTGTTGATTATATTTTCGCAAGCATGGTAATGACACCCCATATTGCTGAACTGTATAGTTGTTAGAACTTGTGGTATGCAGAATAAAGCCAGGGTCTGTTTGTAAATACCTTTATTACTTTGTGTTACATGTTCATCATTGCTTTTCTTTCCTCTGAATTTAGACTGGTTGCATAGTGTGAGATGTAGTGAAGCTTTTTTTTTGTGAGGTAGTCAGAAGTGTGCCTTAAGGGGGTAATATTGGGTGGGGGCTATAGGCATGCTGAACGTGGCTATAAAAGGGTTTGTTGCTCAAGCTTTGTAGTTTGTGAAAAATGAGACTTGAGACTTTGTGGGTGAGCAGGATGGCTAAAGGCTTGTGTTTGTTTTTGGTGTTTCCTCAATTTGTATTGGGCTCTTAAACCTTCCTTTTCCTGTGCAGGCTACCAGGGCTGGATTCTAAGATGCTGGTCTGCGATACCTGTGACAAGGGATACCATACGTTCTGCTTGAAGCCGCCCATAGAGAATATGCCCATGGATTCCTGGAAGTGTAAGGTGTGTGGGTAGCTTACATTGTACTTCCAAATGAAGATGATAGTGCTGGAACTGGGTTTTTTGCTTAATCATCATCATTATTAATAGTGTGAAGAAGATTAGATACAAGAATGCTATGTTTGCAGCTGATTGAAATGTGGAGAATTCATATTCCTGCTTTTCCCCCAGTATTAGATTTCTTCATAGTTTCACATACTTGAATCGTTCCCCGTAGTCTAAGTGCGAGTCCCCTGGTACCATAATAAAGCAGTACATAACCTTACTATAGGTTATAATGACAATGAAACATTTAGTTTATTAACTTATCCCTGTTACTTAAAAAGAACTGAACTCCAACCAATTCAAGCAACAGCACCCTCTAGAATACTCCCTAAAGAGGCTGTTTCCCTCATATTTTCTACGTCACGTCATGTGAAGGGAGTCTCTGAGCTCTTCTCTGTTTTTCTCTAACCACTTTGAGAAATGTAGCCTTCAAGCTATCATCTGCCCGATACCATGTCAATCATCAAAGAAAAAGCTTTTCCGGCCCTGTGGCACATGTAGGAAGAAAAGACTTAATTCTGAAGACCCACACAAGATCTGGATCTACTACCTCAACCCTATTCAAGATAACGGACTGCAAGTTTTGTTGTACCTTTTCAATTAAGACCCTAAAAGATAGGGAGGGCAGCATTCCTCTGTGGCTACGGAAGTTAAAATATCAAAGATTTCCTCTTTATGAAGATGATGGTAGCATCTCTTCTACCTTTCAACATAGGTCATGTAAAAGGGAGTGGTTGCATGACCAAGGGACAGCAAAGGAGCCTAGGAAGGCATTAAAAAAGACTCTCCGTGAGTCTGCCAAAGACTGTTCCCAAAAGGAGAAAAAATAGAAATTCTCCTCGGAAACTGCAAGGTCTGAACATACTAGTCAATCTTCTAAGTCAGGAGTGCAGCCGCAGAAGTCCTCAGAATCATTGTCATCAAAGCCAAAAATTGCCTTAAAAATATTGATGACAACCTTGCCGTCAAATACCAGTGTCGATGACAACAGGGACTATGATGATGTCAACAGCGGCGTCCACTATTGCCACATTGACAATGCCACCCACAACGTCATTGATATCTCTCCTGTTGGTGAAAGTATTGTTGACGAAGGCTTTGTTGATGATGCAGTACAGCAGTCAATGGCACGGTCAATGGGGACCCAGTTGATGAAGATAGATTTGTCAACATTTAGCCATAAAAAAAAAAAAGCCCTCACAGCTGCAAACTACAACCAAGGACTCTATTACTTTGTTGATGACACATTCAGTAAGAGTAGAAAGCACACAAACGTTGCTCCTTACCCTCCAAGTCACCTTCTTGATGTGGAAGAATCCGATAACTGCCCATTCGGAACGGCCCCAGCCCTTCTGAGCTTCACGTCAAGTATCAGGAACATGATGATAGTCAACAGTACTATGAGGAACATTGTATCAACAACCGGAAAACTTAAAGGCCTAACCACTTGGAGAACACTTTCAACATCATGGTCACTCTTTTTCCAAAGAAGTTACGGTGAAAGTTCCTTTAAATTTGTTTCATGCCCTTCAAGGCATGTTGCATGATTACTGCAAAATATTCTGAAACCCAGTAAGATACCATCCCCAAGACAGCCTAGCATTCTACCTCTGCCTCCATCTTCGAACACCTCGGCCTATTGCGCTACCCTTGACACCTAGGATGACACCTTGGTCCATCATTGCAGCATCTCCTAGGAAATAATCCTTTCTCATCGGACCTAGACAAAGAAGAAGGCGAGATAGACAATCTGTCTAATCTTTATTAATAAAATGACTGTTTGGTTCTCACTCCATTTCCCCCTGCACCACAACCGGTGGACTACCCCCCGGACAACACTGGGAGTTTCCATAATCTTATGGAAATAGCTGCAGAACGATTTCAGCTGCCAATAACAGTTAAGCAATCTATATGTTTTTTAAGGAGCAGGCCGAAAGATCTGTACAGGCAATCTTGATAGTTGATTAAATCTGGGAAGAAGGCACAAAGATCATGAGAAATCCAGCTACAGTCATTTGTGTTTTACCATGTATTGACAAACTGTAAAGCACCGGAAGATTCGCCTGCAGGCCTGATATGACATCCAAATCCTGATTCAGTGATCTCTCAGGCAGTTCAGACCTCGGTCTAAAAATCCCTTCATGCCTAGCTCAGCTCCAGCAGATAGAGAAGCCAGATGCCTTGATAATATTGGCAAGAGGTTTCCCATAATGTCAACAATACGTTTGTGCTGCAAATTCCTTAGCCATCTTGGGTAGGTATGACCTCCAAATGTGGCCGGACATAAGTGCCTTCATAGATCTCAGCCCTGAACACAAGAAAGCGGATGTAAAGAAAATATTGCAGGGACCATGTAGAGCTCCCCTCTGCTCTGTTGTTGAGACTTCTTCCAGGTGACTGGCGCGAACCAAGATGGTGGGTGTGTAGTGTCTGTGTCCAGCTGCTGAAATACTCTTCTCTCGTAGGGGATTTCCATGTATAGTCATAAGCACTGAATAGTTCCGCGCGCCTGCGGGGACCCCGGAGCACTGATGTGAAGTATATTCTTAAGTGCAAACACCAGCCGTTTGAAGAAAAGGTCTGTCAAAAAACACTTAAGAATAACATTGTGCAGCCTATGTGAACAGCTACACAGGCCAAATTGTTGAAAAGAAAATCAATAGTAGTGTAAATTCATGTTCAAACACCTATTTATTCTAGAAATGTAATAACAAATACATTCTCATACTTTATTTACACCTCTGATGAGAATAAAACAATGCAGGGCAGTGTAGCCCATAGGCTGCCATTATACAGAATGTAAATAGAGCTGTGCCTTTAAGAAAGCAAAGTCTTCCTGTATCCCATCATGCACAGCAACAGGCAGTTGCCTCAGTTCTTTTTTCCGGCTCCTGCTGACAGGACCCTGAAGCATTGAGCTCTACCTCACAAAGCTTTTTGTGACAGAAATTCATTGAAATATCTTCTGAATTTCATTTTCACTCGACGTTTTTACCTTTGAGTGATCATTTTCTACTGATTTCTGTTAAATTCTGACAGAATTTTGAGTTTTTTTCTAGTTAGAAATGCCTTAACTTTTTGATAAATGTCCTTCTTGTGGCAGAAAGAAGGCTAAAACAGATCCACATAGGGTCTGTATAATTTGTCTTCCATCCAGCCACAAACCGGAGTCGTGTGACATTTGTAAAACCTTCTCTAGTAGAACCCTTCGTGATAGAGAGAAGATCCGACTTCAGGCGAGAGAGGACAGGAGAAAAAGTGGCCATTCCACTACAGAGCGAGGAGAAGGTCAAGCTTCTACCAGGGCTCAACCTGTTTCCTCCATGACTCCTTCCAGACCTGCTGAAAAACGACATAGATCTCCGACGACGTCGAGAGCGTCGACGTCGAAGCAGGGAACGGCGCCAACATGTTCGCCGTCGAGGAGTGGTTCGCCGGCGAGAAAAAGACATCGTTCGCCGTCGACAGCTATTTCGCCGTCGAGGCGGCGAAGACACCCGACGTCGAGAGGATCTGGGTCGCCGTCGACACGGCGAACACAGTCCACGCCAAGGAGATCCGAGTCGGGCTCGCCGTCGACACGGCGAGGGAGATCGCCGTCGAGAGAGAGTGTTCGCCGTCGGAGGCGTTCACCGTCACTGCACCGACGTCGAGGGTCGTCGTCAAGAGGTTCTCAGTGGCGAGACGAGTCGACATCTAGAGGCACTCGCCGTCACCGCAGTTCGACGTCGAGGAGTGCTTCGACGTCGAGAAGACCATCTAAGAGGCCTAGAAGGGTTTATACAACCTCGGAATCCTCGGCCTCGCTTATCCTACTTCCAGCATCGCCACAGCTCTCGCAAAGGCAGTCGCCGTTACCACAGACGCCGGTAACACCTACGGCTCCTCTTCCGGCGCCTCCTCCAGAGCCTGTTCCGAGGACTCCAACGCGATCTGCAGGGCGTTCTGGATATTCGTCGAGGCGTACATCTACCTCTAGGCACCGTCGTCAGGAATCACATCATGGACATTCTTCATCGTCCACACGGGACTACTCTCCAACCTTATCGGACTCACCGTCCCCAAGAGTGTCCCCCATAGATGATGTCAACACATTTCAGGAGGTCTTAGTGAGAGGGGCAACCAAGCTGAATATCCCGCTAGCAGCTCCGGCCCCATCGACATCAGTGATCTTTGAGACCTTGCATCAAAAGACATCCTCATGACCTTTACTTCCACTGGTTCCGGGTCTTATTGAGCCAGCAATGGACATTTTTCTCACGCCGGCTACAACAAAGTCTGCTCCTTCCAGACTCATTAAAAAGTACCGTCCACCAGAGCAAGTTCCTCTATTCTTGAGGTCGGACCCAGTACCAGACTCGGTAGTTATAGTGGCAGCGAAGAAATCGCATTCGACGTCACCGTCTTCCTCTGCTCCTCCAGACAAAGAGAGCAGAAAGATCGATGCTGCAGGAAGAAAAGTATGCTCGACGGCATCCATCACCATCAAATCTGCCAGTGCCACTGCTTTATTAGGGAGATATGATCGATCCCTCTGGGACTCTATACTGCAGTTCGCGGAGCGTCTCCCTAGGGACAAAAGGGAAGATTTCCTAGAGGTCGTGAGCGAGGGAGCTATGGTTTCTAACCAGATTATAAGTGCTGCGGCGGATTCTTCAACACTATCCGCACATAACTATGCTCATGGTATAGCGCTCAGGAGACATGCATGGCTGTGGCTTACATCGCTTAAACCCGAAGCACAGCAGAGGATACAGAACCTACCTTTCTCAGGCTCCACTTTGTTCGGCTCTCATGCCGATGACGAGATGGCCAGAATGAAGTCGGAGCTGGATACCCTGAAAGCGGTAGGCATGGAGCGACCTAAAGAACAGCGAAAAGGATTCCGCCCATATCAAAGAAGACTGTTCACCCACAGGTATCAGACTCCACATTGGACGTCTTCACGCCCTCAGCAACAGCAGCAGCAGCAGCATCAGAGGGGCTTCTCCAGAAGGTCGACAAGGGGTCGTTCAACACCTGAGACCCAGACACCTCGACAGGTGCCCGCGTCTAAGCCCTGAATCTTCGCTTCCCCCTCCTCCGTTACCCACTCCGGTAGGGGGAAGTATCTCAAATCATCTGGACGAGTGGCTAAGCATCACATCAGACGCCTGGGTTTTGAATATTGTGAGACATGGTTACGTTCTCAGATTCACCAGTCCTCCACCATCTGTTCCACCCAAAACAACCAACCGACACCTCGAAGCTCTTCAGTTAGAAGTCACCATCCTATTGCAAAAAAGAGCCATAGAACCCGTCCTGATCAGCCAGCAAGGGAAGGGGATTTATTTGAGGTATTTCCTTGTGCCGAAAAAAGACAAGCAAGAGTTTCGTCCCATTTTAGACCTAAGGACAGCAAACAAGTGGATTCGCAAAGAGAAATTCAGGATGCTTTCCTTGCACCAAATTTACCCACATCTTCGTCAGGGCGACTGGCTCTGTGCAGTAGACCTTTGCAACGCTTATTTTCATATTCCGGTGGCCAAGAAACATCGAAAATTCTTAAGGTTCACCGTCGGAAAACATCATTACCAATTTGCGGTTCTGCCCTTCGGCCTAAAATCAGCGCCGCGGACTTTTTCCAAATGCATGGCGGTGGTAGCCGCCCATTTGAGGAAGCATCGAATTTTTGTCTACCCCTATCTAGACGATTGGCTCATAAAGGCCTCCAGTTATCTAGAGACGCAACAACATTTCAAATGGACTCTACAGCTGTTACAGAAACTCGGTCTTCAAGTAAATCTCCTGAAATCCACAGCAACACCGGTTCAGAGGTTGCATTACTTAGGAGCCATTATAGATACAAATCTAGGAAAGGTGTTTCCTTCGGAGGAACGACGATTATCGATTCTCCAAAAGTGCAAACAACTGCAAGAGGCTCCACAGACCACTGCAAGAGTAATAGCTTCCCTACTGGGCTCGATGGCGTCTTGTATCCATCTCGTTCCCAATGCTCGCCTCCATATGAGACCATTACAGGAAAACCTGGAGGATCAATGGAGTCAACTAATGAACGAATGGGAGAACAAAGTCCTCCTTTCTCCCCACGCCTTACAGTCCCTCAAGTGGTGGTGTCTACCCGACAATCTCTTGGTGGGGATTCCGTTCCAACGACAGCCTCCAGCTCAAACCATCGTAACAGATGCGTCACTGCTCGGATGGGGAGCGCACATGGGACATCTTCGAGTCCAAGGCAAGTGGTCACAGAAAGTCTCTATCACATCAACCTGCTGGAACTTCGAGCGGTCCACCTTGCGCTCAAAGCTTTCCTTCCCTCTCTGAGAGCGGAAACTCTCCTTCTTCAGACGGACAACGTGGCCACCATGTACTATGTAAACAAACAAGGAGGCACCAGGTCCAGGATTTTATCCAGGGAGGCTCAGACAATCTGGCATTGGCTTCTAGCCAGGAACATGTTGCTAGTAGCAACTCACCTGCCGGGCATCCAGAATGTGCAAGCGGATGCTCTCAGCCGAGTAATGGACGAGAACCACGAGTGGGTTCTACATGACGACGTCGTTCATTCCATTTTCTCACGATGGGGTTCCCCCTCTATAGACCTGTTCGCAACCCCAGAAAACAAAAAATGCCAAAACTTCGCCTCCAGATATTACCATCCAGGGACACTGGGGAATGCCCTGTGGATAAGCTGGTCAGGAGCATTTCTTTACGCCTTTCCACCGCTTCCCCTGATTCCGGCGGTCCTCCAGAAGTTATCCAATGCTCAGTCCAAAATGATCCTGATTGCTCCGGAATGGCCACGACAATGGTGGTTCCCAGACCTTCTTCACCGGTCACTCAAACCACACATCAGGCTCCCTTATCGTCCGGACCTGCTCACGAAGTTCGGAGGGCAGATATCTCATCCCAACCTCTCATCACTGAGTTTGGCAGCATGGCTCCTGAGCTAGTGCAATATGGACACTTGAACTTACCTCAGGACTGTATGGAAATCCTGAGAGAAGCTAAGCGCCCTTCCACACGATCCACTTATGCAAGCAAGTGGAAGAGATTTTGTGTGTGGTGTTTAGACAACAACATTGACCCGATATCCTGTGGAGAAGAGTCTATTCTGCCATACCTCCTAACATTGGCAAAATCGCGCTTACAATTATCATCAATAAAGGTACATTTGGCGGCTCTAACAGCATACAGGAAGAGCCCATCACAACCTTCCTTTTTTCGAATCCCAATTATTAAAGACTTCCTGGAGGGTTTAAAAAAGGTTTTTCCCCCCCATTAGAAGGCCGTCTCCTCCATGGGAATTGAATGTTGTCCTATCGCGCCTGATGCTACCTCCATTCGAGCCAATACATAAGGCATCGCTTCAACATCTCACATGGAAAACTGCTTTTCTGGTAGCAATCACTTCAGCGCGTAGGGTCAGTGAAATCCAAGCCCTTTGCTCTCAGGAACCCTGCACGGTTTTTCATTCTGCGAAAGTGGTAATGAGAACTCATCCAAAATTTTTACCGAAAGTCATCTCCGATTTTCATGTGAATCAAACCATTTCACTTCCAACTTTCTTTCAAAATCCAGCTACTCCTGCTGAGAGAACGCTGCACTCTCTGGATGTAAAGAGGGTTTTGAAATTTTACTTGGACAGGACAAAATGCTTACGTAAATCACAACAGCTTTTTGTTAACTATGGCCCACTTAGAACAGGGTTGGGCACGTCTAAGCAGTCACTATCCAGGTGGATTGTTTCATGTATAATGTTATGTTATCAGTTAGCGAACAAGTCCCTCGGTGGTAGGCCAAAAGCCCACTCTACTAGAGGGAAGGCAGCTACTACAGCCTTAATGAGAAATATACCTTTGGCAGAAATATGCAAGGCTGCCACTTGGAAGTCTGTCCATACCTTTACTCAGCATTACTGCCTTGATACAGACGCTAGGGCGGATGCACAGGTTGGACAGGCCTTGCTTAAGAACTTATTTGCATAACTTTAGTGTTTTTGGCACTATTTTTTCTGTCTGCTCCACCGCGGTTATGGGGATGGGCTTGCTACTCTATTCAGTGCTTATGACTATACATGGAAATCCCCTACGAGAGAAGGAATGGTTTCTTACCTGTAACTCCAGTTCTCTCGTAGGGGTATTTCCATGATAGTCATAAGCAACCCTCCCTCCTCCCCGGTGGAGTTCACATAGAAAAAGTTGCCATAAATATGGTTGATGTTGGTACTCCAACAAAGCTTGTTCCAGGTTAAAAGCCTTCAAAAAGAACTGAGGCAACTGCCTGTTGCTGTGCATGATGGGATACAGGAAGACTTTGCTTTCTTAAAGGCACAGCTCTATTTACATTCTGTATAATGGCAGCCTATGGGCTACACTGCCCTGCATTGTTTTATTCTCATCAGAGGTGTAAATAAAGTATGAGAATGTATTTGTTATTACATTTCTAGAATAAATAGGTGTTTGAACATGAATTTACACTACTATTGATTTTCTTTTCAACAATTTGGCCTGTGTAGCTGTTCACATAGGCTGCACAATGTTATTCTTAAGTGTTTTTTGACAGACCTTTTCTTCAAACGGCTGGTGTTTGCACTTAAGAATATACTTCACATCAGTGCTCCGGGGTCCCCGCAGGCGCGCGGAACTATTCAGTGCTTATGACTATCATGGAAATACCCCTACGAGAGAACTGGAGTTACAGGTAAGAAACCATTCCTTCTCCGCTCCTCGACATCTTGGAACCAGAACCCTGTAATTGCCAATTGCGCTCCAGCACCTGCTGGGAGTTAGAGCTGCAGTTTTGAGTAGCGCGTAGTCAGTGGACCTTCTACACTACGAACGAGTTCCCGCTTGGCTCTTGACAGCTACCTGGAACATTTCCAGTCATGGAAAGCAGCAATTTAGGACCAGTTGGACTATGTTGTAAGCCAAGGTTTTGAAATAATTGCCATGAGAACAAATGTGTTTCTTTTCTCACAAGACTTGCTTTGTTTGGTCGGTGGCGTGCTGGGTGAAACCAGGTTGGTAGCAGGGCAACTAGGGGCAGTATCCAGTTCAAAGGTACTAGTAAACCTATAAAGCTTGGCAAACAACCTGCAGTGTGTTTAGGAAGTGGTCCGCATAGCAGTGATGCGGTTTTGATTTTCCCCCCTCCCCCCCAAGAGGTTCTCCTTAGCATCTCCCCACAACTTATTGCGGTTGCAAGACTCAGACCCTTGTCATATGCTCTTTATCATGAGCTAACAATCCTAGCAAATTTGAATATGCATACTGCCACAAATAAAGTGGTTTTCGCACAACACTTTATTCAAAACACACGCCCAGCAAAACTGCAAAGAGGCCAATATAGCATCTGCTACGAAGCAAGGACTCGAGGCTGTAGAGAAGATGTAGCAGCTCACCTCCCCAGATCGTCGGCTATAAGAAGCAAACTTGCAAGAGTTAACGGTTCAGTAACATCCAGCAGGCACTGTCCTATTGGCCCTTTGATGATGGAAATGTCCCCAGATAGATGTCACAAGAGGAGATGGGCAAGAGATGGCTGACAACAATACTGGGGCATGCTCAAGAAAGGCAACGCATCCACACACCTTGGGTTTGGCCCTCCAGCTGTCTTTTGGATCTGGCCTCTGTGACCTCAATGCTCTTAGAGAATCTTCATTTGGCGGTGTTTCAGCTCTAAAGAAAGTATCTACATACCCTATGTTCTCGGCCACCGGGCCCAAGGAGCCACAGAGGGAGGAGCACGATCTAGAGACTAAACAGACTAAGGAGAAGGATGTGTCTGGTGTTGGAGAGGGCTTGGATAGTCTACATTCAATTTAGGTAGCTTCTCCCAAATCTTTGCATAGCTCAGTGTTAAATAAGACACCCATAAATTCCAATGAGGGAAGCAGCTATTTGGTTGATGACCCCAATCTTTTACAGTCAGCAGTATTAAAACACATTTCTCTGCTGTGATCAATCCGTTCAGCTTTGGTCGAGGAGATCCTTCAGGAAATATTAGGCAAAATTAGAGAAATTAAAATAATGCAGGAGAAGGCCCACAGAGTCTAGTGACCGACTGGGCCAGGTCAGCTCAAACGTTCACTATCTTAATTCACAGGTTAAACAAAGTGAACAAAGAGTCTCTGATCTAGAAGAGCTTTCAACACAAACAGGGCTCATTAACCATTAAACTACAATCGGAATTGGTTGATTTTGATTTACAAGTTGTTTTTCTTCGAAGAAGTCTTTTCGAGTCACGGGACAGAGTGACTCCTCCCTTTCGGCTCCATTGCGCATGGGCGTCGATTCCATCTTAGATTGTTGTCTTTCCGCCATCGGGTTCGGATGTGTTTCTCTCCGCTCCGTATTTCGAATCGGGAAAGTTAGCTTAAGTATCGAAAATTCGACTGTATTGTTCTCGTTCAGTACCGGGTTAGTGTTAGTGTATCGGCACGGACATCAAGACCGCTTCGGCGGCCCTTCCGGGCTTCCACTCTTCATCGAGGCCTGGTCGGCCCGACCACACCCATCGTCCCAGACTAATGGACCGGACCCCCTTCCGTTTCTGTCCTAAGTGTCACTCAAAGTATCCTTATACAGACCAGCACCGGGTCTGTAACCTGTGTTTGTCGCCCGAACATAGAGAGGATACTTGTGAAGCTTGGCGAGCGTTTCGATCGAAGAAAACCTTGAGAGATCGTGCGCAAGAAGACGGCAAATCGCGTCGAAACCGAAAGAACCGCTTAACGTCGAGGAGGTAGAAAGAATCTCCATCCAAGAAACGGACTTGGATGAATCAGACAGTGAACGAACCTCGACGGGGCAACAAACCGTGAGTAAACCTGCCCCATCCCAGACTCTGGGTCACACCAAGAAACTCAAGGCCATGGGGACGCTACCGCCAGCAGGCCATGGCTCAACCCACAGAAGGGAAGGTGACCAGATAACATCGGCACCGAAAAAGGCCTAAGAGTTGCCGAAGACTTCCGACTCCGGTCGAGATTCCGGCACTGAACATTTTTGACACCGAGTGATCGAATCGACCAAACCCCGTAAAAGCTCCTCGGAGAACCGAAAAAGACTATTATGTTAGAAACTTCGGTACTGAAAAAAGCGGCCTCCGAGCCGAAACAAACCTCACACACTGAGGAGCAAGGGCTTTCCATGCAACTCAAGGAAAGGCATAGATTTGAGCAAGAGTTGGATATAGAGGAACCTGATAAAGACAACAAAGGTTACATATCCAAAAAGGATACTGGCAAGATTCAGACTTTACCTCCACTCAAATATAAAAGAAAACTTGCGTTTCAAGAAACGGAGATGCAACCAAAGGCCAAAGTGATTAGAGACAAGTCACCACCACCACAGGTCTCACCACAACCATCCCCACTGCACTCACCACATTTGTCACCAGTGGGAACACCATTAATGCAGTCACCCACACATACTGGGATGACCCAAGATGATGCTGATGCATGGGATTTATATGATGCACCGATATCGGATAACAGCCAGGAGTGTTATCCAACCAAGCCGTCACCACCAGAGGACAGTACAGCATATACCCAAGTACTAGCCAGGGCAGCTACGTTCCACAACGTAACGATGCACTCTGTACCAGTGGAAGATGACTTCCTTTTAAACACTCTGGCATCCACCCATGCATCCTATCAAAACCTGCCAATGCTACCGGGCATTCTCAAACACGCACAACAGGTCTTCCAAGAGCCTGTAAAGGGAAGAGCTATAACGCCTAGGTTCGAAAAGAAATATAAACCACTCCCAACAGACCCAGTGTTTATAACGCAGCAGCTCACACCGGACTCAGTAGTTGTAGGGGCGGCAAGGAAAAGGGCGAACTCACAAGCGTTCGAGGATGCTCCACCACCTGACAGAGTAGAAAATTTGACGCGGCGGGCAAGAGAGTGGCATCATAAGCAGCCAATCCATGGCGAATTGCAAATTCGCAAGCCCTACTTGCACGCTACGACAGGGCACACTGGGACGAGATGCAAGACATCATCCAGCACTTGCCCAAGGAACACCAAAAACGTGCCCAGCAAGTAGTTGAAGAGGGACAGGCCATATCTAACAATCAGATAAGGTCCGCATTGGACTCTGCAGATACAGCAGCACGAACTGTCAACACGGCGGTAACGATTCGCAGACATGCATGGCTGTGGAGTTCTGGATTCAAACCAGAAATTCAACAAGCAGTATTAAATATGCGGTTTAACCAATATCAGTTGTTTGGCCTGAAGTCGATACTGCCATCGAAAAAAGACACGGACGCGGCCAAAGCCATGGGCGCGCTCTCTACTCCCCACAATTCAGAGGCACTTTTAGGAAACCACAATTTAGAGGGGGGGTTTCGGCAACAAACATCTGAACCTTCACCTCCCAAACAAAACCCACCTATCAATCACAATACTAAAGGGGGGGAGGGGGTTTCGTGGTTCCTATAGAGGACAATTCCCAAGAGGAAGAGGGAAATTCCCAAGAGGAAGAGGGAAATTCCAGCCCGCCAAACCAAGCCCTAGCAAGCAGTGACTTCAATGTCACAACACCCCAACACTTGTCACCAGTGGGGGGGTGGGGAGGCTAACCAAATACTACCGCAATTGGACACATATTACCACAGACACATGGGCCCTATCAATTATCCAACATGGTTATTGCATAGAATTCACAACATTCCCTCCAGATGTGCCACCAAAACTGCACAGACTGTCTCCACAACACTTAGACCTATTACATATAGAGGTCCAAGCACTGTTACAAAAACAAGCAATAGAGCTAGTACCCAATCACCAAAAAGGAACAGGCGTTTACTCACTAAATTTCCTCATTCCAAAAAAGGACAAAACGTTAAGGCCTATCTTAGATCTCAGAACACTGAATCTCTTCATCAAATCAGATCATTTCCACATGGTAACACTTCAAGACGTGGTTCCCTTACTAAAAAAGGGGGCATATATGACAACACTGGATCTCAAGGATGCGTATTTCCACATACCCACCCACCCATCCTTCCTTCTCACAGGAAATACCTAAGGTTTGTAATTCAAGGCAAACATTATCAATTCAAAGTGCTACCATTCGGGATAACAGCCCCCAGAGTATTTACAAAATGCCTAGCCGTAGTAGCAGCTCACATAAGGAGACAGCACATGCACGTATTCCCATATTTGGACGACTGGCTAATAAAAGCCAGCACTCAACAATGTCAGTTTCACACGCAATAAGTCATAGAAACTCTATACAAATTAGGGTTTTCTATAAATTACCAAAAATCACATCTGCAACCATCCCAAATACAACAATACTTGAGAGCAACACTCAACACACAAAGAGCAATTGCCACTCCAAGTCCACAAAGAGTCCAATCGTTCCAAAATGTAAGATCAAGCATACAACCAAACCAACACTACACGGTAAGGTTCGTAATGAAACTACTAGGCATGATGTCCTCACGCATAGCAATTGTCCCAAACGCAAGACTACACATGCAGCCCTTACAACAGTGCCTAGCAAAACAATGGACGCAAACACCGGGTCAACTACAAGATCTAGTGTTGATAGACCACCAAACACACCATCGCTTCAATGGTGGAACCCTATAAATTTAAACAAAGGGCGGGCATTTCAAGACCCAGTCCCTCACGCCATTATCACAACAGATGTTTCCATGCTTGGGTGGGGAGCACACCGCAACAATCACAGCATACAAGGTCAATGGGACAATCAACAAAAACTACTTCACATAAATCACTTGGAACTGCTAGTGGTATTTCTAGCATTAAAAGTGTTTGAACCACTGATAGCCCACAAACACATTCTTCTAAAGACAGACAATATGACAGCAATGTATTATCTCAACAAACACGGGGGGACACACTTGTCACAGCTGTGTCTCTTAGCACAAAGAATTTGGCATTGGGCAATTCACAACAACATTCGTCTAATAGCACAATACATACCAGGAATTCAGATTCATTTAGCCGACAATCTCAGTCGAGATCAACAGCAAACTCACGAATGGGAAATACATCCCCAGATCCTAGAGGATCACTTCCACCGCTGGGGAACACCAAACATAGATCTATTTGCAACAAAAGAAAACACAAAATGCCAAAACTTCGCATCCAGGTACCCACACCCTCAGTCCAAGGGCAATGCTCTATGGATCAGCTGGTAAGGGATATTTGCTTACGCTTTTCCCCCTCTCCCACTCATTCCTTATCTGGTCAACAAACTGAGACAAAACAAACTCAAACTAATACTCATAGCACCAACCTGGGCTCGCCAACCGTGGTACACAACACTGTTGGACTTATCATTAGTACCCCACATCAAACTACCAAACAGACCAGATCTGTTGACACATCCCAAACAACAGATCAGACACCCAAATCCAGCATCGCTCAATCTAGCAATCTGGCTCCTGAAGTCTTAGAATTCGGACATTTAAACCTTTCACAAGAGTGTATGGAGGTCATTAAAGAAGCGAGAAAACCTACAAGAAGACATTGTTACGCAAATAAATGGAAAAGATTTGTTTGCTACTGTCAGACTAATCAAATGATGCCACTAGATGCCTCCACACAAGACGTTGTAAGTTATTTACTACACTTACAAAAGTCTAATCTAGCTTTCTCTTCCATTAAAATCCATCTCACTGCAATATCTGCTTATCTGCAGATTAAACATACAACATCGCTTTTTAGAATCCCAGTTATTAAAGCATTTATGGAAGGACTAAAAAGAATCGTACCCCCAAGGACACCACCAGTACCTTCGTGGAACCTTAATATTGTATTAACACGACTCATGTGCCCTCCATTCGAACCCATGCATTCTTGTCAAATCCAATTTCTAACTTGGAAAGTAGCCTTTCTAATAGCCATCTCATCACTTAGAAGAGTGAGTGAAATACAAGCATTTACTATTCAAGAACCCTTTATACAAATACATAAACATAAAGTGGTTCTCCGTACAAATCCAAAATTCTTACCAAAGGTCATATCACCATTCCATCTAAACCAAACTGTGGAACTCCCATTCTTCTTTCCACAACCAGACTCAGTAGCTGAAAGGGCCTTGCATACATTCGACATAAAAAGAGCACTTATGCATTACATTGACAGAACAAAACAATTTTGTAAAACAAAACAATTGTTCGTAGCTTTCCAAAAACCTCATGCAGGTAACCCTATATCCAAACAAGGCATTGCCAGATGGATAGTTAAATGCATTCAGACCTGTTACCTTAAAGCTAAAAGAGAATTACCCATTACACCAAGGGGCACATTCCACTAGAAAGAAAGGCGCCACAATGGTTTTTCTTGGAAATATACCAATGACAGAAATTTGTAAGGCAGCCACTTGGTGTACGCCTCATACATTTACTAAGCATAACTGTGTAGATGTGTTAGCAACACAACAAGCCACAGTAGGACAAGCTGTATAAGAACATTATTTCAGACAACTTCAACTCCTACAGGCAAACCACCGCTTTTGGGGAGATTACTGCTTTGTAGTCTTTGCACAGCATGTGTATCTGCAGCTACACCCACCTCCCCGGGAGCCTGTAGCCATTTTTAGTTGCATGAAAATTGTAAATATATAAATAATTATTATTTTAATACACACTATGTACATACATTGCTACTCCATTGCATGGGCACCTCTAGTATACTCACAACTCCTACCTCACCCTTTGCGGGGAAAACAGTCTAAGATAGTCGACGCCCATGTGCAGTGGAGCAGAAAGGGAGGAGTCACTCAATCCTGTGACTCGAAAAGACTTCTTCGAAGAAAAACAACTTGTAACACTCTGAGCCCAACACGGTCGGGTCGGAAGTGTTTCCTCTCGCTCAGAGATTTCTAATCGGAAACCTTAGAAATCCATTTAATAGTCTGTATTGTTTCGATCACATTCCATCTAGCCTCGAACTGATAGTAATATCGGCATATAGATTTTGTCCTTCTGGGTGCGCGCTCCCGACTCAAGCCTGTTCGGACCTACTGCGTGGAAGCCTGATGATTTGGACTACATTTCGTTTCTGCCCTCTGTGCCACGCGAAGTTTCCCTATACAGACCAACTCCTGGTTTGTAATCTGTCTTTCTCCAGACCACAGAGAAGAGGATTGTGAGGTCTGGTGACTGTTGCAATCCAAGAAGACCTTACAGGATCAGAGAGCTAGAAGGTTAGAGATGGGGTAAAAAAGTACAGAGCAACTCAACGTCATGGAAGAACAGGCGCAGACTGCAGTCTCCATCCGAGACACCGACCCCGAGCAAGAATCTGAAGAAGACAGGCCTATCACTGCTGACCAGCACGTGAGTACATCTGCCTCCACGCCCACATACAAAAAAACACTAAAAGCCTTGGGCGCACCACTGCCAGAAGGCCATGGTTCGACCTGAAAAAAGACTGTTGTTGACCGACCTTCAGGTTTGGCGCCGAAAAAGGCCACTCTTCCGTCCACTTCAGAGTTGAGTAAATCGGTAAAGAGTTCTGCCTTGGGCTCCAGTAAGCATTCTCACTCTTCAGAGTTGAAGCGTCGACGCCCTGCTTCGGAGCCAAAACAGGCTCCATTTTGCGGACTGAAAAAGATCCAAACTTCAGAACCCAAGACAGCTTTTTATACAGAGGAACAAGGACTTTCGAGCCATCTCAAACAAAGTTCGAAGTCAATGCAGGTATCTTACAGACCTTCTAATGAGGACACAGATTCAGCCTATACTGGAAATTATGGATGCAAAGACCATACAGAATCCATGTACATGAAGAGACTGGCAGAATTGTTACTGCACCTCCTTTGAAATCTTAAAGGAAGCTGACTTTTCAGGAAGAACTAGACACTGTTTAACCACCAGCAACCATTTACAAGCAAAAGGAGAAACTAATACCTACCCCTACTTCTCAATCACTACAGCTTTCTTTTTCTCCTTCACACACTAGTCCACCACAGTTGCCTTCACCAACGCACTCATGGTACTCTCATGGGGATACAGTGGATCCTTGGGATTTATGACGCAGATCCTATTCCAGATAATGACCCTGACCTATACCCCTCCAAGCTTTCTCCACCAGAGGACACTACTGCATTCAAGCAGGTTGTTTCCAGGGCAGCTGCTTATCATGGGATGCTTATGCATACTGAGCCCTTAGAGTAGGATTTCTTGTTCAACACACTGTCTTCCGCTCACTCTAGATATCCGTGCCTTCCCATGTTGCCTGAAATGGTCAAACATGCAGACCAAATTTTTAGTGAGCCTGTCAAACATTGCTCCGCGGATTGACAAAAAGTACAAACCTTCTCCCACAGACCCAGAATACATCACACACCAAATTGCTCCAGATGCAGTGGTAGTGAGAGCAGCTAGAAAAAGGGCTAATAGCCAATTCTCAGGGGATGCTCCTCCACCTTCTAAGGAGAGCAGGAAATTTGACGCTGCTGGCAAGAGAGTGGCCACACAAGTGGCCAACCAGTAGCCAATTGCAAATTCACAAGCACTTCTCGCCAGATACGATAGAGCCCACTGGGATGAGATGCAAGAACTCTTACAGCATCTCCCAAAGGAACATTAAAAGAGGGCACAGCAGATTGTAGAAGCGGGACAGGCCATAAGCAATAATCAGATGAGGTCTGCTTTCGATGCTATGGATACAGCAACCAGAAGCGTTAACACAGCCATTTCTATAAGAAGGCATGCATGGCTACACTCTTCTGGTTTTAAACCAGAAATTCAACAGGCTATAATCAACATGCCTTTTGACAAGTAGAAAAGCGGAGGAAAGACTCAGACACTGCCAAAGCAATGGGAGCTTTGTACACGTCACCCTATAGAGGCTCCTTTAGCAGGCCACAATTTAGGGGTGGATTCAAACCACAATCCTCTGAAGCTTCTACCCCCCCCAGGCAAAGCGGGGACAACAGCAGCAACGGTATCAGAGAGGGGGATTTAGAGGGTCCTATGGAGGCCTATATTTTAGAAACGGAGGCAAGTTCCAAGCCTTAAAACAAGCCACTACACCGTCCAAACAGTAACTTATTTCCCACCCCTCCACCCCACACATCTCCTGTGGGGGGAAGACTACAGCAGTTCCACGCTCATTGGCAAAATATCACCACAGACAATTGGGTGTTATCAATTATCCGCAAGGACTATTGTCTAGAATTAATCTCCACCCTGCCAAACATTCCACCAGATATTGTCCCCAGAACACAATCTTCTATTACAACAGGAGGTACAATCGCTACTGCTAAAACAAGCAATAGAATTGGTCCCACATTCTCAACCAGGAACAGGAGTATACTCACTATACTTCCTCATTCCCAAAAAAGATGGCACTCTTAAGTTCTATCCTAGATTTCAGGCCTCTCAATATATACATTCTGTCAGAACACTTTCACATGGTAACTCTGCAGGACGTCATTCCACTACTTCAGAAACAAGACTACATGATTGCTTTAGACCTCAAAGATGCGTATTTCCATATGCCCATCCATCCAGCTCACAGAAAATACCTCCGGTTTGTCGTAGCAGGAAAATGTTATCAGTTCAAAGTTCTCCCATTCGGCATAACAGCCCCAAGAGTGTTCACAAAATGACTAGCAGTAGTAGCAGCCTACTTAAGAAGGCAACACATTCACGTCTTTCCATATCTAGACGATTGGCTAATAAAATCAAGCAATTTTACACCATGTCAACAACATACTCAGTAAGTAATAGAAAACCCTGCATACACTAGGGTTCACTCTAAATTACCTGAAATCTCACCTTCAACCAGCACAAGTACAACCTCACAGAGGTGCTATTGTAAATACTCACAAAACCCTAGCATATCCAAATACACAAAGGATACAGTCTTTCCAAAATCTCATACCACACATACAGCCAAATAAACAATACACTGTAAGATTTATCATGAAGCTTTTAGGAATGATGGCATCTTGCATAGCGATAGTACCACATGCAAGGCTCAACATGAGGCCTTTTCAACAATGCCTCTCACGACAATGGTTTCAGGCACAAGGTCAGTTGCAAGATCTAGTGTTGATGGACCGCCAAACATGGAGGGGTGGTCATTTCAAGACCCTGTGCCTCCGACCACAATAACAGAGGCATCAATGATAGGTTGGGGAGCTCATCTAGACAACCTCACCATTCAAGGGGAATGGGATTTGAAACAAAAAAAAATCCACATAAACCATTTATAATTATTAGCTGTGGTCTTTGCCCTAAAAGAATTTCAACCCCTTCTCAAACACAAAATTGTTCTTATAAAAACAAACAATATGATGACCATGTACTACCTGAAAAAAACAGGCGGGACACATTCATCTCAACTGTCCCTTCTAGCCCAGACAATATAGAAATGGGCAATTCACACTCACATTCATCTGTTAGCAGAATACATTTCAGGAATACACTATCAGCTGGTGGATCTCCTAAGCAGAAACCACCAGCAGACATATGAACGGGAGATTCACTTTCAGGTACTTCAAAAGTGAGGAACACCAGAAATCGACTTATTCGTAACAAGCGAAAACACAAAATGCTAAAACTTCACATCTGGACACCCACATCCCCTATCCAAGAGCAATGCTCTATGGATCAATTGGTCAGGGATATTTGCTTATGCTTTTCCCCCTCTCCCACTCCTTCCTTCTCTGGTCAACAAACTACATCAGACATCTCCTACCACGATTCTCATAGCCCCAACATGGGCATGGCAACATTGGTACACCACAATCCTAGATCTGTCAGTGGTACCTCATTCCAAACTACCAAATAGACCAGGTTTATTAACACAAAACAAAGGTCAAATCAGGCACCCAAACCCCAGTGCTCTCAATTTAGAATTTGGATACCTAAAACTTCTGTTAGAATGTATGGAAGTGCTTGAACAGGCACGTAAACCACCTACCACTAGACAGTGTTATGCTAACAAATGGAAAAGATGTGTTTACTACTGTCAATCTAAAAATACTGCACAGCATCAATACAAGATATTGTATGCTACCTACTTCATTTGAAGAAATCAAATTTAGCTTTCTCATCCATTAAAATTCATCTTACTGCAATATCAGCATACTTGCAGACTATTCAACACACTTCTCTATTTAGAGATCCAGTTATAAAAGCCTTTATGGAAGGGTTAAAATGTATTATTCCGCCTAGAACACCATCAGTTCCTACTTGGAATCTAAATATCGTACTTACCAGACTCATGGGCCCACCTTTTGAACTCATGCACTCTTACCAAATTCAGTTTTTGCAATGGAAGGTTGCCTCCCTCGTGGCTATTACTTCATTACGAAGATTTAGTGAAATACAAGCATTTCACTCTTCAAGAACCTTTTTTCTAAGTACACAAACATAAAGTTGTACTTAATACAAATCCCGAATTTCTACCAAAAGTAGTATCTCCTTTTCACATCAACCAAACAGTGGAATTGCCCGTCTTCTTTCCACAGCCAGACTCCGTTGTAGAAAGAGCCCTTCATTCTCTTGATCTCAAAAGAGCTCTTATGTACTATTTAAATAGAATGAAAGATTTTAGGAAAACCAAACAACTTTTCGTTGCATTTCAGCAAACACATAAAGGCAGACCGATCTCTAAGCAAGGGTTAGCAAGATGGATTGTTAGATGCATGCAAACATGTTACATTAAGGCAAAAAGACAACTTTTGATCACACCTAGAGCACATTCTACAAGAAAGAAAGGTGCCTCTATGGCATTCTTAGGAAACATACCAATGGCTGATATATGTAAAGCTGCCACATGGTCTACTCCTCATACATTTACAAAACATTTGTAGATGTATTTTCAAAGCAACAGGCCAATGTTTGGCCAAGCTGTCTTACGGACATTATTTCAAACAACTTCAACTCCTACTGGCTAGCCACCTCTTATTTTTGGGAGGATTAACTGCTTTGTAGTCTATGCATAGCATGTGTATCTGCAGCTATACATGCCATCGAAGGGAAAATGTCACTTACCTAGTGTACATCTGTTCTTGGCATGTAGTGCTGCAGATTCAAATGCACCCTCCCTCCTCCCCGGAAGCCTTTAGTCGTTGAAGTTTTTAACATTTGTACATGTGTATACATTTACATTTGCATGGACATCTCCTTAAATTCTGATACTCTATCACTTCTTCCTTCACTGTTTGCGGGAAAACAAATTAACAATGGATTCGATGCCCATGCACACTGTAACTGAGAGGAGTCGCCGCTCAATTCCGTGACTCCGAAAAGACTTCTTTGAAGAAAAACAACTTGTAACACTCAGAGCCCAACACTAGATGTCGGAAGAGATATGCATAGCATGTGAATCTGCAGCACTACATGCCATGAACAGATGTACTCTAGGTAAGTGACATTTTCCATATAGATAGATTTATATATATATAGATAGATAGATAGATATGTGTATATATATATATATAAATAAATCTATGTGTTTATGTAAATATGTTTGGTGGCATGTGTAGCTGCAGATACACATGCTTTGCATAAATCCACCATCTAGTGTTGGACGTTGAGACTTGTTTTTCTTCTAAGAAAGTTTTTTAGTCATGAAATCGAGTGACTCCTCTTGGTGATAGTGCGCATGGGCATCGAGTCCTTTGTTAGATTGTTTTCTTTCTGCCATCTGGTTCGAACATGTTTCCTCTTGTTCTGATAGGTCTCAGTTTGGTACAATCTGAACTTCTCTCTTCTTTTCTATAAAAAGTTTGGTATAGTTCTTGATCGCGTTTTCTAACTTTAATTCGAGCCGATTGTAATTGTCTGGGTCGCTTAAACACCCTTTTCGGGCGACCGCGTCCTTCTTGGGCCTACTTTGACTCGTGGTTGTCCAACGATGTCAGGCTAATGGAACAGATTCCGTTTATCTTTTTCCCTCGGTGTCACGCCAAATTTCCATCCACTGGTCAGCACTCTGTGTGCAGTCTGTTTTTATTTGGCTCACAGAGAAGAAAGCTGTGAAGCGTGTCGATCCTGCCGTTCGAAGAAAACTCTTAAGTATTGAAGAGCACGTCGGTTGGAGATGGCGTCCAATAAGTCGGAACAAATGCCCGACATCTTCAGAGAAGAACACGCTCAAGAAGAGATGGCTCATCAGACTTCAGTTTCCATTGCAGACCTGGATTTGGATTGAGATTCTGATGGTGACAGCCATTCCATCCCAGCGGCGCAGTACGTGAGTACATCAGCCCCTTCCCATCCACAAAAGGCAACTGTAAGGAAATGCCTCCTTGGCATGGTTACCCCTAACTTTTTTCTTTTGCTGATGCTAAGTTATGATTTGAAAGTATGCTGGGACCCTGCTAACCAGGCCCCAGCACCAGTGTTCTTTCCCTAAACTGTACTTTTGTCTCCACAATTAGCACAACCCTGGCACTCAGGTGAGTCCCTTATAACTGTTATAACTGGTACCCATGGTACCAAGGGCCCTGATGCCAGGGAAGGTATCTAAGAGCTGCAGCATGCCACCCTAGTGACCCCTTGCCTCACAGCTTGTGTGTGCCTGTGGGGAGAAAATGACTAAGTCGACATGGCACTCCCCTCAGAGTGCCATGCCAACCTCACACTGCCTGTGGCATAGGTAAGTCACCCCTCTAGAAGGCCTTACAGCCCTAAGGCAGGGTGCATTATACCACAGGTGAGGGCATAGGTGCATGAGCACTATGCCCCTACAGTGTCTAAACAAAATCTTAGACATTGTAAGTGCAGGGTAGCCATAAGAGTATATGGTCTGGGAGTTTGCCAAACACGAACTTCACAGTTCCATAATGGCTACACTGAAAACTGGGAAGTTTGGTATCAAACTTCTCAGCACAATAAATGCACACTGATGCCAAAATACACCCAGAGGTCATCTTAGAGATGCCCCTTGAATATATACCCGACTTCTAGTGTAGGCTGACCAGTTCCTGCCAGCCTGCCACACAACAGACATGTTGCTGGCCACATGGGGAGAGTGCCTTTGTAACTCTGTGGCCAGGAACAAAGCCTGTACTGGGTGGAGGTGCTTCTCACCTCCCCCTGCAGGAACTGTAACACCTGGCGGTGAGCCTCAAAGGCTCACCCCCTTTGTTACAGCGCCCCAGGACATCCCAGCTAGTGGAGATGCCCGTCCCTCCGGCCACTGCCCCCACTTTTGGCGGCAAGGCTGGAGGAGATAATGAGAAAAAAACAAGGAGGAGTCACCCACCAGTCAGGACAGCCCCTAAGGTGTCCTGAGCTGAGGTGACCCCTGCCTTGAGAAATCCTCCATCTTGAGTTTGGAGTATTCCCCCAATAGGATTAGGGATGTGCCCCCCCCATCCCCACAGGACGGAGGCACAAAGAGTGTAGCCACCGTAAAGGACAGTAGCCGTTGGCTACTGCCCTCCAAGACCTAAACACACCCCTAAATTCAGTATTTAGGGGCTCCCAGATCCCAGGAAATCAGATTCCTGCAACCTGAAGAAAGGACTGCTGACCTACAAGCCTGCAGAGAAGGAAGAAGACAACTGATTTGGCCCCAAACCTACTGGCCTGTCTCCAACTTCGAAAACCTGCAGAGGGAATCCAGAGGCTCCCCCTGACCGCGTCTGCCTGTAACAAGGGACCCGACGCCTGGAACTAACACTGCACCCGCAGCCCCCAGGACCTGAAGGAACGGAACTTCAACGCAGGAGTGACCCCCAGGCTACCCTCTGCCTAGCCCAGGTGGTAGCTGTACCGAGAAGCCCCCCCCCTGTGCAAGCCTGCACCGCTAGAGTACCCCCCTGATCCCTCCATTGATTCCTACCTGAAACCCAACCCCTGCTTTGCTCACTGCACCTGGCCGCCCATGTGCTGTTGAGGGTGTACTTAGTGTGCCTTCTTGTGTGTTCACCCCCCTGCCCCCCCCCCCCCCCCCACTCCCCCCAGTGCTCTACAAAACGCCCCTGGTCTGGCCCCCCGAGGATGCAGGTACTTACCTGCTGGCAGACTGGAACCGGAGCACCCCTGTTCCCCATAGGCGCCTATGTGTTTTGGGAACCTCTTTGACCTCTGCACCTGACTGGCCCTGAGCTGCTGGTTTGGTAACTTTGGGGTTGCCTTGAACCCCCAACGGTGGGCTGCCTATGCCCCAAATATGAAACTTGTAAGTGTTTTATTTACCTCCAAAACTAACCTTTACTTACCTCCCCCAGGAACTGTTGATTTTTGCACTGTTTACTTTGAAAATAGCTTATTGCCATTTTTACAAAGACTGTATGTGATATTGCTTTTATTCAAAGTTCCTAAAACATCTAAGTGAATTACCTTACATTTAAAGTATTAACTGTAAATCTTGAACCTGTGGTTCTTAAAATAAAGAAATGATATTTTTCAATATAAAAACCGATTGGCCTGGAGTAAGTCTTTGAGTGTGTGTTACTCATTTATTGCCTGTGTGTGTTCCTCATTTATTGCCTCTGGGTGTATAACAAATGCTTAAGACTACCCTCTGATAAGCCTACTGCTCGACCACACTACCACAAAATAGAGCATTAGAATTATCTACTTTTGCCACTATCTTACCTGTAAGCGGAACCCTTGGACTCTGTGCACACTATTTCTTACTTTGAAATAGTATATAGAGAGCCAACTTCCTACAGCAACCAAAAAGACTGCAGCACCGGTCTTGGGTCCCCCACTGCTTGCTGGCCATGGTCAGACCCGAAAAACGTGGTCTGATGAACACACCCTTGGGTTCGGCACCAAAACTGAAGACCAAAGTGCCGACCAAACAACATGTCATACCTGTTTCAGGATTGAGCCGAAAATCAGAGACTTGTATTTCAGAGCCGAAAAAACTTCCAGCGATTTTTTTGGAGTCAACATTTTGGGCCTGACTAAAACATTTGGTTTCCAAACTTCTGAAGCTGAAACCTGTGGGTGGAAAATATGCTCCAACTACTGAGGAGTTTTCTGAAATAAGGCCCATTCTGCAAGTAATGGACTCTAAACAGCGCAAAATCCATATCTATAAGGACACAGGAAGAATTATTGCATCTCCTTCTCCTACAACAGAGACAATTCTCTTTCCAAGAGACTGGAGTAGCTGGGCCCCCACCTGCTAAAATATTTAAGCAAAAGAAGAAACCAAAGGCACTACAATAGCGTTCTTTACCAAATTCTCCTTTACTTCCTGCTTCTCCACCACCAGATACTCCACCACCTTCACCTACACAATTTTCTCCACAATCCTGTATCTCATCACATGGGGATAATTCAGATCCCATACCGTCTAGTGATCCTGACTTACACCCTGCTAGGCCATCTCCACCTGAAGATATCACTGCACATAATCAGTAGATAGCTAGGGCAGCTGCATATCGCAACGTGCAGTTGCATACAGATACCATTGAGGATGACTGATTATTTAATACATTTGCATCTACTTACAGAGAGTATCAATATCTACCTATGCTCCCCGGCATGCTTGAACATGCAGAGGACATCTTCAAAGAGACAATGAAGTCTAGAATCATCACACCAAGGATAGACTAAGGATAAACCTGCACCTTCAGATCCACTTTTTATTAGAGCCTAATTACCACCTGACTCTATAGTCAGTGCAGCAAGGAAAAGGTCAAATAGCCAATCCACAGGGGATGCTCCTCTCCCAGACATGGAGAGTTGTAAATGTGATGCAGCTGGGAAAAGGGTAGCAACTCAAGCTGCTAATCACTGGATGATTGCAAATTTTCAAGCACTGTTAGCAATATATGACAGAACTCATTGGGATGAGATGGAGTTCTTACAGTACCTTCCACCAGAAAGGGCACACCAGATAGTAACAGAGGGGCAGGCTATTTCTGATAATCAAATTAGATCTGCAACAGATGCAGAAGACATAGCAGCAAGGGATATCAATACCGGTGTGATTATTAGAAGGCACGCATGGTTAAGAACTTCAGGGTTCAAACCAGAAATACAACAGGCAGTGTTAAATATGCCTTATGATAAGCAACACTTATTTGGTCCAGAAGTTGATACCACCATAGAAAAGCTGAACAAAGACTGATCCAGCTAAAGCTATGGATGCCTTTTACACTACCCCTACTCTGGGAACTTTTCATAGGCCCCAGTTTAGAGGTGGCTTTAAACTATCAACCTCCGAGCCATCCACATCCCACCAAAAACAAGGGCCACTTTTTCACAACAGAGGCTCTTACAGGGGAAATAACTTTAGAGGTAAATCAACCACCCCAAGAGGTTACTCCACCTCAACGAAACAGTGAAGTTTTACACATCCCCACAGAGCATACATCTCCTGTGGGAGAAAGACTTGAAAATTTCGACCAACAGTGGCACAACATTACAACAGATCAATGGGTGCTATCAATATTCCAACATGGTTATTGCCTAGAACTCATCTCTACTCCACCAAACATTCCCCCTCGCTTGCAGAGACTTTCTCTGGAACATCTAAATTTATTAAAACCAGAGGTACAATCACTTCTACTCAAAGGTGTCATAGAGATGCTACCTATATCCCAACAAGGGTCAGGAGTATATTCCCTATACTTCCTCATACCAAAGAAGGATGGTACTCTCAGACCAATTTTGTATTACAGACCCCTCAATCAGTACAGTCTGTCAGAGCATTTCCACATGGTCACTCTACAGGACATCATTCCCCTTCTACAGAAACAAGACTACATGACAGCTTTAGATTTAAAAGATGTTTACTTCCGGATTCCTATACATTTAGCACATCGCAAATTTCTAAGATGTGTGATAGAAGGCAAGTACTACCAGTTCAAAGTACTACCCTTTGGAGTAACAACAGCACCAAAGGTATTCACCAAGTGCCTGGTAGTGGTTGCAGCATACCTCAGAAGGTAACATATACATGTATTTCCTTATCTGGACGACTGGCTCATAAAAGCCAGCCCCATTCACACCTGTTAACAGCACACAGTGGACATCCTACACATCCTAGGATTCACTATTGATTACCAAAAATCTAATCTGCAACCAGCACAAATACAACTATATCTAGGAGAAATTCTGAACACTCAATCAGCATTAACATAACCAAACCCACTAAGAATTCAAGCTTTCCACAATCTCATATCTGAACTGCAATACAGTCACACACAGTGAGATTTATCATGAAACTCTTAGGAATGCTGGCATCATGCATAGCAATAGTACACCAATGAACGTCTAAACTTGAGACCGCTACAACAGTGTCTCTTGCAACAATGGTCTTAAGCACAGAGTCAACTTCACGATCTAATGTTGTTGGACAGCCAAACTTACCACTCTATGCAATGGTGGAATGTGGGAAGTTGGCTCTGTATAAACGATCTCAAAGTGAGAGATAGTGTGCACAGAGTCCAAGGGTTCCCCTTAGAGGTAGATACTGGCAAAATTAGATAATTCCAATGCTCTATTTTGTGGTAGTGTGGTCGAGCAGTAGGCTTATCAGAGGGTAGTGTTAAGCATTTGTTGTACACACACAGGCAATAAGTGAGGAACACAACCTAAAGACTTAACTTCGGGCCAATATAGAAAGATATATTTTCTTAATTTATTTTTATAACCTCCAGTTCAAGATTTGAAGTAAATACATAAAATGCAAGGTACTCCACACAGGTAAGTTAGGAACTTTGAATTAGAGCAATAAAATATACAGTTTTTGTTAAAAATGGCAAGAAGCTATTTAAAAAGTAGACAGTGCAAAAATCAACAGTTCCTGGGGGAGGTAAGTCTTGGTTAGATTGTGAGGTAAGTAAAAAACTTACAAGTCTCAGTTCCTGGGCATAGGCAGCCCACCGTTGGGGGTTCAGGGCAACCCCAAAGTTACCATACCAGCAGCTCAGGGACGATCAGGTGCAGAGGTCAAAGACGTGCCCAAAACACATAGGTGCCTATGGAGAACAGGGCTGCTCCGGTTCCAATCTGCCAGCTGGTAAGTACCTGCGTCCTTGTAGAGCACTGGGGGAGACACAAGTAGTCACACAAAACACACCCGCACCAGCACATGGGTGGCAAGGTGCAGTGTGCAAAGCAGGTGTCGGCTTTTGTATAGGAAACAATGGAGGGACCTGGGGGGTCACTCTAGCGGTGCAGCAGGCACGGGGGTGGGTTATCGGGCCATCCACCATCTGGGCTGGGCAGAGGGTCACCCGGGGGCCACTCCTGCACTGAGTTTCGGTTCCTTCAAGTCCTGGGGGCTGCGGGTGCAGTGCTTGGTCCAGGCGTCGGGTCCCTTGTTACATGCAGTGGCGGTCAGGGGAGCCTCTGGATTCTCTCTGCAGGCGTCGCTGTGAGGGTCCAGGGGGGTCGTCTCGGGTTACTCACGGGGTTGCAGTCTCCGGGGAGTCATCCCTGTGGTATTGGTTCTCTGGATCTCAAGCCGGGGGCGTCTGGTGTAGAGTGGGAAGTCTCACGCTTCTGGCAGGAAGAGTGAAGTCTTTAAAGTTGAAGAAAAAGTTGCAAGTTTGTTTCAGGTTGTTAAACAGAGCCACTGCTCACAGGGGGTTCTTGGTCCTGGGGGTCAGGGCAGTCCTCTGAGGCTTCAGAGGTCGCTGGTCCCTGTTGGATGCGTCGCTGGTTGCAGGTTTTCGATTCAGGAGACAGGCATGTAGGACTGGGGCCAAAGCAGTTGTTGCCTTCCGTAGTCTCTGCAGGCTTGTAGGTCAGCAGTCCTCCTTATTTAGTTCAGGTTGCAGGAATCTGATTTCCTGGGTTCAGGGTCTCCCCTAAATACTCAATTTAAGGGTGTGTTTAGGTCTGGGGGCAGTAGCCAATGGCTACTGTCCTTGAGGGTGGCTACACCCTCCTTGTGCCTCCTCCCTGAGGGGAGGGGGGCACATCCCTATTCCTATTGGGGGAATCCTCCAAAATCAAGATGGAGGATTTCTAAAGGCAGGGGTCACCTCAGCTCAGGACACCTTAGGGGCTGTCCTGACTGGTGGATGACTCCTCCTTGTTTTTCTCATTATCTGCCCTGGACTTGCTGCCAAATGTTGGGACTGTGTCTAGGGAGTGGGCATCTCCACTAGCTGGAGTGCCCTGGGGCATTGTAACACGAAGCCTGAGCCTTTGAGGCTCACTGCTAGGTGTTACAGTTCCTGCAGGGGGGGAGGTGTGAAGCACCTCCACCCAGAGCAGGCTTTGTTTCTGGCCTTAAAAGGCAAAAAGGCCCTCACCCCATGGGGTCAGAAACTCGTCTCAGCAGCAGGCTGTCACAGACCAGTCAGTCCTGCACTGAAGGATTGGGTAAAAGAAAGGGGGCATCTCTAAGATGCCCTCTGTGTGCATTTTGTAATATATCCAACACTGGCATCAGTGTGGGTTTATTATGCTGAGAAGTATGATACCAAACTTCCCAGTATTCAGTGTAGCCATTATGGAGCCGTGGAGTTTGTAATGACAGTGTGGGCATATTAAATATATGGGCTGGGAGTCTGTCAAAAACAATGTCAAAGAATAGACTTAGACATTGTAGGGGAATATTGCTGATGCAGCTATGCCCTCACCTGTGGTATAGTGCACCCTGCCTTAGGGCTGTAAGGCCTGCTAGAGGGGTGACTTACCTATGCCACAGGCAGTATTTTGTGTGCATGGCACCCTGAGGGGGATGCCATGTCGACTTTGCAGATTGTGTGTGTTGGTGGGGAGAAAAAGGCAATCTCAATGTGCATGTGTTAGGTGAGGGGTCCCTAAAGGTGGCACAACACATGCTGCAGCCCTTAAAGACCTTCCCTGGTCACAGGGCCCTTGGTACCACTGGTACCTTTTACAAGGGTCTTATCTGTGTGCCAGGGGTGTGCCAGTTGTGGAAACAATGGTACATTTTTAGTGAAAGAACACTGATGCTGGGGCCTCGTTAGCAGGGTCCCAGCACACTTCTCAGTCAAGTCTGCATCAATATCAGGCAAAAAGTGGGTGGTAATTGCAACAGGGAGCCATTTTTTTACATGGAATCACAGCGACTTATTAAAAGTGCAACCATTTCAGAACCCTGTGCCCCTTGACCATAATCACAACCAATGCATCAATGATAGGCTGGGGAGCCCATCTCAACTACTTTACCATACAAGGGGAATGGATCTCATCTCAATTGTCACTTCTAGCACAAACAATTTGGAATTGGGCAATTCACAATCACGTTCAACTTCTATCAGATTATTTCCCAGGGTTACACAACCAACTAGCGGACCTCTTAAGCAGGACGCAGCAACAAAGACACAAATGGGAGATTCACCCACAGGTGATTCAACAATACTTCCAAATATGGGGAACCCCTTACATAGACGTCTTGGCCACAAGCGAAAACGCAAAATACCCAAACATTGCATCCAGGTACCCACACCCTCAATCCAAGGGTAATGCTCTGTGGATCAATTGGTCACGGATATTTGCTTAAGCTTTTCCCCGCTCTCTCACTAATTCCATCTCTGGTCAACAAGATCCGTCACACCTCTCTCACTATGATACTTATAGCTCCCACGTGGGCACTTCAATAGCGGTACACAACACTGTTGGATCTGTCTGTAGTACCACATCACAAGCTTCAAAACAGGCCAGACCTATTGACTCAAAACAAAGATCAAATCAGGCCTCCCAATCCCAGTCTGCTCAACCTTGCGCTTTGGCTCCTTAGTTCATAGAAATTGGATATCTACAACCTCCATCTAAATGTATGGATATTCTAAAGGAAGCATGCAAACCTACAACTACACAATGTTATGCAGCTAAACGGGAAACGTTTTGTATATTACTGTCATACCAAAAACATTGATCCATTTAAAGCATCAGTACAAGATATTGTCTATTTGCTTCATTTACAAAAAGCTAATTTTGCATATTCTTCTGTTAAAATTCAGTTCGATGGCATCTGTCGCTGTAGATACACATGGTATGCATGAGCTCGCCATCTGGTGTTGGGTCGGAGTGTTACAAGTTGTTTTTCTTCGAAGAAGTGTTTT
The DNA here is from genome assembly GCF_031143425.1 of Pleurodeles waltl. Lineage (NCBI taxonomy): Eukaryota > Metazoa > Chordata > Amphibia > Caudata > Salamandridae > Pleurodeles > Pleurodeles waltl. Next base: position 29,690,998 of record NC_090443.1, read on the forward strand.
CGAGTCACGGGACCGAGTGACTCCTCCTTCTGTGCTCATTGCGCATGGGCGTCGACTCCATCTTCGATTGTTTTCTTTCCGCCATCGGGTTCGGACGTGTTCCTGTCGCTCCGAGTTTCGGAACGGAAAGATAGCTGAAACCAGAAGATTTTCGACGGTATCGTTGCGATCCGGTTCGAGATAGACACATACGACGACGCGTTGAACATCGAAGCGCTTCGGTGCCCTTCGGGGTAGATTTCGGCACCCCGTCTGGGCCTAGTCGGCCCGACCGCGTGGAGAACAACGCCGATGGAACGGACCCCGTTTCGATTCTGCCCCGAATGCCACAACAAATATCCTTATACGGACCTACACTCGGACTGTAACCTGTGCCTGTCACCCGAGCACAGCGAAGAATCCTGTGAGGCCTGTCGGGCGTTCCGGTCCCGAAAAACTCTGCGCGACCGTCGAGCGAGAAGACTGCAGATGGCGTCCACGCCAAAGGAGCGTCGACAGTTCGAGACAGAAGAGGAACAGGAGGAATCCTTTTCCATCCAGGATTCAGACTCCGACGAGCTAGACTCTACAAAAACTGTGAGTAAGACGTCGAGATCAGAACTTAAAAAAGGAAAGAAGGCCCAGGGGACGCCACTGCCAACCGGCCATGGCTCCACCCAAATTCTCGGTGACCAACAATCGGCACCGAAAAAGGCCCATTCAGTGTCGAGATCGTCCGACTTCGGTCGAGACACCGGCACGCAGCCTCCTCGGGACCGAGAGAGTGCTAAACAGAAGCATCGACACCGAGAGTTCGGTGTCGACACGGATCGACGCCGAGACAGTGGCGCCGAAGACCATAGAGGCCAAGAATTTTCGGCACAGAAAAAGAGGAAGGTTACCTCGGAGCCGAAAAAACAATCAACAGGGTTTTCGGAGCTGAAAAAAGCGACATCAGACCCTGTTTCAGGCTCCTATACTGAAGAGCATTCTATGTCTTCACAAATGAAGAAACATAGATTTGAACAAGAACTGCAATCCACTGACGTGGATCACACGCAAAAGCGTATCTTTATTCAGCAGGGGACTGGGAAGATCAGTACCCTTCCACCTGTCAAACGAAAGAGAACGCTTCAGTTTACTCCTCAGCAACAAACAGCACAAAAGGTAACACCTCCTCCCTCGCCTCCACCTGTAACTCCGGCTTCGCCAACTTACACCCCGTCACATTCGCCAGCTCACACCGCCATGAGCCACGATGACCAAGATCAGGATGCGTGGGACTTGTACGACGCACCAGTGTCTGATAACAGCCCAGACACATACCCAACTAGGCCATCACCACCGGAAGACAGCACAGCCTACTCACAAGTGGTGGCTAGAGCAGCACTATTCCATAATGTGGAACTACACTCGGAACAAGTAGAGGATGATTTTTTATTTAACACCCTCTCTTCAACCCACAGCTCCTACCAAAGCCTGCCGATGCTCCCAGGCATGCTACGCCATGCAAAGGACATTTTCAAGGAGCCAGTTAAAAGTAGGGCAGTGACGCCTAGGGTGGACAAAAAGTATAAGGCGCCTCCTACGGACCCTGTATTCATCACCTCTCAGCTGCCACCAGATTCTGTGGTGGTAGGGGCTGCCAGAAAACGGGCAAATTCACACACTTCTGGGGATGCACCTCCCCCAGATAAAGAAAGCAGGAAGTTCGATGCAGCCGGGAAGAGGGTTGCTGTCCAAGCAGCAAACCAGTGGCGCATCGCAAATTCACAAGCGCTGCTAGCGCGATACGACGGAGCCCACTGGGATGAGATGCAGCATCTCATTGAACATCTCCCAAAAGATCTGCAAAAGAGAGCAAAACAGGTTGTTGAGGAGGGTCAAAACATTTCCAACAATCAAATACGCTCCTCCATGGATGCAGCAGACACGGCCGCAAGGACCATTAATACGTCGGTTACCATCCGTAGGCACGCATGGCTCAGAACGTCTGGATTCAAGCCAGAAATTCAGCAGGCAGTGCTTAACATGCCAGTAAACTAAAAACTTCTGTTCGGTCCGGAGGTCGACACAGCCATAGAAAAGCTCAAGAAGGACACTGACACTGCCAAGGCCATGGGCGCACTCTACTCCCCGCAGAGCAGAGGATCTTATAACACCTTCCGCAAAACACCTTTTAGAGGAGGGTTTCGGGGTCAGGCCACACAAGCTAGCACCTCACAGTCCGCACCGCCCACCTACCAGGGACAGTACAGGGGAGGTTTTCGGGGCCAGTATAGAGGGGGGCAATTCCCTAGGAATAGAGGAAGATTTCAAAGCTCCAAAACCACTACCAACAAGCAGTGACTCACACGTCACTCACCCCTCCCACACAACACCAGTGGGGGGGAGGATACGTCAATATTACGAAGCATGGGACAAAATAACTACAGACACATGGGTCCTAGCAATTATCCAACATGGTTATTGCATAGAATTCATGCAATTCCCTCCAGACATACCACCAAAATCACACAATTTATCAAAATACCATTCACAGCTTCTAGAGATAGAAGTTCATGCACTACTGCAAAAAAATGCAATAGAATTAGTACCAAGCACACAAATAAACACAGGAGTTTATTCACTGTACTTCTTGATACCAAAAAAGGACGAAACACTGAGACCAATTCTAGACCTCAGGGTAGTAAACACATTCATCAAATCAGACCACTTTCACATGGTCACACTACAAGAAGTGTTACCATTGCTCAAAAAACACAACTACATGACAACCCTAGACCTCAAGGACGCATATTTCCATATACCAATACATCAATCACACAGGAAATATCTAAGGTTTGTATTCAAAGGAATACATTACCAATTCAAAGTATTGCCTTTTGGTTTAACAACCGCTCCAAGAGTATTCACAAAATGCCTAGCAGTAGTCGCTGCACACATCAGAAGACAGCAAATACATGTGTTCCCGTATCTAGACGACTGGCTAATCAAAACCAGTTCGCTCACACAATGCTCAAACCACACAAATCAAGTCATACAAACCCTCTACAAACTAGGGTTCACCGTCAACTTTGCAAAATCAAACATTCTGCCAAGCAAAGTACAGCAATATCTAGGAGCCATAATAGACATGACAAAAGGAGTAGCAACGCCAACTCCACAAAGGATCCACAATTTCAACAGGGTCATTCAACACATGTCTCCAAACCAAACAATACAAGCAAGAACAATACTACAGCTCCTAGGCATGATGTCCTCATGCATAGCCATTGTCCCAAACGCAAGACTGCACATGAGGCCCTTACAACAGTGCCTAGCCTCACAGTGGTCTCAAGCACAGGGTCACCTTCTAGATCTGGTGTTGCTAGACCGCCAAACTTACCTCTCGCTTCTATGGTGGAACAGTATAAATTTAAACATAGGGCGGCCTTTCCAAGACCCAGTGCCACAGTACGTAATAACAACAGATGCTTCCATGACAGGGTGGGGAGCACATCTCAATCAACACAACATAAGAGGACAATGGAACATACATCAAACAAAACTGCATATAAATCATCTAGAATTATTAGCAGTTTTTCAAGGACTAAAAGCTTTCCAACCAATCATAACCCACAAATACATCCTTGTCAAAACAGACAACATGACAACGATGTATTATCTAAACAAACAAGGAGGAACACATTCAACGCAGTTAAGCTTGTTAGCTCAAAAAATATGGAAGTGGGCAATCCACCATCAAATTGGTCTAATAGCACAGTTTATTCCGGGGATCCAGAATCAGCTGGCAGACAATCTCTCTCGAGATCACCAGCAAGTCCACGAATGGGAAATCCACCCACAGATTCTGAACACCTACTTCAAACTCTGGGGAACACCACAAATAGACTTATTTGCAACAAAAGAGAACGCAAAATGCCAAAACTTCGCGTCCAGATACCCACACAAGCAATCCCAAGGCAATGCCCTATGGATGAACTGGTCAGGAATATTTGCTTACGCTTTTCCTCCTCTCCCTCTCCTTCCTTACCTAGTAAACAAATTGAGTCAAAACAAACTCAAACTCATTTTAATAGCACCAACGTGGGCAAGACAACCCTGGTACACAACACTGCTAGATCTGTCTGTAGTACCACACATCAAACTGCCCAACAAACCAGATCTGTTAACGCAACACAACCAACAGATCAGACACCCGGACCCAGCATCACTGAATCTAGCAATCTGGCTCCTGAAATCCTAGAATTCGGACACTTACAACTTAGCCAAGAGTGTATGGAAGTCATAAAGCAGGCCAGAAGGCCATCCACTAGACACTGCTACGCAAGTAAGTGGAAAAGATTTGTTTGGTACTGCCATCATAATCAGATACAACCACTAGACGCAACTCCAAAACATATAGTAAATTACTTGCTCCATTTACAAAAAGCAAAGCTAGCCTTCTCTTCTATTAAAATACACCTTGCAGCAATATCTGCATACCTGCAAACTACATATTCAACTTCCTTGTATAGGATACCAGTTATCAAAGCATTCATAGAAGGGCTTAAAAGAATTATACCACCAAGAACACCACCTGTTCCTTCATGGAACCTAAACGTGGTTCTAACAAGACTCATGGGCCCACCTTTCGAACCCATGCACTCTTGCGGAATACAATTCCTAACCTGGAAAGTTGCCTTTCTCATCGCCATTACATCTCTAAGAAGAGTAAGTGAAATTCAAGCGTTCACAACACAAGAGCCTTTTATACAAATACATAAAAATAAGGTCGTCCTACGACCTAATCCAAAATTTTTACCCAAAGTTATTTCACCATTCCATCTAAATCAAACGGTAGAACTACCAGTTTTTTTCCCACAGCCAGATTCTGTGGCTGAAAGAGCACTACATACATTAGATGTCAAAAGAGCATTAATGTACTACATTGACAGAACAAAAAACATCAGAAAAACTAAACAGCTATTTATTGCATTCCAAAAACCTCATGCAGGTAACCCAATATCAAAACAAGGTATAGCCAGATGGATAGTTAAATGCATCCAAATCTGCTACCTTAAAGCAAAAAGACAACTGCCCATTACTCCCAGGGCACATTCAACAAGGAAAAAAGGTGCTTCAATGGCCTTTTTAGGAAACATCCCAATGCAGGAAATATGTAAGGCAGCCACTTGGTCTACGCCTCACACATTCACCAAACACTACTGTATAGATGTGCTATCCGCACAACAAGCTACAGTAGGTCAAGCTGTATTAAGAACTCTATTTCAGACAACTTCTACTCCTACAGGCTAAACCACCGCTTATGGGGAACTAACTGCTTACTAGTCTATGCATACCATGTGTATCTACAGCGACAGATGCCATCGAACTGAAAATGTCACTTACCCAGTGTACATCTGTTCGTGGCATCAGTCGCTGAGATTCACATGGACCTACCCACCTCCCCGGAAGCCTGTAGCAGTTCAGAAGTTACCTTCAATTTTGTACATTTGTATATATATTATTTAATCCTTTAATAGGTACATACTTACATTTTTCATTGCGCGGGCACTATTACTATAGTACAACTCCTACCTCACCCTCTGCGGGGAAAACAATCGAAGATGGAGTCGACGCCCATGCGCAATGAGCACAGAAGGAGGAGTCACTCGGTCCCGTGACTCGAAAACACTTCTTCGAAGAAAAACAACTTGTAACACTCCGACCCAACACCAGATGGCGAGCTCATGCATTCCATGGGAATCTCAGCGACTGATGCCACGAACAGATGTACACTGGGTAAGTGACATTTTCATTTAATGGCAATAGCTGCTTACCTCCAAAACAGACAGCATACTTCTCTGTTGAGGATTTCTGTTATAAAAGCTTTTATGGAAGGCATTAAAATAATAATTCCACCTAGAGCTCTCCACCAGCTTCTGCCTTGAATCTTAATTTCGTACTCACAAGACTTAAGGGTACACTATTTGAACCCATGCATTCTTGCACTCTCCAGTTGCTGTCGTGGAAGGTTGCTTTCCAAGTAGCAATTCATTCCTTAAGGAGAGTTAGTGAAATTCAGGCATTCACTTTAGAAGAACCTTTCTTCCACATTCACAAAAATAAAATACTTAGGACAAACCCAAAATTCCTATCTAAAGTAGTTTCACCATTTCACATCAGTCAGTCAGTGGAATTGCCAGCATTCTTTCCACAGCCAGATTCATTTGCGGAAAGAGCTCTTGAAACACTTGATTAGAGCTCTCATGTGTTATGTAGACAGAACAAAAGATTTCAGGAAATCTAAACAGCTCTTTGTGGCTTTTCATCAACCTCATGAGGGTAATCCTATTTCAAAACAAGGATTATCCAGATATATAGTAAAGTTTATTCAAACTTGCTATTTTAAGGCTAAAAGTCAGCTATTAATAACTCCTAAAGCACATTCTACTAGAAAGAAAGGAGCTTCAATGGCATTCTTAGGAAATATACCAATGGCAGATATATGTGAAGCAGCCACATGGTCCACACCACACACATTTATTAAAAACGATGCGTCGCTGGTTGCAGGTTGTGGATGTCTTATCTCTCCGACAGGCAACTATCGGACAAGCAGTGCTTAAAACACTATTTCAAACTACTCCAACTGCTACAGGCTAGCCACCGCTTATTTTGGGAGGTAACTGCTTTTCAATCTATGCAAAGCATGTGTACCTGCAGCTACATATGCTACAGAACGGAAAATGTTACTTACCTAGTAGACATCTGTTCGTGAATGTAGTGCTGCAGATTCACATGCGCCCTCCGTCCTCCCTGGAAGCCTGTAGCTGTTGTGGTACTTTATTTATCCAAATAGATAGATTGATTTACACACACACACACACACCCACACACACCCCCACACACCCACACACACCCCCACCCCACCCCACCCACCTTTGGGAAAACAATCTTAACAAAGGACTCGATGCGCACTATCACCAAGAGGAGGAGTCACCCGATTTCTTGACTCAAAAACCTTCTTCAAAGAAAAACAACTTGTAACGCTCCGAGCCGAACACTAGATGGCGGACATATGCTAACCATGTGAATCTGCAGCACTACATGCCACGAACAGATGTCTACTGGGTAAGTAACAGTTCGGTGGCATGTGTAGCTGCAGATACACATGCTGTGCATAGTCCGCCGTCTGGTGTTGGGTCGGAGTGTTACAAGTTGTTTTTCTTCGAAGAAGTCTTTTCGAGTCACGAGACCGAGGGACTCCTCCCACTTCGGTTCCATTGCGCATGGGCGTCGACTCCATCTTAGATTGTTTTCTTTCCGCCATCGGGTTCGGACGTGTTCCTTTTCGCTCTGTGTTTCGGGTTGGAAAGTTAGTCAGAATCAATGGAAAATTTGTCGGTATTGTTTCGTTCGGTATCGGGATAGTTAGGGCAAATCGACACCGAGCCTTAAAGAGCTCCGGTAACCCTTTGGGGTATTTTCGATCCCCCGTCGGGGCCTGATCGGCCCGACCGCATGCAACATCGACACTGATGGAACGGACCCCGTTCCGATTCTGTCCTAAATGCCACAGTAAATATCCTTATACAGACCAACATTTGGTCTGTAACTTGTGCCTGTCCCCCGAGCACAAGGAAGAGTCGTGTGAGGCCTGTCGCGCGTTTCGGTCGAGAAAAACGCACAGGGACCGAAGAGCCAGGAGGTTGCAGATTGCTTCCACGCCGACAGGACAACAAGGGTTCGAGGAGGAGGAAGAAGAAGAAACTTTCTCCATCCGCGATTCGGATTCCGAAGAATTCGACGTCGACGAGCAACCAACTGTGAGTAAGACGTCGAAAGAAAGATCACACGAGAAAACAGACAAAGCCCAGGGGACGCCACTGCCAACAGGCCATGGCATAACCCATAAAGTAGGTGACCGTCCATCGGCACCGAAAAAGGGCGAGCTGGTGCCGAAGTCGTCCGACTCAGGTCGAGACACAGGCACGCAACACTCTCGGGACCGAGAGAGTGGTGCAGAAAAGGCTCGACACCGAGATAGCGGCACCGAAGCTACTCGACACAGAGATAGCGGCACCGAAGCTACTCGACACAGAGATAGCGGCACCGAAGATGGTCGGCACCGAGAGGCCAAGACACCGAAAAAGAGAAAGATCTCGTCGGAGCCGAAAACAACTAAAGACACGGTTTCGGTGCCAAAACACCCGGCAACCGAACCAAAAACCAGTTCCTACTCAGAGGAACAATCACTGTCCTCCCAACTAAAAAGACAAAGATTTGAGGAGGAATTACAAACTACGGAGGTAGATCACAGGCAAAAGAGGATCTTTATCCAAAGGGGTACAGGGAAAATCAGCACTCTTCCCCCAATCGGAAGGAAAAGGAAACTTGACTTCCAGCGACAAGACACCACAAGCAAAGGTGGTAAAGAGGGTAACTCCACCACCCTCTCCACCACAGTCAACTCATGTATCACCGGCACAGACTCCACCACAATCACCAGCTCATACCACTATGAGCCAGGATGATCAGGCAGCATGGGACCTCTATGATGCTCCAGTATCGGACAATAGTCCAGAGTCGTACCCAACTAAACCCTCACCACCTGAGGACAGTACAGCATATGCACAGGTGGTAGCTAGGGCAGCCGAATTTCATAATGTATCTCAACATTCGGAGCCTATTGAGGATGACTTCCTCTTTAACACCCTGTCCTCCACCCACAGCCATTATCAAAGCCTTCCCATGCTCCCGGGAATGCTAAGGCACACTAAACAGATTTTCAAGGAGCCTGTTATAAGCAGAGCAATAACTCCAAGGATGGAGAAAAAATACAAGGCACCGCCCACAGACCCTGCTTTTATTACATCACAACTGACACCAGATTCAGTAGTCGTAGGAGCAGCTTGTAAAAGAGCCAACTCGCAGACATCAGGCGACGCACCACCTCCGGACAAGGAGAGCCGCAAGTTTGATGCAGCTGGGAAAAGGGTTGCAGCACAAGCTGCAAATCAGTGGCGCATCGCCAACTCGCAAGCACTCCTAGCGCGATACGACAGGGCCCATTGGGACGAGATGCAACATCTCATCGAGCACCTCCCCAAAGAATTCCAGAAACGAGCAAAACAAGTGGTTGAAGAGGGGCAAAATATCTCCAACAACCAAATACGTTCTTCTATGGATGCAGCAGATACAGCTGCAAGAACAATAAATACTGCTGTGACAATAAGGAGGCACGCATGGCTGCGCACATCTGGCTTCAAACCTGAGATACAACAGGCAGTGCTCAATATGCCGTTCAATGAACAGCAATTGTTTGGCCCAGAAGTGGACTCTGCAATTGAAAAATTAAAGAAGGACACTGACACAGCCAAAGCCATGGGCGCACTCTATTCCCCGCAGGGCAGAGGCACATTTGGCACATTTCGCGAAACAACTTTCAGAGGAGGGTTTCGAGGTCAAGCCACAGAAGCCAGCACCTCACAAACAAGACCACCTACCTACCAGGGACAATATCAAAGGGGTGGCTTTCGAGGCCAATACAGAGGGGGCCAATTCCCAAGAAACCGGGGAAAGTTTCAGGGTCCCAAAACCCCTCAAAATAAACAGTGACTCACAGGTCACACAACCCCTTCACACAACACCAGTGGGGGGAAGACTAAGCCAGTTCCACAAATCATGGGAGGAAATAACAGACACTTGGGTCTTAGCAATTATCCAACATGGTTATTGCATAGAATTTCTCCAATCCCTCCAAACGTCCCACCGAAAACACACAATATGTCAAAACAGCATATAGACCTTCTAGGACTAGAAGTTCAAGCATTACTGCAAAAAGACGCAATAGAATTAGTACCAAAAACACAAAAGAACACAGGAGTTTACTCACTGTACTTTCTAATACCGAAAAAGGACAAAAGTCTGAGACCAATATTAGATCTCAGAACACTAAACACCTACATCAAATCAGACCACTTTCACACGGTCACGTTACAAGACGTAATACCACTACTGAAACAGCAAGACTACATGACAACGTTAGATCTAAAAGACGCGTATTTCCATATACCGATACATCCCTCGCACAGGAAATACCTAAGGTTCGTATTCAAAGGAATACATTACCAATTCAAAGTGTTGCCATTCGGAATAACAACAGCACCAAGAGTCTTTACAAAATGTCTAGCAGTAGTAGCTGCACATATCAGGAGGCAGCAAATACACGTGTTCCCGTACCTAGACGATTGGTTAATCAAAACCAACTCGCTAACAAAGTGTTCACACCACACAGATTATGTTATACAAACCCATTACAAACTGGGTTTCTCCATCAACTATGCAGTCACACCTTTTGCCGTGTCAAACACAGCAATACTTAGGAGCGACAATCAACACAACAAAAGGGATAGCCACTCCAAGTCCACAAAGGGTTCAAAATTTTCACAAGGTGATACAAGCTATGTATCCAACACAAAAGATGCATGCAAAGATGGTATTAAAACTCCTAGGCATGATGTCCTCATGCATAGCCATTGTCCCAAACGCAAGATTGCACATGCGGCCCTTACAACAGTGCCTAGAATCACAATGGTCACATGCACAGGGTCAACTTCTAGATCTGGTGTTGATAGACCGCCAAACATACATCTCGCTTCTATGGTGGAACAGTACAAATTTAAACAAAGGGCGGCCTTTCCAAGACCCAGTGCCACAATACGTGATAACAACAGATGCTTCCATGACAGGGTGGGGAGCACACCTCAATCAACACAGCATCCAAGGACAATGGGACGTACATCAAAGAAAGTTTCATATAAATCACCTAGAATTGTTAGCAGTATTTCTAGCGTTGAAAGCATTCCAACCAATGATAACCTACAAATACATTCTTGTCAAAACAAACAACATGACGACAATGTATTATTTAAACAAACAGGGGGGGAACACACTCGACACAGTTGTGTCTCCTAACGCAAAAAATATGGCATTGGGCAATTCACAACCACATTCGCCTAATAGCACAGTTTATTCCAGGGATCCAGAACCAGCTAGCAGACAATCTCTCTCGGGATCACCAACAGGTCCACGAATGGGAAATTCACCCCCAAATCCTGAACACTTACTTCCAAATTTGGGGAACACCTCAAATAGATCTATTTGCAACAAAAGAAAACGCAAAATGCCAAAACTTCGCATCCAGGTACCCACACCGGCAATCTCAAGGCAATGCTCTATGGATGAATTGGTCAGGGATATTTGCGTACGCTTTTCCCCCTCTCCCTCTCCTTCCATATCTAGTAAACAGATTGAGTCAAAACAAACTCAAACTCATACTAATAGCACCAACATGGGCAAGACAACCTTGGTATACCACACTACTAGACCTGTCAGTAGTACCTCATGTCAAACTACCCAACAGGCCAGATCTGTTAACACAACACAAACAACAGATCAGGCATCCAAACCCAGCATCGCTGAATCTAGCAATTTGGCTCCTGAAATCCTAGAATTTGGACACTTGAACCTCACACAAGAGTGTATGGAGGTCATAAAACAAGCTAGAAGACCATCCACTAGACACTGCTATGCAAGTAAATGGAAAAGATTTGTTTGTTACTGCCATAATAATCAAGTCCAACCATTGCATGCATCTCTAAAAGATGTAGTAGGATGTTTACTACATTTACAAAAATCAAATCTAGCTTTCTCTTCCATAAAAATACATCTCGCAGCAATATCTGCTTACCTGCAAATTACTCATTCAACTTCCCTATTTAGAATACCTGTCATTAAAGCGTTTATAGAGGGCCTAAAGAGAATTATACCACCAAGGACACCACCTGTTCCTTCATGGAACCTCAACATTGTCTTGACACGGCTCATGGGTCCACTTTTCGAACCCATGCATTCTTGTGAAATGCAATACTTAACGTGGAAAGTTGCATTTCTCATTGCCATCACATCTCTAAGAAGAGTAAGTGAAATACAGGCGTTTACCGTACAAGAACCATTTATTCAAATACACAAAAATAAGGTCGTTCTAAGAACAAATCCAAAATTCTTACCAAAGGTTATCTCACCGTTCCACTTAAACCAAACAGTGGAATTACCAGTGTTCTTCCCACAGCCAGATTCAATAGCTGAAAGAGCACTACATACATTAGACATCAAGAGAGCGCTAATGTACTACATTGACAGGACAAAAGAAATTAGGAAGACAAAACAACTATTTATTGCCTTTCAAAAACCTCATACAGGAAATCCAATTTCAAAACAAGGTATTGCCAGATGGATAGTAAAGTGCATCCAAACCTGCTATCTTAAAGCAAAGAGAGAACTGCCTATTACACCAAAGGCACACTCAACCAGATAGAAAGGTGCTACTATGGCCTTTCTAGGAAATATTCCAATGACCGAAATATGTAAGGCAGCAACATGGTCTACGCCTCATACATTTACTAAACACTACTGTGTAGATGTTATCTTCACAACAGGCCACAATAGGTCAAGCCGTACTAAGAACTTTATTTCAAACTACTTCCACTCCTACAGGCTGGACCACCGCTTTTGGGGAGATAACTGCTTACTAGTCTATGCACAGCATGTGTATCTGCAACTACACATGCCACCGAACGGAAAATGTCACTTACCCAGTGTACATCTGTTTGTGGCATTAGTCGCTGCAGATTCACATGCGCCCACCCTCCTCCCCGGGAGCCTGTAGCCGTTTAGAAGTAGATCTTGAACATTTGTACATTTGTAAATATATTACATTAAACCTTAATTTTGTACATACGTATTTATTCCATTGCATGGGCACTATTATTAGCATACACAACTCCTACCTCACCCTCTGCGGGGAAAACAATCTAAGATGGAGTCGACGCCCATGCGTAATGGAACCGAAGTGGGAGGAGTCCCTCGGTCTCGTGACTCGAAAAGACTTCTTCGAAGAAAAACAACTTGTAACACTCCGACCCAACACCAGACGGCGGACTATGCACAGCATGTGAATCTGCAGCGACTAATGCCACGAACAGATGTACACTGGTTAAGTGACATTTTCCTTTTCCTTACATATCAATTGTTCTGCTACTGTATTTCGTTTAGCTGGGTCTATTTTGTCTAATATGCTCAGAAGGGTTACGTAGCAGACTGGTTCACGCTTAATCACCCAAGTTTGCGGTCATCAGAGTGCAGTTTTTGGACACTCACTTAAGGGGAGTGAAGATGCACTTGATGGTAGGTGAACGGCTGCTTCAGAGTGGGTTAGTGACAGGTAGGGCTCAAGAAGCAGAGAGGATGGTGAGGCGGAACAGGGTCTCCTTTGGTCAGACAAGTTCATATAGGCAAGTCAGGGAGCATTAGGTGTTAGCACAAGATTAGGTGATAGCAGCAAGATTATCCCTTCTGGCTCAAACTCTGGTCTGTTGTGACCAGAGTAGATTTCTACCTACCAGGCGAATCTCATCCAGTACCAACTTCTTGCTGCAGGCTATTGATTAATACTCAAGCAATAAACCCAATGGTGCCACTTTTATGCTTGATGCTGTAAAGGCACTCAATCTTGTTTCATGGGAGGTGCTGTTTGCCATACTTCTGCGCTTTTGGATTCTCTTTGAAATTGGTCTGTGTTTTGGAAAATCTATATAAAAACGCCAAGGCCAAAATTGATCCCTCGGATAGTAGGTCAGGTCACCATCCAAAGAGGTACAAGGCAAGGGTGCCCTAGGTCCCCTGTTCTTTTCATTCTTTTTTTATTGAGCTGCTGGCTGCCACATTGAGGCAAGATCCTCAGATTAGGGCCCCCCCTTCAAGAAGCATCAAAGGTTAAGCTCTTCATGGATGACCTGATACTACAGGGAGTGCAGAATTATTAGGCAAATGAGTATTTTGACCACATCATCCTCTTTATGCATGTTGTCTTACTCCAAGCTGTATAGGCTCGAAAGCCTACTACCAATTAAGCATATTAGGTGATGTGCATCTCTGTAATGAGAAGGGGTGTGGTCTAATGACATCAACACCCTATATCAGGTGTGCATAATTATTAGGCAACTTCCTTTCCTTTGGCAAAATGGGTCAAAAGAAGGACTTGACAGGCTCAGAAAAGTCAAAAATAGTGAGATATCTTGCAGAGGGATGCAGCACTCTTAAAATTGCAAAGCTTCTGAAGCGTGATCATCGAACAATCAAGCGTTTCATTCAAAATAGTCAACAGGGTCGCAAGAAGCGTGTGGAAAAACCAAGGCGCAAAATAACTGCCCATGAACTGAGAAAAGTCAAGCGTGCAGCTGCCACGATGCCACTTGCCACCAGTTTGGCCATATTTCAGAGCTGCAACATCACTGGAGTGCCCAAAAGCACAAGGTGTGCAATACTCAGAGACATGGCCAAGGTAAGAAAGGCTGAAAGACGACCACCACTGAACAAGACACACAAGCTGAAACGTCAAGACTGGGCCAAGAAATATCTCAAGACTGATTTTTCTAAGGTTTTATGGACTGATGAAATGAGAGTGAGTCTTGATGGGCCAGATGGATGGGCCCGTGGCTGGATTGGTAAAGGGCAGAGAGCTCCAGTCCGACTCAGACGCCAGCAAGGTGGAGGTGGAGTACTGGTTTGGGCTGGTATCATCAAAGATGAGCTTGTGGGGCCTTTTCGGGTTGAGGATGGAGTCAAGCTCAACTCCCAGTCCTACTGCCAGTTCCTGGAAGACACCTTCTTCAAGCAGTGGTACAGGAAGAAGTCTGCATCCTTCAAGAAAAACATGATTCTCATGCAGGGCAATGCTCCATCACACGCGTCCAAGTACTCCACAGCGTGGCTGGCAAAAAAGGGTATAAAAGAAGGAAATCTAATGACATGGCCTCCTTGTTCACCTGATCTGAACCCCATTGAGAACCTGTGGTCCATCATCAAATGTGAGATTTACAAGGAGGGAAAACAGTACACCTCTCTGAACAGTGTCTGGGAGGCTGTGGTTGCTGCTGCACGCAATGTTGATGGTGAACAGATCAAAACACTGATAGAATCCATGGATGGCAGGCTTTTGAGGGTCCTTGCAAAGAAAGGTGGCTATATTGGTCACTGATTTGTTTTTGTTTTGTTTTTGAATGTCAGAAATGTATATTTGTGAATGTTGAGATGTTATATTGGTTTCACTGGTAATAATAAATAATTGAAATGGGTATATATTTTTTTTTGTTAAGTTGCCTAATAATTATGCACAGTAATAGTCACCTGCACACACAGATATCCCCCTAACATAGCTAAAACTAAAAACAAACTAAAAACTACTTCCAAAAATATTCAGCTTTGATATTAATGAGTTTTTTGGGTTCATTGAGAACATGGTTGTTGTTCAATAATAAAATTAATCCTCAAAAATACAACTTGCCTAATAATTCTCCACTCCCTGTATACTTGGCCGAAGAGGAACAGAAGATTCTTAGAGCATTTGCTGAAATACAGACATTCATTTGGGGATTGCAAAATCATGCCAAATCCAAAGCTCTTAATAGTGTTTCCTCAATTCAACCAGTTGAAATGAGACCCCATTACTCCAGTAGTTGCTCCATTTGATACCTTGTAATATACGTCTCATAACTTTGTGCATCTGTTTATATGAAATTACACAGCCACCCTCAACAAGGTGCACTGATTACTACTTCAATGGCACTCCTTACCTTTGACTATTATTTTAATCAAGATGGCCAATCTCCCGCTATTTTTTTCCCCCCAATTTTTTCAAACTTTATGATCAAAGTATATGGATTCATTTTTAAAGAGTTAGAGCAAGTACTGCGTCATTTCCTATGGCAGGGAAAGAAGGCTCCTACTAATCTGATGACACTACAGCTGAATACTGAAGATGGTGGACTGGCCCTCCCCCATATTTAAACTTACTACCAAGC